>NC_091708.1:6348928-6655714 GCF_041296265.1 Equus caballus | reverse complement strand
ATGGGGTGATTTTCATGGTAATGGCCCCTTTTCTTTCTCCTTTTCTCTCGGGGACCATTCACCAGGCCTATGCTGTCAGGCAGAATAGGCACCAGGCACCTGTTACTGCCAGGCATAACAGGGAAGGTATACAAGGGATGCAATGCCGGGGGACGCCCCCATCACCCCTTGCTATAGGAACCCCACAGTAGGAACAACGGGTAGGACGCTGCCCTAGGTTCAGGGGGGATTTTTCATGGTAATGGACCCGTTTCTTTTGTCTCTCTTGGAGTTACAATGGCCATTTTCATCTCCTTTTCAGCTTTGTGACTGGGAAACAAAGAAATCCTTAAAGAGTAAAAGGCTCCACCCCTGGGAGACCCAACTTTGGGTTTCTGGGCCTGATCACCCCAGCAACCCTAAGTGGGGGTGCCCTCTCTTGACAGTTGACTCATTGAGTATTTTAGTCACCTACTGAGTCGGTTATGAGGGTAGGAGACCTGTGATTTATTCTGTGAACTGTCGTGCTAGCGTAGTGTGCCCCAGCATGGGAACTGTTGTTTGACTCTTATCTTGATAACCCTCTGGAAGAGGCCATGAGGGTGAGGTCTGATCTCTTCTTTTCCTTTCTTTGTCTGTTTTGCTCATCATCTCTTCTGTTGTCACCAAGTCGAGGTTAAGTTCAGGCTAGACCTGAGCAGAACCTTGACCTTCTGTAAAATTGGAAAAAGAAGACTTTTGCCAGGGATTTAACTCTCAAGCCTGTCTCTGGGAGCCCCAGCCTCCAGCCAGTTCCAGGCCTTTGCCTCCTGCTTCCCTACCTCAACTTTGCTGGCTCAGAGACAAAGTGCCCAGGCTGAGTGGGACTTGAATAAATCTTATAACTATGTCAACACCCGCAATCAGCCTCTGCACACCCGCAATCAGCCTCTGCACGCTTTCTCCAGCTGCTGTCAGTCAGACACTGGCTTTACCGCCACGGGGAAGGCTCCTAAGCATCCCCAGAGACCCACCCTGTGGATGCATTCTAACTCCATCTGGGAGAAAATTTGAGGGGTTTCTCTGTGCCTTTGTGATGCAGTTGGACAGGTAGATCAACCTGGAATGTAATCTGAGTTACAATCCAGTTTCTGGGAAATCAAGAGCAACTGTCCTTAGAAAATCCTTGCAAGACTGGAAATACAGCTCTAGAGGCAGTTCAGATTCCACCTAGTTCCTTTATCACAGAAAGGATTATCATCTCCCCTCTCCAGGAACTACTATCTAGCCCATCATTAATTCCTAAGACTGAAGAAAAAAAAAAGAAAGAAAGAAAGAAAGAGGAGGGGAGAGGAAAAAGCCATAAGCGTGCCCTTGCAAAAAATCTCGCATCTTGAGTATCTTCTCCACAAATATTGGTAAAAAACAATAGCTCTAACAATAGCTGTGCAGTCTCTGTGTACGTGTGTCTATGTGTATGTTATATGTGTGACATTTTTACCTCCGGATGGTATGGTCAAATTAAGAGCTCGGTTTAATTGGCTTAAAGTAAGCGCTTACATAAATTCTAAATGTAGTAGAAATTAATCCAATGTCTTTCAAGTTAACTTGATGTGAATTAACTTTTGGTAAATGAAAGCTTGTTTAAGTTTGTTGGTTTGATTGAAAATAGTCTTCTTGTCAGAGTTGTCAGTATTCGCATATGATGCAGGCATGCAGCCTGGGTTTACTAGTCAAATAAGTTCACATTGTCTGTTAAATTTGTCAGCAAAATAATAGCTTTATATGATGACCAGTTTTGTCTAATGTCTCATGAAGTTTTTGTGTGTACAATAACTGTTTTATGGTCTGTATACTTGAAAAAAAAATAGATTCCAAATTGTTTTGATAACAATCTTGAGTTTTGCCAAGTTAAGTTAAATGTTAAAAATCTGAGCATCTGGGTCATTTTTGGATTGGATAGCACACAAGCATTACAGCTAAACTTATCTAAGTTATCTACTTTTGGCTTCTTATTGCAGAGAGGCTCAAAGTCTTTGGGTCTGTTATTGTAAAGCAGCGTGTTTCTAGAAATTATGAAGTGTTTAGAATGCTGGTATAAAAGACAATTCATAATTGCTTACCTTTTTAGTGTTTACTATGGTCTGTTAAGGCTTAAAAGTTCTTATTAACCTATATAATTAAAGCTACTGGAAATTAATAAGGAAAACAGCTCTGTATCTAAGGAAAGTTAAAATGTATGTTTTCAGTAAAGAGGGTATAAAGAATGGAAGTATTTTTGTTTGATGGGTTAAGAAAACATAAGTTTGTCCTAAAAGTACTAGAAAGGAAAAAAGACAGACTTTGGGGCAAATTCTGAAGGCAAAAAGAAAGTTGTAGAAGGTTTGTGAAGGAGAAATTCTGAAAGGAGTTTTATGCCTGGTCAAGTAGACTAAGATTAGAGTAAATCCAATTAAGTGAATGAGTTTTGATGTTAAAAATAAGCTGGTACAGAAATTAAAATTTGGTTTTCTCTCAAAGCATAATTTCCTTGAACTTTTGGCCTGCTCTAACTCTACCTAAAAGACAGAAAATCTATGTTTTGTTAAAATAATTTCCTATATTCAGAAAGAAAGAGGTCTCTTCTAAAATTTTTTTTTTGATGGTGTTGTTTGCTCTTGACTGTCTCTGTTGTCACTTTGAATGGATGCCTGAGCATTGTTTAGCAGTGAGCGTTGTTTCCTATTTGAACAAGCATTTTAAAAACTTTTGATATTTTTGACAAGCTTCTCCCTCAAAAATATTCAAATCCTGAATAAAGGCTTTCTTTTGACCTGGCAGATGGAAGAAGAATTTCTCTGAGGATTTTCAGAGGGCCCCTGAGACTTCTCAAAGAAATTTGCTCTCTTCCTATAAGGAGGAAAATACTAAATTAATTAGATTTATTTGGTTTATTAAATTACATGGGAAGCATTGTCAAATAAGCGATGATAAACTTTCTTACGTGGTATTACGTGGGTGAATGTTATTAATATACGTGTCTTAACATTATATAGCATTCCTAAAATTCTAATCTGTTCTGGTTATCAGTCATAATTCCAGTTATTATCTTAAAGTGTTATATGTCACAGAAGTAGCCAAGTTTCTTTGTCAATTGCCCTTTTGAGTCTTTTGTCCATTTGCAGATAGTTGCTGTTTTACTCTGATGCTTTTTGCTTTTGCAAATATGTTTCATCTCCAGAGAAATTCCTGGAAAGGATTCTGACACAAGGGTTCTAAACTACAGGTTTCTGATAAACTTTCAGATTGTAAAACTGAATTGGGTAAGAAATTACAGAATTCTAACAGAAACTAAGCTCATAGATCTGCTAACAGAAGATTAAGCTCAAGAACTGATTATACAGGACTGTGTGAACTGGTGAGGATGATTATAATTTTTTTATGACTTCTGTTTGAAATATTGCTGATGTTTTGTTTTGTTTTCTCATGTTTAAGGAAATCTTTCTTTCTTTTCTCTTATGCTAACTATGACTTACAGCAATTTAGTGAAATACATTTATGAGCAAAACTGAAACATTTATCTTTTTCTCCCTACCTGATCCCTCCAGAATTAAGAATTAAGAAACTCTGTGAGTGAGCATGGTTATTTCGTGGCAATATAGTTATTTGCATAAGTTCAATAAGAACCTATTCTCCTTATAACAGGATACATTGGTTATATTACCAAGGCTTTGACTGGAATGTCATATTTTAAACATACAGGCTCAGATATGACAACACAGCTTTTCAGGAACAAAGATTGGACATTCTGGAATATAGCCACTTGGAAACATGGGCCTGGTACCTTGTTTACAGAGATTCTGGCAATCTTACCCGGTAAGTAAGGAAGCTTGCTTATCTGGCGGGTGCAAGGAACCTCAGAATATTTTGGGGGACCTCGAGGAGAGAGGAGTCCACCCAAATCTGGAGGTACTGCAGGCAAAATCTGACAGCATGTCCTTGGCTTGGCTTTTCTGGCCTCGAGAGGCCTTTACAGTTCAATCTGAGATTCCTCATAAAAAATTCCAGCAAAGCAGATTTAAAAGAGCCTGTATAATCAACTGCTATTCTTGCTGCACTTATGTAAATAATTGGACCAAGTTTTATTGAAACTACACTTATTTTGCAAACCAGTTTATCTTAACTTGGCTACCTTTTGTGAAAATGAGGGTGATTTTAGAGAGAAAAAAGTTATGTTTCAGTAGAAGGTATAGTACACATTCATGGATATTAGATTCTAGCTCTTCTCTTCTGCAAGATTCATCTGTTACTAATCATAATGTTTCCTTGTGGCCATCCATCTCTGATACCTGGGAGTTCCCTGGCCACAAGCAAACCTTTTCCTTCAACACTACTGCCCAAATACTAACTAGATTTGCCTTGTCACAGGTGGATCATAAACGACAAGTTCCAAAGGTAAAGTCCCCAATTTATTGATACACACAGGATGGACTATATCAAATTTGGGACGAATATATTTGGCTCACTCCTGCCAGTGATCAACTCAGTAAAAGTCCACTCTATGTTGGGAACAAACCAATCACACCTGTGATACATGGCCTAATAGCACCCGACCTATGGGAAAATTCCCTGTCATATGTGTTCTCATATCATAACCTTAAAAAATACTGATTGGTTTGAGACTGACTGGGATAGACGGCCCAGCACGCGTTGGTTAGGCCCTAATGGCACTCAGTGGCTATGTGGCTCCAACTTATGGCTTTGGCTGCCACCTGGATGGATTGGACGATGCACTCTAGGCTTCGTCTGGATGCAAGGTAGAACTACATTTACTATATCTCCTCCTGCTAACCTACCCAACCTGCAACAGCGCTGGACCTGCTCTGTCTTCCACTGGTATGACCATCTTTCCTCAATTTTCCTTCCCCAATTAGGAATCGAAAGTGTCATCTTACACATGGAAGCTCTAAACAAATTTACTATGAAAGCATTAAAATGATACACAACATAGCCTTTTGCTGCTCGATTTAGAAGTGTCCCAAATGCATAAGGCAGTCCTCCAAAACCGAATGGCACTGGATGTCTTGACAGCAGCACAGGGGGGCACTCGTGCCATTATAAAAACTGAATGTTGTGTTTATATTCCTGACTACCAGCAAAATATCTCTGGCTTCCTATGTGATATGAACCACCAAATTAAGTTCATGTCTGACCCAACCCTATCTCTAAACGATTGGTTTAACTCCTGGTCAGGACCACGTTTCTAGACTACTATCAAAACCTTATTCATTGGGATCATCATATTGCTAGTATTTCCTATTATAATTTGTTGTCTGTTTCATTGTTTGTCTTCCACATGTCAACAAAGTTTCACCTCCTGGACCACCACTCGTCAAATGATTCTCTCGTCCCCAGAGGCTCTGTACGCCTTGTCAGGCTTGGACTCCACGGGTGCAGTCTTCCGGTCCGCTGAACCTCCTACCTATAGCTATGGCCCCATTTAGGGACAGCTCTACGACCTTGTACAGCCGGAAGTAGTTACAGAAGACTGACCGTCTTCCATATCCCCAAAAGATTTCGGGGCCAAATGGGTTCAGGGGGGGTTTATGATGTGGATTAAGGCTGCCCCAGCTAGAGAAGCCCAAGGTGACCTGGCCTACATGCCAAACTATATGACCCAGTGGACTTTTTTTATGGTATGAATTAGGACTGCCCCAGGGAGAGAAGCCCGGGGCATCCTCACCTGCATGCCGATCTATATGGCCAGATTCGAATCTAAAGTTATATGACCGCACAATAACCAGACCCCATCTGCACTGAAATCATTTAATGACTTTTTACATCATCTTTTTCTTTTTCTTTTTTTTCCAGTAAAAATAAGTCACGTACCCATGCCTTCTAAAATTAGCCCTAACCCTCAACTCAGGGCAGCAGCAGGAGCTCTGACTGCCCGTGGGTCCTGTCCCCATGCGGCAGCAGCAGGAGCTCTGACTGCCCGTGGGTCCTGTCCCCACGCACCAGCTCTGCCGGCCCATGGGTCCCGTCCCCATGCCAGCGGGAGCAGCAGCAGCAGCTCTGCCTGCCCATGGGCTCTGTCCCCATGCCAGCGGGGGCAGCAGAAGCAGCAGCAGCAGGAGCTCTGCCTGCCCATGGGTCCTGTCCCCATGCTATTCCACACTATTCTCTAAATAAAAGAGCACTACTGCCAGATCTTGAGAGTCTAAGAAATCTTTCTTTCGACTCCTCGGCTCACCGACCCCGCATCAGAATCATTGAGAATTGAACCTACTCTTTTTCCTGAAGCCTTGCAAACTAAAGCCGAACGACTTGATAAAAACTTGAGAGATTCCTGTCTGCTGCTGTGTAAGCTGTAAGCCACTCAGAAAGATATCTGAATGCCTGATGACATCATCAGAGACATTTCAAGCTGCTAAAGATGCTTCACTCTGACATCCAGAAGTCTTCTTGACTGGCTGCCTCCTGGACTCAGGAACTAGTTTATAATTTGCTCCAACCATTAACCTTGTTTTTCTTTTTATTTCCATAGAAATACATCTTAAACACCTGATTGCTTGCTTCCAAAATGAAGGCCTAACTTTGGGAGCCCACCTGCGTCGCCACCTTCTAAAATGAATTTAACTGGACTGATCTATTACCAGGACTAAGAAATGTGTTCAGTGAGATGAAACAATCTACCACTCAGCTTCTGGATTGTGAAACTTTTAGTTTCAAAGGCGGGACTGTAGGGACCTGAAATTGGCCACCCCCAGATATGTCTCTTTGGCATCAGGATTATTTGAGGCTGATTGCTTTTGATAAAGTGGGACAGGGAAGGAGGCTCTGAGGAGTGGAATTTGCCCTTTGTTAGGACACATTTACATCTGTAAGGTAAATCTCTATCTGTAAATGTGCCTCCCTCTCTGTAGGCAAGGAACTGATTGCTGCGCTCATCTGTGATCCCCCAGCCCGAGGCAACACACCTGCCACCCCGCGGCGTTCACTGAGACAGCAGAAATATCTGCCTCCAACAAGGGCTGTGCTGACAGAGCAGGCTCGTGACTGTTGTAAAAGGGACATTTCAGTCATACGTGAAACACCCTGTTTGGGGATATATAACCACTCTGTGCACCCCACTTCTTCGGTGCCCTTTCTTCCTTCGGGAAGAAAGGCCCCGGGCCATGGCTCCTCATAAAGCTTTGTTTAATTTTCTCTTGCTATTCTGTCTCAGGTGAATTTAATTCGTTCTCCGGCCAGACGAACCCACATTTGGGAAGAGGAAATGTCTTCCTCCCCTACATTAACTAGCCTCACCGTGCTGTACACTAGATCCTCAGAACTTATTCATCTGAAAACTGAAAGTTTGTACCCTTTAAACATCTCCCCCTGTCCCCTGAAAACCACCACTCTTATCTCTGTTTCTACAAGTTTCGTGTTTCCCAGAGCCACATAGGGGCCACTAAGTCTTCACGAACCACAGCGTGTGATTAAGTACAACAATTTCGGCCCATGTGCTTTTGTATGTGCTCCTCCCTTCTGCAGGCCTCTGACCTGGTTCTGGATTGCATTCTCTCTCAGTTGGACACTCCGATAGCCTCCTTCCTCCTTTTCCTGCTTTCAATTTCTCCTTCATTCTGCACAGAAACACCAACTTTCTGGAGTACAACTTGATCATACCACTCCCCTGCTTAGAAACCCTCACTACTACTCACTGTCTTTGAATGAAATCTTCATCTCCAGGTCTGGCATCTAAGATCTTCCTGGATCTGGTCCCATCTTCTATCGTTTGATATTCTTCTTAATGGTCCTTACATTTTATACAAAGCAAACTCCTTGCCTTGAGCTTCATACGTAACACTTTGCTTGGCTAACCTGCACCTTTGCCAGAGAGGGCGCTCTATTTCATCCCTTTGTATGCAAACTGCGCTTGATCTCTAGTGATCAGTCCCATATTACCAGAGACTTTCTGATCACCTTATGGGAAGGAACCTCCTTTCTCTGAATGCCCACGTAGCACACCCTAATGGCATTTATCACCTCCCATCTTGGATTTAGTTATTTATGTACATTTGTTTATTTACTTATTGCCTCAAAAAAAGTGTTGAACAGAATTGCACAAGATGCTGGGGATAAAAAGGGAATATAGTCTACTGGTGAGATAGTAACAAGCCCTCGATTGAAAAAATACAATATATTAAATATGATACTGGATGTTAATGAACTCTAAGTGATCAGATAAAGGTTGGCCTAGATCTGTCTGTGGAGTCTCAGAGGAGTGGAGTGGAGTTCCAACGTAAAATATGTTTAGGCATTAATTAGCCAGTTGGACAAGACGGGGAGTTGGGAGGGGGTGAGGTAGGTAAAGGAGAGGCAGACAGCTCAGATGGAGGGCATGGCCGCAGGAGAAATCGCATTTGAGGAAGGCACGTTGCTGACTCTGACAGGATAGGGTATGCTGAGAGAATAGCAACTGAAGGAGAAGACACTGGTCAGGTAGACAAGGATCAGGTTTTGCTTTGCTAAGAAGTTTGGAGTTCAGTCTGTTAGCAAGCATGCTGAAAATGTCAATCAAGGGAATTGCAAGATTGGACTGTGGGTTAGACCCGGGTGGGGAAGTGGATTCCTCCAGAGACACAGAGAAACTTTAAGCAACCTGGTGGAGGTTACACATCTGATCCATCTTTGTATTCCCTGACTGCGCCCAGCACAGTGCCAGGAACGTGGGTTATATACAAATTGCATTTGTTAACAAGTGAAAGAAATTGAGATCTCCACTTTCAGACTAAAACACAAACAGAAGTATATTAGCTTTAAGCTTTGCACTTCACCTGCATTATTCAGATCACGCAAGTATAGGGCATCTTCTAGCTTCCTGAACCTTTTGATCCGTGTCTCCGATTCTTCAGACTCGTTCTTCATCACTGAGTTCAGGAAAGGCTGTGAGACTGGCCTGATTTTCAAAGAGCTTGGGGGATCTTTGGGGGCTGAAGTCCCAGCAGTAGGGTTTTCTGGCTGCAGAGCCTCTTCTAGAGTTTTCTACCAAAACAACACAACTATCTCACTGGCAACACATTCACCACCTAGATCTTCTCCAGTCTCTTGGCCAAAGATGAGGCCATACAGCTAGCGAGATTTACTGTAATGTCTGGCTTTGTAAAGCTTGGAGGATGGGTTTCAAGCCCTGAGTGCTATAGGACTACATCTGTGAAGCCTTCCAGGATGTAAATTACTGTGTTGAACGCTTTCTATTTTTTTAAGAGAAGGGTGAAATCATGACTTTAATCAGTTTGCATTTCTGATTTGCACAGAGAAAAGGTTTTTGTAACTGGCTGAGACTTTTCTTGATGTTCTATACTAGTGGGATTCATGGAGGAGGATCTTCAGGAATTGCTTATAACTTCTCCACGGAAAAACCTCTGGACAATGAGCCTGAGGTTCTTGACAAAGAATGGCTGGAAGAATAGTGACATTGTCTTAGGCTCATGGCCTCCTTGTAATGGACCATAAAGAACTTCTAGTTCTGTCTGTCCTGTTAATTTAACTAAGGGAGACGAGGCCCAGAGAGTGGAAGTGACTTACTGAGATCAGGCAGTGAATGGTAGACACAGAACTATAAGGAGATGTAGAGGTTATGTCTAGCTCAGTTTGGTATCCTAATCTCATGTCTACTGCAAAATAGAGATGTTTTTAGAATAATGGACAACCTAGTCCCGGCAGCCATGACAGGCATTCTGTCACCTACCATGTACAGAGTGGCATCCATTGCTTGATCTTCACAACTTCACTTTTCCAGGAATTTTCCCTCCTGCCGAGCCATATGCTTAGGGAGAGAACAGCCGTATCTAAGTGTACAGTGCAGGACAGGGTATCTAATGCAAAGGGACCAATGCACTCATTGTTCAGTGATTTTGGAACGATTTGTGAGAGATGGAGACAGAGGGATATACAAAGAGAGATCATTCTGTGTGAGAGGTAGGAACTCTCACAGGTTTTACACGCTGTGTACTGGAAATGAGAAAAGGCTGATCTCTCCAGAAAGATAGAGACGGACAGAGAGAGAGAGTATGAAGCTAACAGCAGAGAGAAGAGAAAAGATACAGGAAATCATGATGAAGTTCAAGTCCCTGATTTTACTTCACTGTTACTTGTTACATTTCTAACCTTAGGTAGCATAATACGCTTCTCTCTCCTTCCAATAAATTTAGTAGAGTTTCTTCTCTTAATTTCAATCCAAATAATCTCAACTAACTCACCATAGAATTATGACTCTAACTTTTGAAAATCATCTGTGCTTCCCCCAACATTCAAATACCTGTATTTCTCCAACATAGTACCTTTGTCTCAAACTTCTCACATAGAAAGTATGAAAATCCCATAGGTCTAAAGAATAGTAATTGAGATTAGAAGTCCAGTTTTAGTTGGTTAACAAACATGGATTAACCTGCTGCTGGGAAATGTGAAGAATTGTTTCGTTTGAAATAGTAGAATGGTACATGATATGGTACCCACGTGGATAACAAGCAACCAGTAAATTTTAAGAGATTAATATAAAAGAATTCTACTTGGATAAAATCAACTTTGGGAAGGGCTGAAAGTTTTCCTAAAATAAACAGAGTAGTGATCCTTATACTTTTTAGAGCTTTAGATCACTTGAGAAATCCAACGGAGGCTTTAGATAATCTACCCAGGCAAATGCACATTTGCATGCAGGATGACTTTAGACAGTTCAAAGAGGTCCTTGGATCTGAAAAAGTGATTTTAATAATTTTATATTTCTTCAGAGAGATCAACACTGTCTTTGACCACTAAAGACAGGGAAAGGGGGAATTTGTATGAACCTGAATTAGGCTGAACTAAGTAAGTGAGTGAGTACTAACTAACACACTCTATACTGTTTTTGTCCCACTGTGTCAGGAGGAAGTCCACGTCCCGTGATTGGCATGTAAGACTGTTCTCGTTCTCGTTCTTGCCTATCTTCTTTCAATCCCACATATGCATCTTTTTCTCCAACCACATAAAACCAGAAAACACGAAGCTGTTTTGTGCCTTGTGCATGCTGCTCCCTCTGCTGTAAAAGCCCTTCTTGCCACTCAGGCCTTGGATGGTTGGGGTCCTACTCATCCTTCAAGATTTGACTCATATTTCACTTCTTGTGGGAAGCCTTCTCTTACAGACAAGCTGGCTGAGGGGCGATTCTTTGTGGCCCCTTTATCCACCTCAGCACTTATCGTGGAATGTTGTAATCATTTATTAGAATGACTCTCTCTTCTACCAGAGATCTGGAGACGGGCCTGTGCGATAGTCATTTATGTATCCTCCAGGTCTGGTTAGTGACCAGGGCATAGCTGGTTCTCAAGACATGGTTACTGAATGAACAAGTGAATGAATGAGTGAGTTTCTCCGGGATCATAAGAAAGTTGCTTTACCACACCTCTGCTTCAATTCCCCCTTCTAAAAAGTGGGACAATGAATGCTACTTATGCAGGAATGTGACACAAATCAATTACTGCAGAGATGCCATAAAATCCTCAAAACAGAGGCAAAATAAAAGAGCAAGGTGTATTTTTTTATAATCTGATTCACAATAGATGATACTCAAGGAGAAAAGCATTTGCTGTTGTTTCTGGCATGGCAAGAGGC
The DNA here is from genome assembly GCF_041296265.1 of Equus caballus. Lineage (NCBI taxonomy): Eukaryota > Metazoa > Chordata > Mammalia > Perissodactyla > Equidae > Equus > Equus caballus. Next base: position 6,644,140 of record NC_091708.1, on the reverse strand, counting down.
TTGCCAAAATTGACATGATTTTCTAAGACATTTTGAAGTGTGAAGTGCATGAAGAGGCCTCCTGCCATTTTGAGATGAATTATGGTCTAATCTGGGCATTTAAATAAAAACAACGACAGAAAAACTCAGGATGCTTTTCAATTCTGTCTGCATCTTTTCCTGGCTAAGTGCTGGGAATATTAAAATGTAATTTAACTGCTTGCCAGATTTTGTTTGCAAAATCAAAGAGCCCATTACATTTTAAAATGTGGTGTCTGGGGAAAAGGTCGCCCTCAGTCTCTGGAAGCTGAATTTAAGATGTTGAAATAGGGGGCTGGCCCTGTGGCCAAGTGGTTAAGTTCGTGCGCTCCGCTGCAGGTGGCCCAGTGTTTCGTTGGTTTGAATCCTGGGTGCGGACATGGCACTGCTCATCAAACCTTGCTGAGGCAGCATCCCACACGCCACATCTAGAAGGACTCACAAGTAAAATATACAACTATGTACCGGGGGGCTTTGGGGAGAAAAAGGAAAAAAATAAAATCTTTAAAAAAAATGTTGAAATAGGTCTCAGAACCACCCTTTATTTTGATGGCAGTGGGAGGATTGGTCTCAGGCTTCAGAACCAGTGCACATGCTACAGGTCCAATTTCTTGCGGCAGGTGCCAAGCCCATGACCAGGTTGTGGAGAGAGGTTTCTGCAGCGATATCAGCTAAGGCAGGAACCACCCCACACTTGAAGAGTTTTCTACCTCCCTTCTCTGCCAGAGGAGACTCTCAAAGTCAAAGAGAGTCTGACATCACGGTGGTGGGTGGAAACCAAAAACCAAGATGGGGGGGTTAGCCCCGTGGCCGAAGGGTTAAGTTCACATGCTCTGCTTCAGCAGCCCAGGGCTTCACCAGTTCAGGTCCTGGGAATGGATCTCATCAAGCCATGCTGAAGCAGCATCCACATAGCAGAAGCAGAAGGACCTACAACTAGAATATAAAACCATGTACTAGGGGAATTTGGGGAGAAGAAGAACAAAAAATTGGCAACAGATATTAGCTCAGGGCCAATCATTAAAAAAAATAAATGACCAACAACAACAACAAAAAACAGAAAGGAGGACACTACCCAGCATCAGAGAATAGAAGGTGAAAGATGAGTGAAGCTCTTCCTCAAGCTCCACATACCCAGGTGCATACCATTTGTTTAGTTGTGTCTTGAGGCATCTCAGGAATGTCAGGCTGCACTGGAGTGGCAGAGGTTCCCTTTCCTCTGTTTCCTGAGAAAGAAAGAAAAAACGGAAGGGTTAAGTTTGGTCTCTTCATTGTAACACTTACAGCCAGGCAAATAAAATGTTGAGGCCCTTCTATGTGTTTGGCACTGTGTTAGGCGATGGGGATATGGAGGTAGATGAGAAAGATCTGGTTCCTGCCCTGATGGAGCTGACAAAGGGGAGGTAGGCGCTAAACAATTACTCAAAATTATTATTTAATTACAAACAACCATAAACACAACAAAAGAAGATGTGAAAATATTTTGTTTTAGGGTAGGGGTGGGAGTGGTGGAGAACCAGAGGAGGCTTCTTGGAGAAAGTGACCCTTAAACTGTGGATCCAAAGGGTGAATAGGAATTTCCAGGCAAAGGTGATGGTGGGTGTTCACAAGGAGCAGAGAGTTCCAGATAAGCAGAGACAAGAGCCTGTAGAACTGACCTGAATCAGGAGGACTTGCACAGTTTGAGGAGTGGGCAGCAGCTTCCTCCCATGGCCCTACCTCTTAACAGAAAACCAGGCATTTCTGCCCCCTCTCCCCACACAGGTGTATGCCTCAAAGATCAGGCAAACCTCTCTCTTCCACTTTCCCTCTCCTATCAATAGTCAGAGGGTCTGAATGGGATGAGGTTTGAACAGCATCTCTAACCCAGTACCCCCACAATTGGCTTCAGTTGTATTCCTAGCATTTATCACTACTTACATTATTTTAAGTGAAGGAAAAGCTTTCTGTTTACTGCAGGTGAAAAAGGTCCAAGTTGCTCCGAGTCATAGAGTTTGAGAGTTAAGGGGATTCTAGAAACAGTATAGAGTATACAGGCAGGAAGATGAACTTTGGTGTCAGCCCTGAATGCTAATCTTGAGTCTTCCCTCTCCCAGCTGCAAGCTTTCAGATCCTAATTTTGCCAGTTGTGAAAGGGGAGAAAACCAGTGATTTACCGTAATGTTGTAGAGATACAAAATTACCTACCTAAAATACTTAACACAGGGAAGATGCTCAAAAAAAAGGATTCATTGTTTGTTGTTGGGTCATTATTATCATAACACCTTAGGCAAGTCTAGTTTGCTTAATTGAACACTAATTACGATGGGCCAGGAATTGTCCTGGGCACTGTTCACATGCATCATCCCTGTTAGTATAAGATCTAGATCCTAGACCCTGTCCCAGGCCAGTTTCTCTGCACTTTTAAAAGTTTCTGTAGAAGAAAATACACACTAGTCTCCCTGGTCTCCTTTAAGCTTCCCTTTCTCCCCCCTAACATCTACAAGCGTGGGAACAGGTCATGGTTTGCACATGTAAAAATCATTTGAGAAATCTGAGGCAGAGCTGATGTTTTTTCTTTCTAACACAGTGGGAAGGATCATCTGTGTAGTCTGCCAGTTGAAGGTTTGCACTGGAGAAAATAAGCCAAGCTGGCTTCTAGAGATTTCCAGGTGTTGGAAGGGCCAGGTTTTACAATGCTTCCATGAGCCTGAGGGTTACACATCCAGCCCTGCCATCAGCCCACCAATGACTAGAAACTAGTGGTCTTGAGCACTGGCTGCATATTAGACCCCGCTGGGGAGCTTTAAAAATTGCCAATGATTGGGCGTCACACCAGGCCAATTAAATAAGAGACTCAGGGTGAGACCCAAGCTCAGCACCTGTGAAGAATTCCCTCGGTAATCCTAAAGTGCCGCCAGGGTCGATAACAACTGATTTAAATAAAGGATTCTGGCCTCATTGGGTCCACTGAATGAAGCTTTGTGAGAATATATATATATGTGTGTGAGAATAATACATATCAAAGATCTGTACATGTCAGACATTTCCCACACATTTTCTTACTTGAAGAATAATGCTCTGTGGTAGAAAGCATCTCCATTTGACAGATAAGGTAACAGAGGCAATAAGGGCTTCAGTTCCCTGCTTAAGATTACAGAAGTGGGGTTAGGTCTTGGGTTCTAACTCATTCATTCATTCAACAAACATTTGTTTAATGCTTACTACATGCCGGGCACTCTTTTAGGCACCACGATACAACAATGAGCACGAGGGAATCTTCTCAGCGAGAGTGCGTTCCAGTGGTGAGGGCAAAGAGAGACATAAAATAATGTCAAATAGTGATAAATGCTATAAACACAACCAAAGCCAATTATGGGGGTAGATAGAAATGCAGTTGCTATTTTTGATAGGGAATTCACCAAAGGCCTCTCTGAGGTGACATTTAAATAGAGCCCTGAATAGAAAAACAAGGGAGAAAGCCAAGCAAATGTCTGAGGAAAGAGCATTCCAGGATAAAGCTCTGGGGAGAGCAAAGGCCTCAAGGGCGGGGTGTTTGGTGCATTCAAGCAACAGCTGAGAAGAGAGCCGAGCTAACCCAGGAGGAAAAGGGAAGAGAAGTGGGTCAAGTGTCATGCCATGTGATTTCAGTTGATTTTTTTTCTTTGGTTTCCAGCATTTGTTCCTCCTCTGGTGATTACCCACTTCTACTGTTAGCAACTATATTTTGCTTTGCGGAGACCACTCCTCCCCCATCCCAGTGCTGTGGTTTGGTAGTATTAACCCCCAATTCCAACTCTAAACCTGGTCTCTGCTTAGTTGAAGACTAACGTGGTATCTCAATCACGATCTTGGTTCAAAGATGGACATAAGACTCAATCTGAGCCTCAGAGGTGAGAGGAGACATCTGCTATAATTTCTTAGCTAGTAATGTTCTCTCCTTCCTAGAAGGACCTACCAAAAGAGGGAGCTCTACAGATATGGTGACATAGCTGCCATGGCTATTTTGCTATTGCAGAGGAGTGCCCACCTGGAGAAGTTGGAGGACTACCACGTAGAGCCTAGAGATTATGCCAACACCAAGTAAAGCAGAACAGAGAGCCCGAATGAAAGCAGATCCTTGATTTTGACACCTGAATGGTTAGATCAACCCACACCTGTAAGTCTTGCTGCTGCCAGACTTTGCACTTACATAAAACAAAATCTCTTCATTGTCTATACCCACTGAGTTGGGTTTTCTGTCCCTTTGTATAAGTAGTTGTAAGTAAGAACTACTATAGCTATTTTTTTTCCTTGATAAGAGGGAAGGCACACTCTTAGCCATTTTTCTGCCAAATCTTGAGTTACAGGTCTTCAAGCAATGTTTGAGGGGATCAATGAGCCTCTGAGGCTACCTTCATTCCCTCCTAATTATCCCCCATCAGCAGCCATGCTATAGCCCTGCTCCATGATTGCTGCTTCTTCCTCTCCCTCACTCACAGGCCCCACAATGAAGAGATGCAAAGTTGGGCCCTCACTTCCTTTATTGTGAAATACCCCTTTAGACCTTAGACCATACCATGTTTGGTGGGCTCTAAATGTTTTGTATTTGTCTTCATGAGAATTCATAGCATTTCTTGGATCTGTGGCTTGAAGTCTTCTATGACTTTTGGAAATTTCTCAGCCATAATTGTTTCAGATATTGCTTTAGCTCCGTTCTCTTCCTCCTGTCCTTCTGAAACGTTGATTACATGTGTACTGGGTATTGTCAGCATTTCCCATATGTCTCATATACACTTCTTTTTGTATATTTCATTCTCTTTTTTCATTCATGCTTATTATTTTAAGTCTCCAAGTTTGTGGTAATTTGCTACAGCAGCCTTAGGAAATGAATACCCTCATTCTCAGTCGTCCAATCCTGGCAAAACCAACCGACAATCCCCTGTTGTAAATTCCCTCTGTTTGAAATACCTGGTAATGTTTCTCTTTCTCCACTGAAACACAAAATGATATACCACCCCGCCACTCTAAACTCTCAGAACCTTGTATTTTGATCCCAAGGGGAATTAGTGAACAGTTCATGTGTAGTTGACACCAATGCATATTTTTTCACCTGTCATACTTAAAACTTGCTAAATGCTAAATATTTTGTGCAATTCATCCTTACCATTTCACTTAATATTACATCTTGGAAATATTCCTGTATTGGGCCAACCATGTTATTTTACAGCTGAATACTTTTATCAATTGAATATACTGTAATTCAATTAAATGGTCCCTGAAGGATCGTTTTGCTGTTTTCGTTTTTAAAAACACTTACCAAAAAAAATTCCTGCACTAAACTTATATGTAAATCTGAGAGGATTTTTTGTGAGATATCAGTAACATAAGTACCTAGCTTTGGGATTCCTAGATCCAAGGGACTATGTGACTGAAATTCTAATGCATAATACCAACTCTAACTTCTTCTATAAGTGTACCTATCAAAGGGCTATCACCAGAGAATGCTTCATGATATAATAATATTTGGAGAATTATGCCTTTTATGATCCAACTGGCCTAAAAGAACAGCCATCAAGGCAATCATCACTCCTAGTGTTTCTTCACTGGTGCGGCGTCTACATTTCTGGGAGTAATGAGATGAAACACAACAAGGAAACCACTGAAGCTAAGCAGCATAGTCCACAATAGTTCTGGGAAATGGGAGTGGTCTCAAGGAACAAAATAACTGAACTCACCTGTAGGCAAGTCAGAGGAAGCTCTGCTCAATTACTCAAGAAAACTCTGTCATCTGTGCAAGGAAAGGAGCCATAAGATGGGTGAACCATATCATTGCACTGAAAGAATGTGCAATAAAGCTGGAAATTAAATTGATACTGAAGGAGCTTTTTGATACTTGTATCATTCAGGGTGCACGCAGGAAACAGAAACTACTTTAAGTATCTCCACTAGAAAGGGCTTTACTATAGGAAATTAGACGTCCACAGAATTATTGCAAGGGCTAGTAGAATGGAGTTTGGTGTCTGCTGCTAGGCTCAGGCTCAGGGTCAGGCCTCAGCAGATGTAGTCCAGGGATGGGGGAACTGCAGGAAATTCTGGCTGATGTCTCCGTGCCCCTGACCATGAGGTTGGTGAGTAGGCAGTGCAAAGTGCCTTTTGGCCACTGGAAAAACTGATGCCTGCCAGGGCCTGGAGTTGCTACTAATGCTGGAAAATAAATACACGAAATGTCCCTGCTGCCCTTCACTACCCCTTCTGCCTTTCAAATCTCATGCAACTGCATTACCTTGATGGAACTTAAATCAATTCTAGAACTGTGGCATCAAGGGAGTTTTGGAAACGTTCTTTTTAGCCCTCTCAAATATGGGAAGTACTGCAACACAAGCAAGAATGTACAAGGGGATGGAAATGGGTGTTGAGTGTAAATAGATGACATTTGGTGAAGTCCCCAAGCAGGAATTTCACTGAGCAATACTTGTGCATGTGACAATCAGGGAGTCACGTAATGCTTATGAGTACTTTAGGAATGCTTTGTCAGTGAAAATCACTTATACTTGCTTGTCCAGTATCCTTCCTCCATTTGTATATAAATACATTCTTCTCTGGGATCACGGACTACTGTCAATCTCCCATCCCCTCCCTTAGCCTATGCTGTGGCCACCTTGTTTAATTAACTCTATCACTTTCTCCACCCATCCTTCCCTTCCTTCTTCCCTTCCCCCCACTCTCTGTCTCTGTCCCTGTATCTCTCATTATTTTTTGGTTCTGGTTCTTCCTGAAGTTCTATTTTCCCTCAATTTTATATGTCATTCCACAGCCTTTAAAAATATTTCTTTTGCTTATGTTAACAAAAGGCAGTTTCTGTTTCTAGCAACCAGATAGCCACTGGTAAGAATTTCTATCTCCTTCTTACCTCTCAAAAGTCAAGTAATGGGGGCAGCCCCGTGGCTGAGTGGTTAAGTTAGCGTGCTCCGCTGCAAGTGGCCCAGTGTTTCATCAGTTCGGATCCTGGGCGCAGACATGGCGCCGCTCATCCAGCCACATTGAGTCAGCATCCCACGTGCCACAACTGGAAGGACCCACAACTAAGAATATACAACTATGTACCGGGGAGCTTTGGGGAGAAAAAGGAAAAAATAAAATCTTTAAAAAAAAAAAAAAAGGCAAGCAAGTTGTGAGATATATGTCCTGGGTTTTCCAGAGGAGTTCTAATGGCATGTGATCATATTCTCTTCAAATAAAAGTGATTGTTAGATTTTTAACTAGTTTGCTTTGTTTATACCTCATATAACTTTTCCAAAAATGATACCATAAATCAGAAAATATGGCCTCCTGAGCTTCATGTCACTTTGGACATATGAATAGGTAAGGCATAGGTATGCAGGGCCACAAGCTAGGCAGCTGATGACCGTATCAGCTGCTGAAGGCCCAGGCAGGGAAGAGAAAGTTGATGAAGCAGCACTCTCAAGAAACATTAATAATCCAATGAAGATCTGATATCAGCCCGAATCTGGAAATGAGCTATAGTAGAAGTAGCTCCTGCCTTCTACACTTTCTGTAATTTCTTTCCAGGCCTTCTTAGGAGAGACAGGCTTATGCCTATGACATCTTCTGATCCTCTGAGAAATGACAACAATGCAACAACAAAGTCCCTGATCCACTGATATTTCCACATTCATAACATGTATTTTTCAGAGCTACTAGGAGTTACCAAATATGAGATAAAGCCTCGGGGCAAAATGGCACCAGAAAACCTCTTTGCCCTTCCTGATTATGTGCTGATAGTAGGGGACCTGTGGATGGCCACTTTCTCACTGTGCTAACATGTTCTTCCCTCTGTGTGAGCGCATTCCTGATGTCTCCCTGTGATTCCAAATTTCCTCCTCTTACAAGAACCCCAGTCAGACAGGATTAGGGCTCCACCTTAATGGCCTCATGTAACTTAATCACCACTTTAAAGTCCTTGTCTCCAAATACAATCACCTTCCGAGGTGCTAAGTGTTAGGGCTTCAATATATGAATTTTGGGAGGATACAATTAAGCCCATAATGGTAACAAGGATTCAAAGCAGCCCAATTTTTGGTACAACTTACTTAAGGTCTCTGAAGCTCAGTTTATTCACCTGTGACGTGGGTGTAGAACAACACAACTCCAGGGGCTATTGGGAGTATGAAAAGGGATGAGCCGTGTAGAATGTCTAGCCTGCACCTGGGACATGTGAAGTGTGTGTGTGCATTAAAGCCTTATGCCCCTGAGTCAGGCAGTCATTTTGGTTACCGTTTAAGTCAGCTGCTGGGATGCTCATTCAACAGCACCATCTTCCTCTGATTTTACCTTCTTGATCATGAAGCCTAAGTTGTTACCCAAAGCCAGTGCATTTCAGAGCCAGGATTTCCATCGAGGCCTGTGTGATTCCAGGCTCATGCTGCCTGTCTGCATGGACGGGGGCTGAGGGGTAGGGGAGGTGCTAAACTGGCGAGGAGAAGTTACCTGCAGGCCCTGAGCTTCTTTGGATACAACCTGCCCCTAGAACTTAAAAGCCTCCCCATATTTGCGTCTGTATCCCACACCTCTACTGGGTCCTAGAGGAGAGGGCAGTAGATACTGAGCTTCTCAAATCCAGGACTGTTTTCAGTACCAAGCCAAGGGTGGAGTCAGCTGTGGAGCTCAGCAGTTTGCCTAAAGCCCCTGTGCCTCACCACCATCGTACAAGCTTCTGAGTTTCTTAGGACTTGCAGGAGCACAGGTATAGAGTATCAAGAGCCAAGACTCCGAACACAGAGAGCCTGCATTTTACTCAGCCTTATCGATGAATTCATTTATCAGTTACATATTGGTTTTAGCCTCGCTCTGGTGCCTCAGTTTCCTCATTTGAAAGAAATAATACCTACCTCATGGGGGATTGGCAAGGATTCAAAGAGTTAATATTTAGAGTGCACTTAGAAGATTGCTTGGAATATAGGAAGCACTATATAATTGTTAGCTATTAATAATAAAAATAACTTTATTAGCAATATTATTATACTTACTCCATATGAATTCTCGCCCCATACGAATTGTGGGCTTCTGGAGGAGAAGGTTAGCATGCCTGAGGCGAAGTCATCCGTTCCGTTCGAAGCCAGGGAACAAGCGGGTAAGGCAGACGACGCAGGATCGGACATCCGCAGGCCTGGTGGACAGGCTGTGCCAGAGAGCGAGGCAGGGTGGAATCCCAATGATGCTGGGGATGGAGGAAAGGGAGGATATTTTCGGGGTCTGCTTCTGAAAGCCAGGGAAAGAGTAAGCCGGCCACCCATTAAATGGCCTAAATTCAGACAGGTCCAATAGGGCCGTGGGGAAAGCCGCGCCGCCCCTCCCCGCCCCGCGGCTCACCCCCCTCCCCCCACCCCCCCCCGCCCCGCCACCCCCACGCACTTTGTTCCAGAGGCCGCAGGACTGCCTCAGGCGATACACAAAGTGGGACCTGGAGGCCCGGGGCAGTACAGTGATCCCGAATCCGTGTTTCAGATCTCAGAAGCGCTCCAGACACCCGAGGGAAACCCCAAGAGTTGGCGATCGGTCCTGCTACCAGTCCTGCACAGCTACGAGTGGCTGCACGGACGGTGCTCCATAACCGGCTGGAAGCTGAGGACGCAAAGGAAGACAAGATGATGAAAAGGCAGGCCGCCCTGCTCGCTGTGGCCCGCCAGTCTCCTCAAGGTATCCTGAGGGAGAGGGGGCTTATGCAATGGGTGAGTAACCCCGGCCCCCACCGAGGGGCCAGGAGGCCACCCACAACGTCGGGGGCTAGTCGGTGTGCGGACTGCCAAGAGGAAGGGCGTTGGTGGCAGGATCGTCCGAACCGTCCCCAGGGAGGGAAGGGATCGAAGAAGACCGAGCCGCGGCAGTTTCCCTTGACCACAGATGGGACGTGATGGGGCTGAGGGACAGACCCCACCCCCGGTTGGCTCCGGGAGGCCCCGGTGACCTGGGCAGGAAGGAGGAGAGCAGGCTGAATCTTTGCTCCCTCGGGGAGCCGTGTTCTTGGTGTGGAATGCCCACAAGGGAAATCTTTCTGAAGGAAAGTGTGAACTGAAGGAGGTCTCAGGAAAGGGAGAGAGCGGAAGATTTCTGGAGCCCTGGACCTGTGAAACAGGGTCCAAACTGCTGAAGGATTCCTCCCTGTGTGTACCAGAATGCCCCGTTCCCCACCCCCTTCTAGGGAGGGACGTTCTCCGTGAGTTAGGGGCCCCCACTCCACAGGCCGGGAACAGGAGAAAACCGAGCTCCAAGCGCCCAAAAGTGGGGGAGGTGAGCTGATGGCCCTCTTGCAGGATACAGCAGCCCCTGAGAAGCGAGAGATTCCCCTCCATGATTCGAGCAGGGCTAACTCGGAACTACGGGCCCAAGGACAGGTGGAGTGAGCAGCCGGTGCCACGCCAGGAAAGGTAAAACGGAAGCAGGTGGGTGGCTGGCCCCGGGTAAAACATATGCCCCTTGAAGCCAGAAGCCACGGATAGGGAGCTTTCCCGGAATCAGGAAGTTTTCACAACAGGGGGATCTAGATTTGCTCGAGACCTTAGTGCTCTCAATGCTGTGCGCTCCCGGGGCTATAATAGTAAACGTCTTCCCTTGGTTTCTGGCACCGAGCGCCTAAAAGTCCTGGGATTGCCCATACGAGAGCCACGTGGCGCATCTTTGGTTAGGAGAATTGCTTTAGGGCTCAGTTCCTGAAACGAGTCCAGAGCCAGAAAGGCGAAGTGGTTTGTCTGGCGTTATTCCTAACAAGCCCCTTTCAACGCCAGCTGAACTGGTGTTAACGAGGTGAGTGTTGGAGAAGCCCTAAGGGTGGGGGCTGGGTGCCGGGGAAACCAACTGTGCGATTCGATTCGGGCCTTGGAAGTTTCAGGCCCGTCGCCGTCCCCGCCCCCACCCCTGGGGCGGGGGCAAGAGGGGCTGAAGGTCGCGCTGAGTAGCCAACGGCCAATGACCGTAATCGACTATGCCCAGGCGATGGAGGCTCCGTTAGTCTGCGAAAGGACGGTGCTCAGACAGCTGCCGCGTTGGAGACCACGTGGGGGTTCGGTGAGAGTGGCACACCCAGAGAGGCCCCGGGAGCTCCTCCTCCCTGCCACACATGTTTTCCTCAATGCCCCTCTTCCCTGTGGCTGTTCAGAAGGGAGAGGTTCTCCCGAGTTGTGTGAGCCGCTCTATCAGAGCCCTCCAACCCAAGGAGGGGGTGGTGGGAACCTGCGGTCTCGCGGCCGCTTTGTCAGGAGCACAGGTCACGACCCGAACTTTCAATTGGCATCGAAAATGGGGGCGGGAAGAAGGGTAATCCTGCGGGGTGTGATTCTATCCCCAGGAGGATAGACTCAGATGTGAGCTAAGTATGTTCAGCTTCTTGACCAATAAGGGATATGAAGTGTCTAAAGGGATGGCTGTGTTTTTTCTTCTTCGGATTCTTTACATTGGATGCATGGCTATCAGCCTCTCTGATAAATGATGATTGACAGAGAAACTTGGTTATCTCTGTGATATACAACACCTTAAACTAATAATTAGAATTATGGCTGATAGGATAGATCAGAATTTAGGCATGTATATAATTTCTAAAACACTTATATCAGTAACATTTACCCACATACTACCAACCAAGAAAGATTAGTATCACTTTATCTGACAATGTTTCCCATGTAACTTTAGACCAAATAAGCCTGATTAGTTTAGAATTAACAAAACAGATTTGTCTTTTAGGTAGAGTTAGAAACCATTTGTTCCCAATAATGATGTTTAGATTACCCACAAGAACTTTCAGACATTAGACAAACAGCTATCATTTAAAGTTATTATGCCGACAAATTTCTAACAGACAATATGAACTTATTTGACTAGGAAACCCAGGCTGCATATTTGCATATGCAGTGCTAACTCTGAGGACATATCCAAACATTTCAATCAAACCAACAAACTTAAGTTTTCATTAACCAAAGATTAATCCATATCATCTTAAAAGACAGTGGGTTAATTTCTATTGTATTTAGAATGTATGTGAGCGCTTAATTTAAGCCAATTAAACAGAACTCTTAGTATTGGCCATATCACCCGGAGGTAAAAATATCACACACATATAGACACACAGACACAGAGCCTTCACACCTATTGTTTAAAAAATCACTGCCATCAATCAGGTAATGAGTCAATCTCCAAGAGAGGGCACCCCACTTGGTTGCCAGGGTGATCAAGCCCGGAAACCAGAGGGGGGGGGCGCTCCCAGAGGTGGAGACTATGATATTTTAAAGATTTCTTTGTTTCTCAATTGCAAAGCTCAAAAGGAGCCAAAATGGTCACTGTAACTTTAAGAGAGAGGAAAGAAAAGGGTCCATTATCTTGCAAGTCTCCTGAGCCTAGGGCAGCGTCCTACTTGTTCTGCCTGTGAGATTCCTATAGCAAGGGGTGATGGGGGCGTCCCCCAGCATGTATCTCTTGTATACCTTCCCTATTATGCCTGGCAGTCATAAGTGCCTGGTGAATGGTTCCCAGGATAAAGGGATAGAGAAAAACAGTGAGGAACTTTCCGCCAGTCTGGGGGACATTCTACCCAATTGCAGCCTGGAGCCATTCTCCCAAGAAGGGGTTCCCATACTCAACCAAAGGTTAGAGTTTGGTACTTTCCTTGAACTGGAGTCCCGATTGGGACTTTTCCCGCAGTTCAGAGTATGGTCAGGTGCCAGAGGGAGGGGTCCCATTCCAGCCTTAGGCAAAGAAACCTTCCACGGGAGTCTTGGAGATTGGCGGCCGTCCTAATGACTTAAGTGGCCGACCCGTGCCCATGTAAAATTTGTCTATTAGAGATAGAGTCAGGAAGGAATGGATTAATTCATTTTCCATCACCCTCAGGCTTAAGGTACTGATTCTCTTCAGGCTGAATGCCACAATTTGCCCCATAGAGTAGCCATGGGCAGCAAACGTGGATTCATACAGCTGTCCGAAAAGGTTCCCGATGGAGCAGTGAATTTAGATCCATCCTTGAAAAAGAGAAAGTCACAAGGAAAAAATAGGGCACTTACCAGAACTTGAGCTCACAAGCCGATGAAGCAAGTCCACCAGAAATGATGCAGGGTTGGTGAGCCGAGGAGTCGAGAGAAAGATTTCCTGGGCTCTCAAGATTTGGTGGCCGTGCTCTTTTATTTAGAGAATAGCGTGGAATAGCATGGGGACAGGACCCATGGGCAGGCAGAGCTGCTGCGTGGTGACAGGACCCACGGCCAGAACTTAACAGGTCTTGCTCTTATAATGTTGCACAAGGAAGTATTCCCAGTTAGACATTTTAAAACATACTTAGGCAAAGTTGATATAACCTCTTTATAAAGAAAATCAGCTTCTAAGTTGTGTTCCCACTATCATCCAGGTTTCCAAATTAACAGTTTCCTCTTCGGGGAACCAGGGACATTGTTCTTGTAAAAATGTAGGAATGTAGAAATCTGTCCCAAAGAGGCTTTTATGTCTCTTTTTTGCAAGCATACATGTTATTATTTCTATACAGAGCCTTCTTTCTTTAGACTCAGTATGGCCCAAAACTTCTCAAAAGTTCTTAATCCTTCTTATTCTTCCTAACCTAATTTCACTCTCCCTTTCCGGAGAGGGACTAAAGCTTCTCTATTATTATTATTATTTTTTTTTTTTATTTCACTCTCCCTTTCTAGAGAGGGGCAAAAGCTTCTCAATTATTATTATTATTATTATTATTATTATTATTATTTTTATTTTTATTTATTTCACTCTCCCTTTCTAGAGAGGGGCCAAAACTTCTCAAAGTTCTTAACACCTACTACCCTTCTGTCCTTTCCTCACTCTCCCTTTGGCAGAGAGGGGCTAAAGGGGGCTCTTCTTTCCAGCCCTGGGTAGGATCCTATCCGTCCCGAGAAGTGGGGGGAACTTACCCTTCAGGTCCCTGTTCGGGCGCCACTTGCCGGGGTCCCGCCCCGGCGGAGTCCAGGTTCCTGAGGGATGGACGGCGTCGGCGCGATGAGGGAGGGGGAAAATAAAGGGGACGTGAGACTTGGGTTGGTGTTAGCAAGTCCGACTTTACTGTGCACAAGTGTCGTTTATATATTTTTCAGGATTAGTACAGAAATAGTATTACAAATATTCTCAGAGAGATAAGGAAGTAAGAAACGAGCACAAGAATATTTATTAGCATTCCATTCTATAGAGCATAAGGTTAATGATCGTCTTCTCCGCAATTAACTAGTGTTTGTTGTCTCTAAGCTAAAGGAGATAGGTACCTAGGCGTCTGTTGTAATTCATGGTAAAGTTAAATCAAAGAGAGAAGGTCCAGGCCTCCGGACAGGACAGCAGCCCGTCTGGTTACATCCTGGTGGAGCCATCCCTGCCTCCCTCAATCATTTACGCCATTAGTGTAGATGGTTAATGGGAACAAAAGGCGACTCCAGGGTGTCTTATCCCCAGGGCTATCTGCATTCTCAGCGGGCAGTTAAACATCTTTACTTTTTCGCGCCCTTTAGGGGCTGGAAGCATTCCTTTGTCTTTTAGATTGTAGAGCTAACGGTCCCTTAAGTACACTGCCGGAGAAAGTATCACATTGTTAGTAAAGTAAAGGGCTGAAAAGCTAAACTAAACTATATATCTTCAAGAATAAAGAAGAGAAATAAGTATACACATAACCTTGATAGAAAGCATGCATATAATTCAGAAAATATCGGGGGTGTTGGCCGGCCATCCTTCACCGAGGGGCATTCTTGCACCCCTCGGCCCTTCTACTCACCAATTATTTATTATTTATTGCTTTTAGGAGAAAACCTCTATAACATTTTAACAGAAAGCAGAAGGTCAAGAATAATATATAGATACTTCTTGATCAACCAATTAACCAACAAACTTAGAAGGACGATGCATATGTATATTTAGACAAAGAACTGGAGGGAGAAGGAAACATTAACCAGATGGAGGCCATAAACCTAATTCGACATCTTATCTGGGCAGGATTCCTTTCTGATTGTCTCACATGGGACTGTGTGCTCCTCCATTAATTAACTGAAAAATATCTTGAAAGTTACCTGCAGGTGGTCACATTCTCTTACTATATCTAATTTTCCCAGGAGGTAGTGCCTCCCAAGCAGCCACCCAAAGGAGTGAAAACTGGAGGTTAAGATAGGAAGAGGAATGAAGGGCAATTAGAAGCAGCACAGGTTTCAGAACTATGTGAGGGGCTGGCCGGTTATTCTTCACCAAGGGGCGGCCCTGCACCCCTCGGCGTTAATCGGCTGGACCCTGTCAAACAGCCGATCAAATGATGTAGCCACGGCTCCCAGCATCTCCCCCTTTTTTACTTTTTAAAGCCAACAGATGTAATTCTGCTGAAACCCGACTTATAGAGTTGAATATTAACTTGAGAAAGACTGGAAAAAGGCAAAGACAAATCATTAGAGCACCAATGGTGACAGCAATATTAACAATAAAGGAGCTCCAATTTTTCTCCCCTACAAAAGAGGTCAGAGAGGTGAAAAAGTTGGTGGCCACTTCAGAAGCAGAAAAGGATTCTTCAGCCTGATTAATATTATTAATTTGTCTATGTAAGTCACAAATGTCTAGACTAAAGTCTGAATGGTTCCATATTCCCTGGATATGATTTTTAATTTTTTCCCAAGAGTGTGGAGATTGATTTACCTTAAGAGGAGTCCCACAGATCCATCTATAGGACACATAACATCGCAAGGCCAGTTTAACCTTCAAATTTGTAAGTTCTTGTCCTATCTGTAATATTGCCTCTTCCAGAGCGTTTACCTTTGCCTCCAGTTTTTCGTCTATTATTTCTTGGGTAGTTAGGGCAAGAGTGGTATTCTTAGAAAGATCGTCTACATAAGAGGCAGTATGTATTTGTTTGGTCAGCGCTACAGCAGATACAGTGAGAGAGGTTGCTAATGCAATCAAGGCTGAGATACCCCATATTAAAGCAGAGATAAACCGGCGGGGGCGCTGTAAAAGATCAGTAGCCTGTTTCAAAGTAAGCAATCCAACATCATCATACCAGGGTTCAGACAAATGAACGGGTAGCATAAGATAGGAGGGTTGTTGTAATATGATTACAGCTCGTACCTCTATATCAGGGCTCAAACAATTAGTTAAAAATACAATCTGGACAGGAGATATCATAACGAGAATTATTAAAAGAGATAGACATAGCAAAACTGTGTACAGGAAAGGCCAAGAAAACATAAGGGGCCAGGACACAGGCCTTAACCTTATACAACTGTGATCCTGTTGGTCTAATCAATACAACATTCTGTAAAGCGGCTATGGCCTGGCACAAGTGTGGTTGAATTTTGCCAGAGTCAGTAGAAAGAATAGGAGGGCGGAGGCGAGTGCGGACAGGGAGCCAGACGTTTAGAAGGTTTCTCGCGGAGTGAAAGTCGTCTCATCTGGGCTACTGGGGGAGATTCATCAGCTATCTTGACTCGGAAGCTGGGGCTCGTCTGCCTTGGTGGAGGTGGGGGCAGAGGCTGCTTGCGGTACCTGTCGAATCAGACGATCAGGAATCCACAAGGAGATGAAGCGTCCTGTGGAAATATGCAAGCATATCCTCGACCGATAGTTAAGAGAATATCAGGACCTTTCCACTGTCCTGTAAGCAGGTCCTTCCATTTGACCTGTAGTAAAATATTTTGTTTATTATCATTCCAATGTCTCATCATAGGTGACTCACCATGAAAATCTAAATTGAGAAAATTTATCACAAACAGAGCATGACTTAGTAAAAGACGGGGAGAGCTATATTTGAGCTCTCCTCCTTGTAATTTTTCCAATTGTTGTTTTGGGGGGCTCAGATAGCGAGGAAAAGACAAATGTTTCAATTTTGTTTATAAATTGCTGTAAGTCATAGTTCTTTAAGAGAATAGAGAAAAAGATTTTCTTAACTCTGGAAAAAAGCAAAATATTAAAAATCAGTAATATATCAATTAAAAAGTCATAAAAATTATAATCATCCCTATCAGTTTATTCTGTCCTGTGTAATTGGTTCTTGATCTTAATCTTCTGTCAGCAGTTTGTGAGGTCATCAGCTTCTCTGTCGGAGTTCTGTAATTTTTACCCAGTTTAGTTTTACAATCTGAGCGTTGATTAGAAACCTGTATTCTAGAGTGTTAGAGTCCTTTCCATGAATTTTCCTGAAGATGAGACATATTTGCAAAAGCAAAACATAGAGTAAAACAATAAAAGACTTAAAAATGATGATTGACAGAGAAACTTGGTTATCTCTGTGATATACAACACCTTAAACTAATAATTAGAATTATGGCTGATAGGACAGATCAGAATTTAGGCATGTATATAATTTCTAAAACACTTATATCAGTAACATTTACCCACATACTACCAACCAAGAAAGATTATTATCACTTTATCTGACAATGTTTCCCATGTAACTTTAGACCAAATAAGCCTGATTAGTTTAGAATTAACAAAACAGATTTGTCTTTTAGGTAGAGTTAGAAACCATTTGTTCCCAATATTGATGTTTAGATTACCCACAAGAACTTTCAGACATTAGACAAACAGCTATCATTTAAAGTTATTATGCCGACAAATTTCTAACAGACAATATGAACTTATTTGACTAGGAAACCCAGGCTGCATATTTGCATATGCAGTGCTAACTCTGAGGACATATCCAAACATTTCAATCAAACCAACAAACTTAAGTTTTCATTAACCAAAGATTAATCCATATCATCTTAAAAGACAGTGGGTTAATTTCTATTGTATTTAGAATGTATGTGAGCGCTTAATTTAAGCCAATTAAACAGAACTCTTAGTATTGGCCATATCACCCGGAGGTAAAAATATCACACACATATAGACACACAGACACAGAGCCTTCACACCTATTGTTTAAAAAATCACTGCCATCAATCAGGTAATGAGTCAATCTCCAAGAGAGGGCACCCCACTTGGTTGCCAGGGTGATCAAGCCCGGAAACCAGAGGGGGGGGGCGCTCCCAGAGGTGGAGACTATGATATTTTAAAGATTTCTTTGTTTCTCAATTGCAAAGCTCAAAAGGAGCCAAAATGGTCACTGTAACTTTAAGAGAGAGGAAAGAAAAGGGTCCATTATCTTGCAAGTCTCCTGAGCCTAGGGCAGCGTCCTACTTGTTCTGCCTGTGAGATTCCTATAGCAAGGGGTGATGGGGGCGTCCCCCAGCATGTATCTCTTGTATACCTTCCCTATTATGCCTGGCAGTCATAAGTGCCTGGTGAATGGTTCCCAGGATAAAGGGATAGAGAAAAACAGTGAGGAACTTTCCGCCAGTCTGGGGGACATTCTACCCAATTGCAGCCTGGAGCCATTCTCCCAAGAAGGGGTTCCCATACTCAACCAAAGGTTAGAGTTTGGTACTTTCTTTGAACTGGAGTCCCGATTGGGACTTTTCCCGCAGTTCAGAGTATGGTCAGGTGCCAGAGGGAGGGGTCCCATTCCAGCCTTAGGCAAAGAAACCTTCCACGGGAGTCTTGGAGATTGGCGGCCGTCCTAATGACTTAAGTGGCCGACCCGTGCCCATGTAAAATTTGTCTATTAGAGATAGAGTCAGGAAGGAATGGATTAATTCATTTTCCATCACCCTCAGGCTTAAGGTACTGATTCTCTTCAGGCTGAATGCCACAATTTGCCCCATAGAGTAGCCATGGGCAGCAAACGTGGATTCATACAGCTGTCCGAGAAGGTTCCCGATGGAGCAGTGAATTTAGATCCATCCTTGAAAAAGAGAAAGTCACAAGGAAAGAATAGGGCACTTACCAGAACTTGAGCTCACAAGCCGATGAAGCAAGTCCACCAGAAATGATGCAGGGTTGGTGAGCCGAGGAGTCGAGAGAAAGATTTCCTGGGCTCTCAAGATTTGGTGGCAGTGCTCTTTTATTTAGAGAATAGCGTGGAATAGCATGGGGACAGGACCCATGGGCAGGCAGAGCTGCTGCGTGGTGACAGGACCCACGGCCAGAACTTAACAGGTCTTGCTCTTATAATGTTGCACAAGGAAGTATTCCCAGTTAGACATTTTAAAACATACTTAGGCAAAGTTGATATAACCTCTTTATAAAGAAAATCAGCTTCGAAGTTGTGTTCCCACTATCATCCAGGTTTCCAAATTAACAGTTTCCTCTTCGGGGAACCAGGGACATTGTTCTTGTAAAAATGTAGGAATGTAGAAATCTGTCCCAAAGAGGCTTTTATGTCTCTTTTTTGCAAGCATACATGTTATTATTTCTATACAGAGCCTTCTTTCTTTAGACTCAGTATGGCCCAAAACTTCTCAAAAGTTCTTAATCCTTCTTATTCTTCCTAACCTAATTTCACTCTCCCTTTCTGGAGAGGGACTAAAGCTTCTCTATTATTATTATTATTATTTTTTTATTTCACTCTCCCTTTATAGAGAGGGGCAAAAACTTCTCAATTATTATTCTTATTCTTATTATTATTATTATTATTTTTATTTTTATTTATTTCACTCTCCCTTTCTAGAGAGGGGCCAAAACTTCTCAAAGTTCTTAACACCTACTACCCTTCTGTCCTTTCCTCACTCTCCCTTTGGCAGAGAGGGGCTAAAGGGGGCTCTTCTTTCCAGCCCTGGGTAGGATCCTATCCGTCCCGAGAAGTGGGGGGAACTTACCCTTCAGGTCCCTGTTCGGGCGCCACTTGCCGGGGTCCCGCCCCGGCGGAGTCCAGGTTCCTGAGGGATGGACGGCGTCGGCGCGATGAGGGAGGGGGAAAATAAAGGGGACGTGAGACTTGGGTTGGTGTTAGCAAGTCCGACTTTACTGTGCACAAGTGTCGTTTATATATTTTTCAGGATTAGTACAGAAATAGTATTACAAATATTCTCAGAGAGATAAGGAAGTAAGAAACGAGCACAAGAATATTTATTAGCATTCCATTCTATAGAGCATAAGGTTAATGATCGTCTTCTCCGCAATTAGCTAGTGTTTGTTGTCTCTAAGCTAAAGGAGATAGGTACCTAGGCGTCTGTTGTAATTCATGGTAAAGTTAAATCAAAGAGAGAAGGTCCAGGCCTCCGGACAGGACAGCAGCCCGTCTGGTTACATCCTGGTGGAGCCATCCCTGCCTCCCTCAATCATTTACGCCATTAGTGTAGATGGTTAATGGGAACAAAAGGCGACTCCAGGGTGTCTTATCCCCAGGGCTATCTGCATTCTCAGCGGGCAGTTAAACATCTTTACTTTTTCGCGCCCTTTAGGGGCTGGAAGCATTCCTTTGTCTTTCAGATTGTAGAGCTAACGGTCCCTTAAGTACACTGCCGGAGAAAGTATCACATTGTTAGTAAAGTAAAGGGCTGAAAAGCTAAACTAAACTATATATCTTCAAGAATAAAGAAGAGAAATAAGTATACACATAACCTTGATAGAAAGCATGCATATAATTCAGAAAATATCGGGGGTGTTGGCCGGCCATCCTTCACCGAGGGGCATTCTTGCACCCCTCGGCCCTTCTACTCACCAATTATTTATTATTTATTGCTTTTAGGAGAAAACCTCTATAACATTTTAACAGAAAGCAGAAGGTCAAGAATAATATATAGATACTTCTTGATCAACCAATTAACCAACAAACTTAGAAGGACGATGCATATGTATATTTAGACAAAGAACTGGAGGGAGAAGGAAACATTAACCAGATGGAGGCCATAAACCTAATTCGACATCTTATCTGGGCAGGATTCCTTTCTGATTGTCTCACATGGGACTGTGTGCTCCTCCATTAATTAACTGAAAAATATCTTGAAAGTTACCTGCAGGTGGTCACATTCTCTTACTATATCTAATTTTCCCAGGAGGTAGTGCCTCCCAAGCAGCCACCCAAAGGAGTGAAAACTGGAGGTTAAGATAGGAAGAGGAATGAAGGGCAATTAGAAGCAGCACAGGTTTCAGAACTATGTGAGGGGCTGGCCGGTTATTCTTCACCAAGGGGCGGCCCTGCACCCCTCGGCGTTAATCGGCTGGACCCTGTCAAACAGCCGATCAAATGATGTAGCCACGGCTCCCAGCATCTCCCCCTTTTTTACTTTTTAAAGCCAACAGATGTAATTCTGCTGAAACCCGACTTATAGAGTTGAATATTAACTTGAGAAAGACTGGAAAAAGGCAAAGACAAATCATTAGAGCACCAATGGTGACAGCAATATTAACAATAAAGGAGCTCCAATTTTTCTCCCCTACAAAAGAGGTCAGAGAGGTGAAAAAGTTGGTGGCCACTTCAGAAGCAGAAAAGGATTCTTCAGCCTGATTAATATTATTAATTTGTCTATGTAAGTCACAAATGTCTAGACTAAAGTCTGAATGGTTCCATATTCCCTGGATATGATTTTTAATTTTTTCCCAAGAGTGTGGAGATTGATTTACCTTAAGAGGAGTCCCACAGATCCATCTATAGGACACATAACATCGCAAGGCCAGTTTAACCTTCAAATTTGTAAGTTCTTGTCCTATCTGTAATATTGCCTCTTCCAGAGCGTTTACCTTTGCCTCCAGTTTTTCGTCTATTATTTCTTGGGTAGTTAGGGCAAGAGTGGTATTCTTAGAAAGATCGTCTACATAAGAGGCAGTATGTATTTGTTTGGTCAGCGCTACAGCAGATACAGTGAGAGAGGTTGCTAATGCAATCAAGGCTGAGATACCCCATATTAAAGCAGAGATAAACCGGCGGGGGCGCTGTAAAAGATCAGTAGCCTGTTTCAAAGTAAGCAATCCAACATCATCATACCAGGGTTCAGACAAATGAACGGGTAGCATAAGATAGGAGGGTTGTTGTAATATGATTACAGCTCGTACCTCTATATCAGGGCTCAAACAATTAGTTAAAAATACAATCTGGACAGGAGATATCATAACGAGAATTATTAAAAGAGATAGACATAGCAAAACTGTGTACAGGAAAGGCCAAGAAAACATAAGGGGCCAGGACACAGGCCTTAACCTTATACAACTGTGATCCTGTTGGTCTAATCAATACAACATTCTGTAAAGCGGCTATGGCCTGGCACAAGTGTGGTTGAATTTTGCCAGAGTCAGTAGAAAGAATAGGAGGGCGGAGGCGAGTGCGGACAGGGAGCCAGACGTTTAGAAGGTTTCTCGCGGAGTGAAAGTCGTCTCATCTGGGCTACTGGGGGAGATTCATCAGCTATCTTGACTCGGAAGCTGGGGCTCGTCTGCCTTGGTGGAGGTGGGGGCAGAGGCTGCTTGCGGTACATGTCGAATCAGACGATCAGGAATCCACAAGGAGATGAAGCGTCCTGTGGAAATATGCAAGCATATCCTCGACCGATAGTTAAGAGAATATCAGGACCTTTCCACTGTCCTGTAAGCAGGTCCTTCCATTTGACCTGTAGTAAAATATTTTGTTTATTATCATTCCAATGTCTCATCATAGGTGACTCACCATGAAAATCTAAATTGAGAAAATTTATCACAAACAGAGCATGACTTAGTAAAAGACGGGGAGAGCTATATTTGAGCTCTCCTCCTTGTAATTTTTCCAATTGTTGTTTTGGGGGGCTCAGATAGCGAGGAAAAGACAAATGTTTCAATTTTGTTTATAAATTGCTGTAAGTCATAGTTCTTTAAGAGAATAGAGAAAAAGATTTTCTTAACTCTGGAAAAAAGCAAAATGTTAAAAATCAGTAATATATCAATTAGAAAGTCATAAAAATTATAATCATCCCTATCAGTTTATTCTGTCCTGTGTAATTGGTTCTTGATCTTAATCTTCTGTCAGCAGTTTGTGAGGTCATCAGCTTCTCTGTCGGAGTTCTGTAATTTTTACCCAGTTTAGTTTTACAATCTGAGCGTTGATTAGAAACCTGTATTCTAGAGTGTTAGAGTCCTTTCCATGAATTTTCCTGAAGATGAGACATATTTGCAAAAGCAAAACATAGAGTAAAACAATAACTGACTGTAAACAATAAAAGACTTAAAAATGATGATTGACAGAGAAACTTGGTTATCTCTGTGATATACAACACCTTAAACTAATAATTAGAATTATGGCTGATAGGACAGATCAGAATTTAGGCATGTATATAATTTCTAAAACACTTATATCAGTAACATTTACCCACATACTACCAACCAAGAAAGATTATTATCACTTTATCTGACAATGTTTCCCATGTAACTTTAGACCAAATAAGCCTGATTAGTTTAGAATTAACAAAACAGATTTGTCTTTTAGGTAGAGTTAGAAACCATTTGTTCCCAATATTGATGTTTAGATTACCCACAAGAACTTTCAGACATTAGACAAACAGCTATCATTTAAAGTTATTATGCCGACAAATTTCTAACAGACAATATGAACTTATTTGACTAGGAAACCCAGGCTGCATATTTGCATATGCAGTGCTAACTCTGAGGACATATCCAAACATTTCAATCAAACCAACAAACTTAAGTTTTCATTAACCAAAGATTAATCCATATCATCTTAAAAGACAGTGGGTTAATTTCTATTGTATTTAGAATGTATGTGAGCGCTTAATTTAAGCCAATTAAACAGAACTCTTAGTATTGGCCATATCACCCGGAGGTAAAAATATCACACACATATAGACACACAGACACAGAGCCTTCACACCTATTGTTTTAAAAATCACTGCCATCAATCAGGTAATGAGTCAATCTCCAAGAGAGGGCACCCCACTTGGTTGCCAGGGTGATCAAGCCCGGAAACCAGAGGGGGGGGCGCTCCCAGAGGTGGAGACTATGATATTTTAAAGATTTCTTTGTTTCTCAATTGCAAAGCTCAAAAGGAGCCAAAATGGTCACTGTAACTTTAAGAGAGAGGAAAGAAAAGGGTCCATTATCTTGCAAGTCTCCTGAGCCTAGGGCAGCGTCCTACTTGTTCTGCCTGTGAGATTCCTATAGCAAGGGGTGATGGGGGCGTCCCCCAGCATGTATCTCTTGTATACCTTCCCTATTATGCCTGGCAGTCATAAGTGCCTGGTGAATGGTTCCCAGGATAAAGGGATAGAGAAAAACAGTGAGGAACTTTCCGCCAGTCTGGGGGACATTCTACCCAATTGCAGCCTGGAGCCATTCTCCCAAGAAGGGGTTCCCATACTCAACCAAAGGTTAGAGTTTGGTACTTTCCTTGAACTGGAGTCCCGATTGGGACTTTTCCCGCAGTTCAGAGTATGGTCAGGTGCCAGAGGGAGGGGTCCCATTCCAGCCTTAGGAAAAGAAACCTTCCACGGGAGTCTTGGAGATTGGCGGCCGTCCTAATGACTTAAGTGGCCGACCCGTGCCCATGTAAAATTTGTCTATTAGAGATAGAGTCAGGAAGGAATGGATTAATTCATTTTCCATCACCCTCAGGCTTAAGGTACTGATTCTCTTCAGGCTGAATGCCACAATTTGCCCCATAGAGTAGCCATGGGCAGCAAACGTGGATTCATACAGCTGTCCGAGAAGGTTCCCGATGGAGCAGTGAATTTAGATCCATCCTTGAAAAAGAGAAAGTCACAAGGAAAGAATAGGGCACTTACCAGAACTTGAGCTCACAAGCCGATGAAGCAAGTCCACCAGAAATGATGCAGGGTTGGTGAGCCGAGGAGTCGAGAGAAAGATTTCCTGGGCTCTCAAGATTTGGTGGCAGTGCTCTTTTATTTAGAGAATAGCGTGGAATAGCATGGGGACAGGACCCATGGGCAGGCAGAGCTGCTGCGTGGTGACAGGACCCACGGCCAGAACTTAACAGGTCTTGCTCTTATAATGTTGCACAAGGAAGTATTCCCAGTTAGACATTTTAAAACATACTTAGGCAAAGTTGATATAACCTCTTTATAAAGAAAATCAGCTTCGAAGTTGTGTTCCCACTATCATCCAGGTTTCCAAATTAACAGTTTCCTCTTCGGGGAACCAGGGACATTGTTCTTGTAAAAATGTAGGAATGTAGAAATCTGTCCCAAAGAGGCTTTTATGTCTCTTTTTTGCAAGCATACATGTTATTATTTCTATACAGAGCCTTCTTTCTTTAGACTCAGTATGGCCCAAAACTTCTCAAAAGTTCTTAATCCTTCTTATTCTTCCTAACCTAATTTCACTCTCCCTTTCCGGAGAGGGACTAAAGCTTCTCTATTATTATTATTATTATTTTTTTTATTTCACTCTCCCTTTATAGAGAGGGGCAAAAACTTCTCAATTATTATTATTATTATTATTATTATTATTATTAATTTTATTTATTTCACTCTCCCTTTCTAGAGAGGGGCCAAAACTTCTCAAAGTTCTTAACACCTACTACCCTTCTGTCCTTTCCTCACTCTCCCTTTGGCAGAGAGGGGCTAAAGGGGGCTCTTCTTTCCAGCCCTGGGTAGGATCCTATCCGTCCCGAGAAGTGGGGGGAACTTACCCTTCAGGTCCCTGTTCGGGCGCCACTTGCCGGGGTCCCGCCCCGGCGGAGTCCAGGTTCCTGAGGGATGGACGGCGTCGGCGCGATGAGGGAGGGGGAAAATAAAGGGGACGTGAGACTTGGGTTGGTGTTAGCAAGTCCGACTTTACTGTGCACAAGTGTCGTTTATATATTTTTCAGGATTAGTACAGAAATAGTATTACAAATATTCTCAGAGAGATAAGGAAGTAAGAAACGAGCACAAGAATATTTATTAGCATTCCATTCTATAGAGCATAAGGTTAATGATCGTCTTCTCCGCAATTAGCTAGTGTTTGTTGTCTCTAAGCTAAAGGAGATAGGTACCTAGGCGTCTGTTGTAATTCATGGTAAAGTTAAATCAAAGAGAGAAGGTCCAGGCCTCCGGACAGGACAGCAGCCCGTCTGGTTACATCCTGGTGGAGCCATCCCTGCCTCCCTCAATCATTTACGCCATTAGTGTAGATGGTTAATGGGAGCAAAAGGCGACTCCAGGGTGTCTTATCCCCAGGGCTATCTGCATTCTCAGCGGGCAGTTAAACATCTTTACTTTTTCGCGCCCTTTAGGGGCTGGAAGCATTCCTTTGTCTTTCAGATTGTAGAGCTAACGGTCCCTTAAGTACACTGCCGGAGAAAGTATCACATTGTTAGTAAAGTAAAGGGCTGAAAAGCTAAACTAAACTATATATCTTCAAGAATAAAGAAGAGAAATAAGTATACACATAACCTTGATAGAAAGCATGCATATAATTCAGAAAATATCGGGGGTGTTGGCCGGCCATCCTTCACCGAGGGGCATTCTTGCACCCCTCGGCCCTTCTACTCACCAATTATTTATTATTTATTGCTTTTAGGAGAAAACCTCTATAACATTTTAACAGAAAGCAGAAGGTCAAGAATAATATATAGATACTTCTGGATCAACCAATTAACCAACAAACTTAGAAGGACGATGCATATGTATATTTAGACAAAGAACTGGAGGGAGAAGGAAACATTAACCAGATGGAGGCCATAAACCTAATTCGACATCTTATCTGGACAGGATTCCTTTCTGATTGTCTCACATGGGACTGTGTGCTCCTCCATTAATTAACTGAAAAATATCTTGAAAGTTACCTGCAGGTGGTCACATTCTCTTACTATATCTAATTTTCCCAGGAGGTAGTGCCTCCCAAGCAGCCACCCAAAGGAGTGAAAACTGGAGTTTAAGATAGGAAGAGGAATGAAGGGCAATTAGAAGCAGCACAGGTTTCAGAACTATGTGAGGGGCTGGCCGGTTATTCTTCACCAAGGGGCGGCCCTGCACCCCTCGGCGTTAATCGGCTGGACCCTGTCAAACAGCCGATCAAATGATGTAGCCACGGCTCCCAGCATCTCCCCCTTTTTTACTTTTTAAAGCCAACAGATGTAATTCTGCTGAAACCCGACTTATAGAGTTGAATATTAACTTGAGAAAGACTGGAAAAAGGCAAAGACAAATCATTAGAGCACCAATGGTGACAGCAATATTAACAATAAAGGAGCTCCAATTTTTCTCCCCTACAAAAGAGGTCAGAGAGGTGAAAAAGTTGGTGGCCACTTCAGAAGCAGAAAAGGATTCTTCAGCCTGATTAATATTATTAATTTGTCTATGTAAGTCACAAATGTCTAGACTAAAGTCTGAATGGTTCCATATTCCCTGGATATGATTTTTAATTTTTTCCCAAGAGTGTGGAGATTGATTTACCTTAAGAGGAGTCCCACAGATCCAT
Organism: Equus caballus; assembly: GCF_041296265.1. Taxonomy (NCBI): domain Eukaryota; kingdom Metazoa; phylum Chordata; class Mammalia; order Perissodactyla; family Equidae; genus Equus; species Equus caballus. The sequence continues at coordinate 6,616,975 of NC_091708.1, read as the reverse complement.
CTATAGGACACATAACATCGCAAGGCCAGTTTAACCTTCAAATTTGTAAGTTCTTGTCCTATCTGTAATATTGCCTCTTCCAGAGCGTTTACCTTTGCCTCCAGTTTTTCGTCTATTATTTCTTGGGTAGTTAGGGCAAGAGTGGTATTCTTAGAAAGATCGTCTACATAAGAGGCAGTATGTATTTGTTTGGTCAGCGCTACAGCAGATACAGTGAGAGAGGTTGCTAATGCAATCAAGGCTGAGATACCCCATATTAAAGCAGAGATAAACCGGCGGGGGCGCTGTAAAAGATCAGTAGCCTGTTTCAAAGTAAGCAATCCAACATCATCATACCAGGGTTCAGACAAATGAACGGGTAGCATAAGATAGGAGGGTTGTTGTAATATGATTACAGCTCGTACCTCTATATCAGGGCTCAAACAATTAGTTAAAAATACAATCTGGACAGGAGATATCATAACGAGAATTATTAAAAGAGATAGACATAGCAAAACTGTGTACAGGAAAGGCCAAGAAAACATAAGGGGCCAGGACACAGGCCTTAACCTTATACAACTGTGATCCTGTTGGTCTAATCAATACAACATTCTGTAAAGCGGCTATGGCCTGGCACAAGTGTGGTTGAATTTTGCCAGAGTCAGTAGAAAGAATAGGAGGGCGGAGGCGAGTGCGGACAGGGAGCCAGACGTTTAGAAGGTTTCTCGCGGAGTGAAAGTCGTCTCATCTGGGCTACTGGGGGAGATTCATCAGCTATCTTGACTCGGAAGCTGGGGCTCGTCTGCCTTGGTGGAGGTGGGGGCAGAGGCTGCTTGCGGTACCTGTCGAATCAGACGATCAGGAATCCACAAGGAGATGAAGCGTCCTGTGGAAATATGCAAGCATATCCTCGACCGATAGTTAAGAGAATATCAGGACCTTTCCACTGTCCTGTAAGCAGGTCCTTCCATTTGACCTGTAGTAAAATATTTTGTTTATTATCATTCCAATGTCTCATCATAGGTGACTCACCATGAAAATCTAAATTGAGAAAATTTATCACAAACAGAGCATGACTTAGTAAAAGACGGGGAGAGCTATATTTGAGCTCTCCTCCTTGTAATTTTTCCAATTGTTGTTTTGGGGGGCTCAGATAGCGAGGAAAAGACAAATGTTTCAATTTTGTTTATAAATTGCTGTAAGTCATAGTTCTTTAAGAGAATAGAGAAAAAGATTTTCTTAACTCTGGAAAAAAGCAAAATATTAAAAATCAGTAATATATCAATTAAAAAGTCATAAAAATTATAATCATCCCTATCAGTTTATTCTGTCCTGTGTAATTGGTTCTTGATCTTAATCTTCTGTCAGCAGTTTGTGAGGTCATCAGCTTCTCTGTCGGAGTTCTGTAATTTTTACCCAGTTTAGTTTTACAATCTGAGCGTTGATTAGAAACCTGTATTCTAGAGTGTTAGAGTCCTTTCCATGAATTTTCCTGAAGATGAGACATATTTGCAAAAGCAAAAAATAGAGTAAAACAATAACTGACTGTAAACAATAAAAGACTTAAAAATGATGATTGACAGAGAAACTTGGTTATCTCTGTGATATACAACACCTTAAACTAATAATTAGAATTATGGCTGATAGGATAGATCAGAATTTAGGCATGTATATAATTTCTAAAACACTTATATCAGTAACATTTACCCACATACTACCAACCAAGAAAGATTATTATCACTTTATCTGACAATGTTTCCCATGTAACTTTAGACCAAATAAGCCTGATTAGTTTAGAATTAACAAAACAGATTTGTCTTTTAGGTAGAGTTAGAAACCATTGGTTCACAATAATGATGTTTAGATTACCCACAAGAACTTTCAGATATTAGACAAACAGCTATCATTTAAAGTTATTATGCCGACAAATTTCTAACAGACAATATGAACTTATTTGACTAGGAAACCCAGGCTGCATATTTGCATATGCAGTGCTAACTCTGAGGACATATCCAAACATTTCAATCAAACCAACAAACTTAAGTTTTCATTAACCAAAGATTAATCCATATCATCTTAAAAGACAGTGGGTTAATTTCTATTGTATTTAGAATGTATGTGAGCGCTTAATTTAAGCCAATTAAACAGAACTCTTAGTATTGGCCATATCACCCGGAGGTAAAAATATCACACACATATAGACACACAGACACAGAGCCTTCACACCTATTGTTTTAAAAATCACTGCCATCAATCAGGTAATGAGTCAATCTCCAAGAGAGGGCACCCCACTTGGTTGCCAGGGTGATCAAGCCCGGAAACCAGAGGGGGGGGCGCTCCCAGAGGTGGAGACTATGATATTTTAAAGATTTCTTTGTTTCTCAATTGCAAAGCTCAAAAGGAGCCAAAATGGTCACTGTAACTTTAAGAGAGAGGAAAGAAAAGGGTCCATTATCTTGCAAGTCTCCTGAGCCTAGGGCAGCGTCCTACTTGTTCTGCCTGTGAGATTCCTATAGCAAGGGGTGATGGGGGCGTCCCCCAGCATGTATCTCTTGCATACCTTCCCTATTATGCCTGGCAGTCATAAGTGCCTGGTGAATGGTTCCCAGGATAAAGGGATAGAGAAAAACAGTGAGGAACTTTCCGCCAGTCTGGGGGACATTCTACCCAATTGCAGCCTGGAGCCATTCTCCCAAGAAGGGGTTCCCATACTCAACCAAAGGTTAGAGTTTGGTACTTTCCTTGAACTGGAGTCCCGATTGGGACTTTTCCCGCAGTTCAGAGTATGGTCAGGTGCCAGAGGGAGGGGTCCCATTCCAGCCTTAGGAAAAGAAACCTTCCACGGGAGTCTTGGAGATTGGCGGCCGTCCTAATGACTTAAGTGGCCGACCCGTGCCCATGTAAAATTTGTCTATTAGAGATAGAGTCAGGAAGGAATGGATTAATTCATTTTCCATCACCCTCAGGCTTAAGGTACTGATTCTCTTCAGGCTGAATGCCACAATTTGCCCCATAGAGTAGCCATGGGCAGCAAACGTGGATTCATACAGCTGTCCGAGAAGGTTCCCGATGGAGCAGTGAATTTAGATCCATCCTTGAAAAAGAGAAAGTCGCAAGGAAAGAATAGGGCACTTACCAGAACTTGAGCTCACAAGCCGATGAAGCAAGTCCACCAGAAATGATGCAGGGTTGGTGAGCCGAGGAGTCGAGAGAAAGATTTCCTGGGCTCTCAAGATTTGGTGGCAGTGCTCTTTTATTTAGAGAATAGCGTGGAATAGCATGGGGACAGGACCCATGGGCAGGCAGAGCTGCTGCGTGGTGACAGGACCCACGGCCAGAACTTAACAGGTCTTGCTCTTATAATGTTGCACAAGGAAGTATTCCCAGTTAGACATTTTAAAACATACTTAGGCAAAGTTGATATAACCTCTTTATAAAGAAAATCAGCTTCTAAGTTGTGTTCCCACTATCATCCAGGTTTCCAAATTAACAGTTTCCTCTTCGGGGAACCAGGGACATTGTTCTTGTAAAAATGTAGGAATGTAGAAATCTGTCCCAAAGAGGCTTTTATGTCTCTTTTTTGCAAGCATACATGTTATTATTTCTATACAGAGCCTTCTTTCTTTAGACTCAGTATGGCCCAAAACTTCTCAAAAGTTCTTAATCCTTCTTACTCTTCCTAACCTAATTTCACTCTCCCTTTCCGGAGAGGGACTAAAACTTCTCTATTATTATTATTATTTTTTTTTATTTCACTCTCCCTTTCTAGAGAGGGGCAAAAACTTCTCAATTATTATTATTATTATTATTATTTTTATTTTTATTTATTTCACTCTCCCTTTCTAGAGAGGGGCAAAAAAGTTCTCAATTATTATTATTATTATTATTTTTTTTTTTTATTTCACTCTCCCTTTCTAGAGAGGGGCAAAAACTTCTCAATTATTATTATTATTATTATTATTATTTTTTTATTTCACTCTCCCTTTCTAGAGAGGGGCCAAAACTTCTCAAAGTTCTTAACACCTACTACCCTTCTGTCCTTTCCTCACTCTCCCTTTGGCAGAGAGGGGCTAAAGGGGGCTCTTCTTTCCAGCCCTGGGTAGGATCCTATCCGTCCCGAGAAGTGGGGGGAACTTACCCTTCAGGTCCCTGTTCGGGCGCCACTTGCCGGGGTCCCGCCCCGGCGGAGTCCAGGTTCCTGAGGGATGGACGGCGTCGGCGCGATGAGGGAGGGGGAAAATAAAGGGGACGTGAGACTTGGGTTGGTGTTAGCAAGTCCGACTTTACTGTGCACAAGTGTCGTTTATATATTTTTCAGGATTAGTACAGAAATAGTATTACAAATATTCTCAGAGAGATAAGGAAGTAAGAAACGAGCACAAGAATATTTATTAGCATTCCATTCTATAGAGCATAAGGTTAATGATCGTCTTCTCCGCAATTAGCTAGTGTTTGTTGTCTCTAAGCTAAAGGAGATAGGTACCTAGGCGTCTGTTGTAATTCATGGTAAAGTTAAATCAAAGAGAGAAGGTCCAGGCCTCCGGACAGGACAGCAGCCCGTCTGGTTACATCCTGGTGGAGCCATCCCTGCCTCCCTCAATCATTTACGCCATTAGTGTAGATGGTTAATGGGAACAAAAGGCGACTCCAGGGTGTCTTATCCCCAGGGCTATCTGCATTCTCAGCGGGCAGTTAAACATCTTTACTTTTTCGCGCCCTTTAGGGGCTGGAAGCATTCCTTTGTCTTTCAGATTGTAGAGCTAACGGTCCCTTAAGTACACTGCCGGAGAAAGTATCACATTGTTAGTAAAGTAAAGGGCTGAAAAGCTAAACTAAACTATATATCTTCAAGAATAAAGAAGAGAAATAAGTATACACATAACCTTGATAGAAAGCATGCATATAATTCAGAAAATATCGGGGGTGTTGGCCGGCCATCCTTCACCGAGGGGCATTCTTGCACCCCTCGGCCCTTCTACTCACCAATTATTTATTATTTATTGCTTTTAGGAGAAAACCTCTATAACATTTTAACAGAAAGCAGAAGGTCAAGAATAATATATAGATACTTCTGGATCAACCAATTAACCAACAAACTTAGAAGGACGATGCATATGTATATTTAGACAAAGAACTGGAGGGAGAAGGAAACATTAACCAGATGGAGGCCATAAACCTAATTCGACATCTTATCTGGGCAGGATTCCTTTCTGATTGTCTCACATGGGACTGTGTGCTCCTCCATTAATTAACTGAAAAATATCTTGAAAGTTACCTGCAGGTGGTCACATTCTCTTACTATATCTAATTTTCCCAGGAGGTAGTGCCTCCCAAGCAGCCACCCAAAGGAGTGAAAACTGGAGGTTAAGATAGGAAGAGGAATGAAGGGCAATTAGAAGCAGCACAGGTTTCAGAACTATGTGAGGGGCTGGCCGGTTATTCTTCACCAAGGGGCGGCCCTGCACCCCTCGGCGTTAATCGGCTGGACCCTGTCAAACAGCCGATCAAATGATGTAGCCACGGCTCCCAGCATCTCCCCCTTTTTTACTTTTTAAAGCCAACAGATGTAATTCTGCTGAAACCCGACTTATAGAGTTGAATATTAACTTGAGAAAGACTGGAAAAAGGCAAAGACAAATCATTAGAGCACCAATGGTGACAGCAATATTAACAATAAAGGAGCTCCAATTTTTCTCCCCTACAAAAGAGGTCAGAGAGGTGAAAAAGTTGGTGGCCACTTCAGAAGCAGAAAAGGATTCTTCAGCCTGATTAATATTATTAATTTGTCTATGTAAGTCACAAATGTCTAGACTAAAGTCTGAATGGTTCCATATTCCCTGGATATGATTTTTAATTTTTTCCCAAGAGTGTGGAGATTGATTTACCTTAAGAGGAGTCCCACAGATCCATCTATAGGACACATAACATCGCAAGGCCAGTTTAACCTTCAAATTTGTAAGTTCTTGTCCTATCTGTAATATTGCCTCTTCCAGAGCGTTTACCTTTGCCTCCAGTTTTTCGTCTATTATTTCTTGGGTAGTTAGGGCAAGAGTGGTATTCTTAGAAAGATCGTCTACATAAGAGGCAGTATGTATTTGTTTGGTCAGCGCTACAGCAGATACAGTGAGAGAGGTTGCTAATGCAATCAAGGCTGAGATACCCCATATTAAAGCAGAGATAAACCGGCGGGGGCGCTGTAAAAGATCAGTAGCCTGTTTCAAAGTAAGCAATCCAACATCATCATACCAGGGTTCAGACAAATGAACGGGTAGCATAAGATAGGAGGGTTGTTGTAATATGATTACAGCTCGTACCTCTATATCAGGGCTCAAACAATTAGTTAAAAATACAATCTGGACAGGAGATATCATAACGAGAATTATTAAAAGAGATAGACATAGCAAAACTGTGTACAGGAAAGGCCAAGAAAACATAAGGGGCCAGGACACAGGCCTTAACCTTATACAACTGTGATCCTGTTGGTCTAATCAATACAACATTCTGTAAAGCGGCTATGGCCTGGCACAAGTGTGGTTGAATTTTGCCAGAGTCAGTAGAAAGAATAGGAGGGCGGAGGCGAGTGCGGACAGGGAGCCAGACGTTTAGAAGGTTTCTCGCGGAGTGAAAGTCGTCTCATCTGGGCTACTGGGGGAGATTCATCAGCTATCTTGACTCGGAAGCTGGGGCTCGTCTGCCTTGGTGGAGGTGGGGGCAGAGGCTGCTTGCGGTACATGTCGAATCAGACGATCAGGAATCCACAAGGAGATGAAGCGTCCTGTGGAAATATGCAAGCATATCCTCGACCGATAGTTAAGAGAATATCAGGACCTTTCCACTGTCCTGTAAGCAGGTCCTTCCATTTGACCTGTAGTAAAATATTTTGTTTATTATCATTCCAATGTCTCATCATAGGTGACTCACCATGAAAATCTAAATTGAGAAAATTTATCACAAACAGAGCATGACTTAGTAAAAGACGGGGAGAGCTATATTTGAGCTCTCCTCCTTGTAATTTTTCCAATTGTTGTTTTGGGGGGCTCAGATAGCGAGGAAAAGACAAATGTTTCAATTTTGTTTATAAATTGCTGTAAGTCATAGTTCTTTAAGAGAATAGAGAAAAAGATTTTCTTAACTCTGGAAAAAAGCAAAATGTTAAAAATCAGTAATATATCAATTAGAAAGTCATAAAAATTATAATCATCCCTATCAGTTTATTCTGTCCTGTGTAATTGGTTCTTGATCTTAATCTTCTGTCAGCAGTTTGTGAGGTCATCAGCTTCTCTGTCGGAGTTCTGTAATTTTTACCCAGTTTAGTTTTACAATCTGAGCGTTGATTAGAAACCTGTATTCTAGAGTGTTAGAGTCCTTTCCATGAATTTTCCTGAAGATGAGACATATTTGCAAAAGCAAAACATAGAGTAAAACAATAACTGACTGTAAACAATAAAAGACTTAAAAATGATGATTGACAGAGAAACTTGGTTATCTCTGTGATATACAACACCTTAAACTAATAATTAGAATTATGGCTGATAGGACAGATCAGAATTTAGGCATGTATATAATTTCTAAAACACTTATATCAGTAACATTTACCCACATACTACCAACCAAGAAAGATTATTATCACTTTATCTGACAATGTTTCCCATGTAACTTTAGACCAAATAAGCCTGATTAGTTTAGAATTAACAAAACAGATTTGTCTTTTAGGTAGAGTTAGAAACCATTTGTTCCCAATATTGATGTTTAGATTACCCACAAGAACTTTCAGACATTAGACAAACAGCTATCATTTAAAGTTATTATGCCGACAAATTTCTAACAGACAATATGAACTTATTTGACTAGGAAACCCAGGCTGCATATTTGCATATGCAGTGCTAACTCTGAGGACATATCCAAACATTTCAATCAAACCAACAAACTTAAGTTTTCATTAACCAAAGATTAATCCATATCATCTTAAAAGACAGTGGGTTAATTTCTATTGTATTTAGAATGTATGTGAGCGCTTAATTTAAGCCAATTAAACAGAACTCTTAGTATTGGCCATATCACCCGGAGGTAAAAATATCACACACATATAGACACACAGACACAGAGCCTTCACACCTATTGTTTTAAAAATCACTGCCATCAATCAGGTAATGAGTCAATCTCCAAGAGAGGGCACCCCACTTGGTTGCCAGGGTGATCAAGCCCGGAAACCAGAGGGGGGGGCGCTCCCAGAGGTGGAGACTATGATATTTTAAAGATTTCTTTGTTTCTCAATTGCAAAGCTCAAAAGGAGCCAAAATGGTCACTGTAACTTTAAGAGAGAGGAAAGAAAAGGGTCCATTATCTTGCAAGTCTCCTGAGCCTAGGGCAGCGTCCTACTTGTTCTGCCTGTGAGATTCCTATAGCAAGGGGTGATGGGGGCGTCCCCCAGCATGTATCTCTTGCATACCTTCCCTATTATGCCTGGCAGTCATAAGTGCCTGGTGAATGGTTCCCAGGATAAAGGGATAGAGAAAAACAGTGAGGAACTTTCCGCCAGTCTGGGGGACATTCTACCCAATTGCAGCCTGGAGCCATTCTCCCAAGAAGGGGTTCCCATACTCAACCAAAGGTTAGAGTTTGGTACTTTCCTTGAACTGGAGTCCCGATTGGGACTTTTCCCGCAGTTCAGAGTATGGTCAGGTGCCAGAGGGAGGGGTCCCATTCCAGCCTTAGGAAAAGAAACCTTCCACGGGAGTCTTGGAGATTGGCGGCCGTCCTAATGACTTAAGTGGCCGACCCGTGCCCATGTAAAATTTGTCTATTAGAGATAGAGTCAGGAAGGAATGGATTAATTCATTTTCCATCACCCTCAGGCTTAAGGTACTGATTCTCTTCAGGCTGAATGCCACAATTTGCCCCATAGAGTAGCCATGGGCAGCAAACGTGGATTCATACAGCTGTCCGAGAAGGTTCCCGATGGAGCAGTGAATTTAGATCCATCCTTGAAAAAGAGAAAGTCACAAGGAAAGAATAGGGCACTTACCAGAACTTGAGCTCACAAGCCGATGAAGCAAGTCCACCAGAAATGATGCAGGGTTGGTGAGCCGAGGAGTCGAGAGAAAGATTTCCTGGGCTCTCAAGATTTGGTGGCAGTGCTCTTTTATTTAGAGAATAGCGTGGAATAGCATGGGGACAGGACCCATGGGCAGGCAGAGCTGCTGCGTGGTGACAGGACCCACGGCCAGAACTTAACAGGTCTTGCTCTTATAATGTTGCACAAGGAAGTATTCCCAGTTAGACATTTTAAAACATACTTAGGCAAAGTTGATATAACCTCTTTATAAAGAAAATCAGCTTCGAAGTTGTGTTCCCACTATCATCCAGGTTTCCAAATTAACAGTTTCCTCTTCGGGGAACCAGGGACATTGTTCTTGTAAAAATGTAGGAATGTAGAAATCTGTCCCAAAGAGGCTTTTATGTCTCTTTTTTGCAAGCATACATGTTATTATTTCTATACAGAGCCTTCTTTCTTTAGACTCAGTATGGCCCAAAACTTCTCAAAAGTTCTTAATCCTTCTTATTCTTCCTAACCTAATTTCACTCTCCCTTTCCGGAGAGGGACTAAAACTTCTCTATTATTATTATTATTTTTTTTTATTTCACTCTCCCTTTCTAGAGAGGGGCAAAAACTTCTCAATTATTATTATTATTATTATTATTTTTATTTTTATTTATTTCACTCTCCCTTTCTAGAGAGGGGCAAAAAACTTCTCAATTATTATTATTATTATTATTTTTTTTTTTTTTTATTTCACTCTCCCTTTCTAGAGAGGGGCAAAAACTTCTCAATTATTATTATTATTATTATTATTTTTTTTTTATTTCACTCTCCCTTTCTAGAGAGGGGCCAAAACTTCTCAAAGTTCTTAACACCTACTACCCTTCTGTCCTTTCCTCACTCTCCCTTTGGCAGAGAGGGGCTAAAGGGGGCTCTTCTTTCCAGCCCTGGGTAGGATCCTATCCGTCCCGAGAAGTGGGGGGAACTTACCCTTCAGGTCCCTGTTCGGGCGCCACTTGCCGGGGTCCCGCCCCGGCGGAGTCCAGGTTCCTGAGGGATGGACGGCGTCGGCGCGATGAGGGAGGGGGAAAATAAAGGGGACGTGAGACTTGGGTTGGTGTTAGCAAGTCCGACTTTACTGTGCACAAGTGTCGTTTATATATTTTTCAGGATTAGTACAGAAATAGTATTACAAATATTCTCAGAGAGATAAGGAAGTAAGAAACGAGCACAAGAATATTTATTAGCATTCCATTCTATAGAGCATAAGGTTAATGATCGTCTTCTCCGCAATTAGCTAGTGTTTGTTGTCTCTAAGCTAAAGGAGATAGGTACCTAGGCGTCTGTTGTAATTCATGGTAAAGTTAAATCAAAGAGAGAAGGTCCAGGCCTCCGGACAGGACAGCAGCCCGTCTGGTTACATCCTGGTGGAGCCATCCCTGCCTCCCTCAATCATTTACGCCATTAGTGTAGATGGTTAATGGGAACAAAAGGCGACTCCAGGGTGTCTTATCCCCAGGGCTATCTGCATTCTCAGCGGGCAGTTAAACATCTTTACTTTTTCGCGCCCTTTAGGGGCTGGAAGCATTCCTTTGTCTTTTAGATTGTAGAGCTAACGGTCCCTTAAGTACACTGCCGGAGAAAGTATCACATTGTTAGTAAAGTAAAGGGCTGAAAAGCTAAACTAAACTATATATCTTCAAGAATAAAGAAGAGAAATAAGTATACACATAACCTTGATAGAAAGCATGCATATAATTCAGAAAATATCGGGGGTGTTGGCCGGCCATCCTTCACCGAGGGGCATTCTTGCACCCCTCGGCCCTTCTACTCACCAATTATTTATTATTTATTGCTTTTAGGAGAAAACCTCTATAACATTTTAACAGAAAGCAGAAGGTCAAGAATAATATATAGATACTTCTTGATCAACCAATTAACCAACAAACTTAGAAGGACGATGCATATGTATATTTAGACAAAGAACTGGAGGGAGAAGGAAACATTAACCAGATGGAGGCCATAAACCTAATTCGACATCTTATCTGGGCAGGATTCCTTTCTGATTGTCTCACATGGGACTGTGTGCTCCTCCATTAATTAACTGAAAAATATCTTGAAAGTTACCTGCAGGTGGTCACATTCTCTTACTATATCTAATTTTCCCAGGAGGTAGTGCCTCCCAAGCAGCCACCCAAAGAGTGAAAACTGGAGGTTAAGATAGGAAGAGGAATGAAGGGCAATTAGAAGCAGCACAGGTTTCAGAACTATGTGAGGGGCTGGCCGGTTATTCTTCACCAAGGGGCGGCCCTGCACCCCTCGGCGTTAATCGGCTGGACCCTGTCAAACAGCCGATCAAATGATGTAGCCACGGCTCCCAGCATCTCCCCCTTTTTTACTTTTTAAAGCCAACAGATGTAATTCTGCTGAAACCCGACTTATAGAGTTGAATATTAACTTGAGAAAGACTGGAAAAAGGCAAAGACAAATCATTAGAGCACCAATGGTGACAGCAATATTAACAATAAAGGAGCTCCAATTTTTCTCCCCTACAAAAGAGGTCAGAGAGGTGAAAAAGTTGGTGGCCACTTCAGAAGCAGAAAAGGATTCTTCAGCCTGATTAATATTATTAATTTGTCTATGTAAGTCACAAATGTCTAGACTAAAGTCTGAATGGTTCCATATTCCCTGGATATGATTTTTAATTTTTTCCCAAGAGTGTAGAGATTGATTTACCTTAAGAGGAGTCCCACAGATCCATCTATAGGACACATAACATCGCAAGGCCAGTTTAACCTTCAAATTTGTAAGTTCTTGTCCTATCTGTAATATTGCCTCTTCCAGAGCGTTTACCTTTGCCTCCAGTTTTTCGTCTATTATTTCTTGGGTAGTTAGGGCAAGAGTGGTATTCTTAGAAAGATCGTCTACATAAGAGGCAGTATGTATTTGTTTGGTCAGCGCTACAGCAGATACAGTGAGAGAGGTTGCTAATGCAATCAAGGCTGAGATACCCCATATTAAAGCAGAGATAAACCGGCGGGGGCGCTGTAAAAGATCAGTAGCCTGTTTCAAAGTAAGCAATCCAACATCATCATACCAGGGTTCAGACAAATGAACGGGTAGCATAAGATAGGAGGGTTGTTGTAATATGATTACAGCTCGTACCTCTATATCAGGGCTCAAACAATTAGTTAAAAATACAATCTGGACAGGAGATATCATAACGAGAATTATTAAAAGAGATAGACATAGCAAAACTGTGTACAGGAAAGGCCAAGAAAACATAAGGGGCCAGGACACAGGCCTTAACCTTATACAACTGTGATCCTGTTGGTCTAATCAATACAACATTCTGTAAAGCGGCTATGGCCTGGCACAAGTGTGGTTGAATTTTGCCAGAGTCAGTAGAAAGAATAGGAGGGCGGAGGCGAGTGCGGACAGGGAGCCAGACGTTTAGAAGGTTTCTCGCGGAGTGAAAGTCGTCTCATCTGGGCTACTGGGGGAGATTCATCAGCTATCTTGACTCGGAAGCTGGGGCTCGTCTGCCTTGGTGGAGGTGGGGGCAGAGGCTGCTTGCGGTACCTGTCGAATCAGACGATCAGGAATCCACAAGGAGATGAAGCGTCCTGTGGAAATATGCAAGCATATCCTCGACCGATAGTTAAGAGAATATCAGGACCTTTCCACTGTCCTGTAAGCAGGTCCTTCCATTTGACCTGTAGTAAAATATTTTGTTTATTATCATTCCAATGTCTCATCATAGGTGACTCACCATGAAAATCTAAATTGAGAAAATTTATCACAAACAGAGCATGACTTAGTAAAAGACGGGGAGAGCTATATTTGAGCTCTCCTCCTTGTAATTTTTCCAATTGTTGTTTTGGGGGGCTCAGATAGCGAGGAAAAGACAAATGTTTCAATTTTGTTTATAAATTGCTGTAAGTCATAGTTCTTTAAGAGAATAGAGAAAAAGATTTTCTTAACTCTGGAAAAAAGCAAAATATTAAAAATCAGTAATATATCAATTAAAAAGTCATAAAAATTATAATCATCCCTATCAGTTTATTCTGTCCTGTGTAATTGGTTCTTGATCTTAATCTTCTGTCAGCAGTTTGTGAGGTCATCAGCTTCTCTGTCGGAGTTCTGTAATTTTTACCCAGTTTAGTTTTACAATCTGAGCGTTGATTAGAAACCTGTATTCTAGAGTGTTAGAGTCCTTTCCATGAATTTTCCTGAAGATGAGACATATTTGCAAAAGCAAAAAATAGAGTAAAACAATAACTGACTGTAAACAATAAAAGACTTAAAAATGATGATTGACAGAGAAACTTGGTTATCTCTGTGATATACAACACCTTAAACTAATAATTAGAATTATGGCTGATAGGATAGATCAGAATTTAGGCATGTATATAATTTCTAAAACACTTATATCAGTAACATTTACCCACATACTACCAACCAAGAAAGATTAGTATCACTTTATCTGACAATGTTTCCCATGTAACTTTAGACCAAATAAGCCTGATTAGTTTAGAATTAACAAAACAGATTTGTCTTTTAGGTAGAGTTAGAAACCATTTGTTCCCAATATTGATGTTTAGATTACCCACAAGAACTTTCAGACATTAGACAAACAGCTATCATTTAAAGTTATTATGCCGACAAATTTCTAACAGACAATATGAACTTATTTGACTAGGAAACCCAGGCTGCATATTTGCATATGCAGTGCTAACTCTGAGGACATATCCAAACATTTCAATCAAACCAACAAACTTAAGTTTTCATTAACCAAAGATTAATCCATATCATCTTAAAAGACAGTGGGTTAATTTCTATTGTATTTAGAATGTATGTGAGCGCTTAATTTAAGCCAATTAAACAGAACTCTTAGTATTGGCCATATCACCCGGAGGTAAAAATATCACACACATATAGACACACAGACACAGAGCCTTCACACCTATTGTTTTAAAAATCACTGCCATCAATCAGGTAATGAGTCAATCTCCAAGAGAGGGCACCCCACTTGGTTGCCAGGGTGATCAAGCCCGGAAACCAGAGGGGGGGGCGCTCCCAGAGGTGGAGACTATGATATTTTAAAGATTTCTTTGTTTCTCAATTGCAAAGCTCAAAAGGAGCCAAAATGGTCACTGTAACTTTAAGAGAGAGGAAAGAAAAGGGTCCATTATCTTGCAAGTCTCCTGAGCCTAGGGCAGCGTCCTACTTGTTCTGCCTGTGAGATTCCTATAGCAAGGGGTGATGGGGGCGTCCCCCAGCATGTATCTCTTGTATACCTTCCCTATTATGCCTGGCAGTCATAAGTGCCTGGTGAATGGTTCCCAGGATAAAGGGATAGAGAAAAACAGTGAGGAACTTTCCGCCAGTCTGGGGGACATTCTACCCAATTGCAGCCTGGAGCCATTCTCCCAAGAAGGGGTTCCCATACTCAACCAAAGGTTAGAGTTTGGTACTTTCCTTGAACTGGAGTCCCGATTGGGACTTTTCCCGCAGTTCAGAGTATGGTCAGGTGCCAGAGGGAGGGGTCCCATTCCAGCCTTAGGCAAAGAAACCTTCCACGGGAGTCTTGGAGATTGGCGGCCGTCCTAATGACTTAAGTGGCCGACCCGTGCCCATGTAAAATTTGTCTATTAGAGATAGAGTCAGGAAGGAATGGATTAATTCATTTTCCATCACCCTCAGGCTTAAGGTACTGATTCTCTTCAGGCTGAATGCCACAATTTGCCCCATAGAGTAGCCATGGGCAGCAAACGTGGATTCATACAGCTGTCCGAGAAGGTTCCCGATGGAGCAGTGAATTTAGATCCATCCTTGAAAAAGAGAAAGTCACAAGGAAAGAATAGGGCACTTACCAGAACTTGAGCTCACAAGCCGATGAAGCAAGTCCACCAGAAATGATGCAGGGTTGGTGAGCCGAGGAGTCGAGAGAAAGATTTCCTGGGCTCTCAAGATTTGGTGGCAGTGCTCTTTTATTTAGAGAATAGCGTGGAATAGCATGGGGACAGGACCCATGGGCAGGCAGAGCTGCTGCGTGGTGACAGGACCCACGGCCAGAACTTAACAGGTCTTGCTCTTATAATGTTGCACAAGGAAGTATTCCCAGTTAGACATTTTAAAACATACTTAGGCAAAGTTGATATAACCTCTTTATAAAGAAAATCAGCTTCTAAGTTGTGTTCCCACTATCATCCAGGTTTCCAAATTAACAGTTTCCTCTTCGGGGAACCAGGGACATTGTTCTTGTAAAAATGTAGGAATGTAGAAATCTGTCCCAAAGAGGCTTTTATGTCTCTTTTTTGCAAGCATACATGTTATTATTTCTATACAGAGCCTTCTTTCTTTAGACTCAGTATGGCCCAAAACTTCTCAAAAGTTCTTAATCCTTCTTACTCTTCCTAACCTAATTTCACTCTCCCTTTCCGGAGAGGGACTAAAACTTCTCTATTATTATTATTATTTTTTTTTATTTCACTCTCCCTTTCTAGAGAGGGGCAAAAACTTCTCAATTATTATTATTATTATTATTATTTTTATTTTTATTTATTTCACTCTCCCTTTCTAGAGAGGGGCAAAAAAGTTCTCAATTATTATTATTATTATTATTATTTTTTTTTATTTCACTCTCACTTTCTAGAGAGGGGCAAAAACTTCTCAATTATTATTATTATTATTATTATTATTATTTTATTTCACTCTCCCTTTCTAGAGAGGGGCCAAAACTTCTCAAAGTTCTTAACACCTACTACCCTTCTGTCCTTTCCTCACTCTCCCTTTGGCAGAGAGGGGCTAAAGGGGGCTCTTATTTCCAGCCCTGGGTAGGATCCTATCCGTCCCGAGAAGTGGGGGGAACTTACCCTTCAGGTCCCTGTTCGGGCGCCACTTGCCGGGGTCCCGCCCCGGCGGAGTCCAGGTTCCTGAGGGATGGACGGCGTCGGCGCGATGAGGGAGGGGGAAAATAAAGGGGACGTGAGACTTGGGTTGGTGTTAGCAAGTCCGACTTTACTGTGCACAAGTGTCGTTTATATATTTTTCAGGATTAGTACAGAAATAGTATTACAAATATTCTCATAGAGATAAGGAAGTAAGAAACGAACACAAGAATATTTATTAGCATTCCATTCTATAGAGCATAAGGTTAATGATCGTCTTCTCCGCAATTAGCTAGTGTTTGTTGTCTCTAAGCTAAAGGAGATAGGTACCTAGGCGTCTGTTGTAATTCATGGTAAAGTTAAATCAAAGAGAGAAGGTCCAGGCCTCCGGACAGGACAGCAGCCCGTCTGGTTACATCCTGGTGGAGCCATCCCTGCCTCCCTCAATCATTTACGCCATTAGTGTAGATGGTTAATGGGAACAAAAGGCGACTCCAGGGTGTCTTATCCCCAGGGCTATCTGCATTCTCAGCGGGCAGTTAAACATCTTTACTTTTTCGCGCCCTTTAGGGGCTGGAAGCATTCCTTTGTCTTTCAGATTGTAGAGCTAACGGTCCCTTAAGTACACTGCCGGAGAAAGTATCACATTGTTAGTAAAGTAAAGGGCTGAAAAGCTAAACTAAACTATATATCTTCAAGAATAAAAAAGAGAAATAAGTATACACATAACCTTGATAGAAAGCATGCATATAATTCAGAAAATATCGGGGGTGTTGGCCGGCCATCCTTCACCGAGGGGCATTCTTGCACCCCTCGGCCCTTCTACTCACCAATTATTTATTATTTATTGCTTTTAGGAGAAAACCTCTATAACATTTTAACAGAAAGCAGAAGGTCAAGAATAATATATAGATACTTCTGGATCAACCAATTAACCAACAAACTTAGAAGGACGATGCATATGTATATTTAGACAAAGAACTGGAGGGAGAAGGAAACATTAACCAGATGGAGGCCATAAACCTAATTCGACATCTTATCTGGGCAGGATTCCTTTCTGATTGTCTCACATGGGACTGTGTGCTCCTCCATTAATTAACTGAAAAATATCTTGAAAGTTACCTGCAGGTGGTCACATTCTCTTACTATATCTAATTTTCCCAGGAGGTAGTGCCTCCCAAGCAGCCACCCAAAGGAGTGAAAACTGGAGGTTAAGATAGGAAGAGGAATGAAGGGCAATTAGAAGCAGCACAGGTTTCAGAACTATGTGAGGGGCTGGCCGGTTATTCTTCACCAAGGGGCGGCCCTGCACCCCTCGGCGTTAATCGGCTGGACCCTGTCAAACAGCCGATCAAATGATGTAGCCACGGCTCCCAGCATCTCCCCCTTTTTTACTTTTTAAAGCCAACAGATGTAATTCTGCTGAAACCCGACTTATAGAGTTGAATATTAACTTGAGAAAGACTGGAAAAAGGCAAAGACAAATCATTAGAGCACCAATGGTGACAGCAATATTAACAATAAAGGAGCTCCAATTTTTCTCCCCTACAAAAGAGGTCAGAGAGGTGAAAAAGTTGGTGGCCACTTCAGAAGCAGAAAAGGATTCTTCAGCCTGATTAATATTATTAATTTGTCTATGTAAGTCACAAATGTCTAGACTAAAGTCTGAATGGTTCCATATTCCCTGGATATGATTTTTAATTTTTTCCCAAGAGTGTAGAGATTGATTTACCTTAAGAGGAGTCCCACAGATCCATCTATAGGACACATAACATCGCAAGGCCAGTTTAACCTTCAAATTTGTAAGTTCTTGTCCTATCTGTAATATTGCCTCTTCCAGAGCGTTTACCTTTGCCTCCAGTTTTTCGTCTATTATTTCTTGGGTAGTTAGGGCAAGAGTGGTATTCTTAGAAAGATCGTCTACATAAGAGGCAGTATGTATTTGTTTGGTCAGCGCTACAGCAGATACAGTGAGAGAGGTTGCTAATGCAATCAAGGCTGAGATACCCCATATTAAAGCAGAGATAAACCGGCGGGGGCGCTGTAAAAGATCAGTAGCCTGTTTCAAAGTAAGCAATCCAACATCATCATACCAGGGTTCAGACAAATGAACGGGTAGCATAAGATAGGAGGGTTGTTGTAATATGATTACAGCTCGTACCTCTATATCAGGGCTCAAACAATTAGTTAAAAATACAATCTGGACAGGAGATATCATAACGAGAATTATTAAAAGAGATAGACATAGCAAAACTGTGTACAGGAAAGGCCAAGAAAACATAAGGGGCCAGGACACAGGCCTTAACCTTATACAACTGTGATCCTGTTGGTCTAATCAATACAACATTCTGTAAAGCGGCTATGGCCTGGCACAAGTGTGGTTGAATTTTGCCAGAGTCAGTAGAAAGAATAGGAGGGCGGAGGCGAGTGCGGACAGGGAGCCAGACGTTTAGAAGGTTTCTCGCGGAGTGAAAGTCGTCTCATCTGGGCTACTGGGGGAGATTCATCAGCTATCTTGACTCGGAAGCTGGGGCTCGTCTGCCTTGGTGGAGGTGGGGGCAGAGGCTGCTTGCGGTACCTGTCGAATCAGACGATCAGGAATCCACAAGGAGATGAAGCGTCCTGTGGAAATATGCAAGCATATCCTCGACCGATAGTTAAGAGAATATCAGGACCTTTCCACTGTCCTGTAAGCAGGTCCTTCCATTTGACCTGTAGTAAAATATTTTGTTTATTATCATTCCAATGTCTCATCATAGGTGACTCACCATGAAAATCTAAATTGAGAAAATTTATCACAAACAGAGCATGACTTAGTAAAAGACGGGGAGAGCTATATTTGAGCTCTCCTCCTTGTAATTTTTCCAATTGTTGTTTTGGGGGGCTCAGATAGCGAGGAAAAGACAAATGTTTCAATTTTGTTTATAAATTGCTGTAAGTCATAGTTCTTTAAGAGAATAGAGAAAAAGATTTTCTTAACTCTGGAAAAAAGCAAAATATTAAAAATCAGTAATATATCAATTAAAAAGTCATAAAAATTATAATCATCCCTATCAGTTTATTCTGTCCTGTGTAATTGGTTCTTGATCTTAATCTTCTGTCAGCAGTTTGTGAGGTCATCAGCTTCTCTGTCGGAGTTCTGTAATTTTTACCCAGTTTAGTTTTACAATCTGAGCGTTGATTAGAAACCTGTATTCTAGAGTGTTAGAGTCCTTTCCATGAATTTTCCTGAAGATGAGACATATTTGCAAAAGCAAAAAATAGAGTAAAACAATAACTGACTGTAAACAATAAAAGACTTAAAAATGATGATTGACAGAGAAACTTGGTTATCTCTGTGATATACAACACCTTAAACTAATAATTAGAATTATGGCTGATAGGATAGATCAGAATTTAGGCATGTATATAATTTCTAAAACACTTATATCAGTAACATTTACCCACATACTACCAACCAAGAAAGATTAGTATCACTTTATCTGACAATGTTTCCCATGTAACTTTAGACCAAATAAGCCTGATTAGTTTAGAATTAACAAAACAGATTTGTCTTTTAGGTAGAGTTAGAAACCATTTGTTCCCAATAATGATGTTTAGATTACCCACAAGAACTTTCAGACATTAGACAAACAGCTATCATTTAAAGTTATTATGCCGACAAATTTCTAACAGACAATATGAACTTATTTGACTAGGAAACCCAGGCTGCATATTTGCATATGCAGTGCTAACTCTGAGGACATATCCAAACATTTCAATCAAACCAACAAACTTAAGTTTTCATTAACCAAAGATTAATCCATATCATCTTAAAAGACAGTGGGTTAATTTCTATTGTATTTAGAATGTATGTGAGCGCTTAATTTAAGCCAATTAAACAGAACTCTTAGTATTGGCCATATCACCCGGAGGTAAAAATATCACACACATATAGACACACAGACACAGAGCCTTCACACCTATTGTTTTAAAAATCACTGCCATCAATCAGGTAATGAGTCAATCTCCAAGAGAGGGCACCCCACTTGGTTGCCAGGGTGATCAAGCCCGGAAACCAGAGGGGGGGGCGCTCCCAGAGGTGGAGACTATGATATTTTAAAGATTTCTTTGTTTCTCAATTGCAAAGCTCAAAAGGAGCCAAAATGGTCACTGTAACTTTAAGAGAGAGGAAAGAAAAGGGTCCATTATCTTGCAAGTCTCCTGAGCCTAGGGCAGCGTCCTACTTGTTCTGCCTGTGAGATTCCTATAGCAAGGGGTGATGGGGGCGTCCCCCAGCATGTATCTCTTGTATACCTTCCCTATTATGCCTGGCAGTCATAAGTGCCTGGTGAATGGTTCCCAGGATAAAGGGATAGAGAAAAACAGTGAGGAACTTTCCGCCAGTCTGGGGGACATTCTACCCAATTGCAGCCTGGAGCCATTCTCCCAAGAAGGGGTTCCCATACTCAACCAAAGGTTAGAGTTTGGTACTTTCCTTGAACTGGAGTCCCGATTGGGACTTTTCCCGCAGTTCAGAGTATGGTCAGGTGCCAGAGGGAGGGGTCCCATTCCAGCCTTAGGCAAAGAAACCTTCCACGGGAGTCTTGGAGATTGGCGGCCGTCCTAATGACTTAAGTGGCCGACCCGTGCCCATGTAAAATTTGTCTATTAGAGATAGAGTCAGGAAGGAATGGATTAATTCATTTTCCATCACCCTCAGGCTTAAGGTACTGATTCTCTTCAGGCTGAATGCCACAATTTGCCCCATAGAGTAGCCATGGGCAGCAAACGTGGATTCATACAGCTGTCCGAGAAGGTTCCCGATGGAGCAGTGAATTTAGATCCATCCTTGAAAAAGAGAAAGTCACAAGGAAAGAATAGGGCACTTACCAGAACTTGAGCTCACAAGCCGATGAAGCAAGTCCACCAGAAATGATGCAGGGTTGGTGAGCCGAGGAGTCGAGAGAAAGATTTCCTGGGCTCTCAAGATTTGGTGGCAGTGCTCTTTTATTTAGAGAATAGCGTGGAATAGCATGGGGACAGGACCCATGGGCAGGCAGAGCTGCTGCGTGGTGACAGGACCCACGGCCAGAACTTAACAGGTCTTGCTCTTATAATGTTGCACAAGGAAGTATTCCCAGTTAGACATTTTAAAACATACTTAGGCAAAGTTGATATAACCTCTTTATAAAGAAAATCAGCTTCTAAGTTGTGTTCCCACTATCATCCAGGTTTCCAAATTAACAGTTTCCTCTTCGGGGAACCAGGGACATTGTTCTTGTAAAAATGTAGGAATGTAGAAATCTGTCCCAAAGAGGCTTTTATGTCTCTTTTTTGCAAGCATACATGTTATTATTTCTATACAGAGCCTTCTTTCTTTAGACTCAGTATGGCCCAAAACTTCTCAAAAGTTCTTAATCCTTCTTACTCTTCCTAACCTAATTTCACTCTCCCTTTCCGGAGAGGGACTAAAACTTCTCTATTATTATTATTATTTTTTTTTATTTCACTCTCCCTTTCTAGAGAGGGGCAAAAACTTCTCAATTATTATTATTATTATTATTATTTTTATTTTTATTTATTTCACTCTCCCTTTCTAGAGAGGGGCAAAAAAGTTCTCAATTATTATTATTATTATTATTATTTTTTTTTATTTCACTCTCACTTTCTAGAGAGGGGCAAAAACTTCTCAATTATTATTATTATTATTATTATTATTATTTTATTTCACTCTCCCTTTCTAGAGAGGGGCCAAAACTTCTCAAAGTTCTTAACACCTACTACCCTTCTGTCCTTTCCTCACTCTCCCTTTGGCAGAGAGGGGCTAAAGGGGGCTCTTATTTCCAGCCCTGGGTAGGATCCTATCCGTCCCGAGAAGTGGGGGGAACTTACCCTTCAGGTCCCTGTTCGGGCGCCACTTGCCGGGGTCCCGCCCCGGCGGAGTCCAGGTTCCTGAGGGATGGACGGCGTCGGCGCGATGAGGGAGGGGGAAAATAAAGGGGACGTGAGACTTGGGTTGGTGTTAGCAAGTCCGACTTTACTGTGCACAAGTGTCGTTTATATATTTTTCAGGATTAGTACAGAAATAGTATTACAAATATTCTCAGAGAGATAAGGAAGTAAGAAACGAACACAAGAATATTTATTAGCATTCCATTCTATAGAGCATAAGGTTAATGATCGTCTTCTCCGCAATTAGCTAGTGTTTGTTGTCTCTAAGCTAAAGGAGATAGGTACCTAGGCGTCTGTTGTAATTCATGGTAAAGTTAAATCAAAGAGAGAAGGTCCAGGCCTCCGGACAGGACAGCAGCCCGTCTGGTTACATCCTGGTGGAGCCATCCCTGCCTCCCTCAATCATTTACGCCATTAGTGTAGATGGTTAATGGGAACAAAAGGCGACTCCAGGGTGTCTTATCCCCAGGGCTATCTGCATTCTCAGCGGGCAGTTAAACATCTTTACTTTTTCGCGCCCTTTAGGGGCTGGAAGCATTCCTTTGTCTTTCAGATTGTAGAGCTAACGGTCCCTTAAGTACACTGCCGGAGAAAGTATCACATTGTTAGTAAAGTAAAGGGCTGAAAAGCTAAACTAAACTATATATCTTCAAGAATAAAAAAGAGAAATAAGTATACACATAACCTTGATAGAAAGCATGCATATAATTCAGAAAATATCGGGGGTGTTGGCCGGCCATCCTTCACCGAGGGGCATTCTTGCACCCCTCGGCCCTTCTACTCACCAATTATTTATTATTTATTGCTTTTAGGAGAAAACCTCTATAACATTTTAACAGAAAGCAGAAGGTCAAGAATAATATATAGATACTTCTTGATCAACCAATTAACCAACAAACTTAGAAGGACGATGCATATGTATATTTAGACAAAGAACTGGAGGGAGAAGGAAACATTAACCAGATGGAGGCCATAAACCTAATTCGACATCTTATCTGGGCAGGATTCCTTTCTGATTGTCTCACATGGGACTGTGTGCTCCTCCATTAATTAACTGAAAAATATCTTGAAAGTTACCTGCAGGTGGTCACATTCTCTTACTATATCTAATTTTCCCAGGAGGTAGTGCCTCCCAAGCAGCCACCCAAAGGAGTGAAAACTGGAGGTTAAGATAGGAAGAGGAATGAAGGGCAATTAGAAGCAGCACAGGTTTCAGAACTATGTGAGGGGCTGGCCGGTTATTCTTCACCAAGGGGCGGCCCTGCACCCCTCGGCGTTAATCGGCTGGACCCTGTCAAACAGCCGATCAAATGATGTAGCCACGGCTCCCAGCATCTCCCCCTTTTTTACTTTTTAAAGCCAACAGATGTAATTCTGCTGAAACCCGACTTATAGAGTTGAATATTAACTTGAGAAAGACTGGAAAAAGGCAAAGACAAATCATTAGAGCACCAATGGTGACAGCAATATTAACAATAAAGGAGCTCCAATTTTTCTCCCCTACAAAAGAGGTCAGAGAGGTGAAAAAGTTGGTGGCCACTTCAGAAGCAGAAAAGGATTCTTCAGCCTGATTAATATTATTAATTTGTCTATGTAAGTCACAAATGTCTAGACTAAAGTCTGAATGGTTCCATATTCCCTGGATATGATTTTTAATTTTTTCCCAAGAGTGTAGAGATTGATTTACCTTAAGAGGAGTCCCACAGATCCATCTATAGGACACATAACATCGCAAGGCCAGTTTAACCTTCAAATTTGTAAGTTCTTGTCCTATCTGTAATATTGCCTCTTCCAGAGCGTTTACCTTTGCCTCCAGTTTTTCGTCTATTATTTCTTGGGTAGTTAGGGCAAGAGTGGTATTCTTAGAAAGATCGTCTACATAAGAGGCAGTATGTATTTGTTTGGTCAGCGCTACAGCAGATACAGTGAGAGAGGTTGCTAATGCAATCAAGGCTGAGATACCCCATATTAAAGCAGAGATAAACCGGCGGGGGCGCTGTAAAAGATCAGTAGCCTGTTTCAAAGTAAGCAATCCAACATCATCATACCAGGGTTCAGACAAATGAACGGGTAGCATAAGATAGGAGGGTTGTTGTAATATGATTACAGCTCGTACCTCTATATCAGGGCTCAAACAATTAGTTAAAAATACAATCTGGACAGGAGATATCATAACGAGAATTATTAAAAGAGATAGACATAGCAAAACTGTGTACAGGAAAGGCCAAGAAAACATAAGGGGCCAGGACACAGGCCTTAACCTTATACAACTGTGATCCTGTTGGTCTAATCAATACAACATTCTGTAAAGCGGCTATGGCCTGGCACAAGTGTGGTTGAATTTTGCCAGAGTCAGTAGAAAGAATAGGAGGGCGGAGGCGAGTGCGGACAGGGAGCCAGACGTTTAGAAGGTTTCTCGCGGAGTGAAAGTCGTCTCATCTGGGCTACTGGGGGAGATTCATCAGCTATCTTGACTCGGAAGCTGGGGCTCGTCTGCCTTGGTGGAGGTGGGGGCAGAGGCTGCTTGCGGTACATGTCGAATCAGACGATCAGGAATCCACAAGGAGATGAAGCGTCCTGTGGAAATATGCAAGCATATCCTCGACCGATAGTTAAGAGAATATCAGGACCTTTCCACTGTCCTGTAAGCAGGTCCTTCCATTTGACCTGTAGTAAAATATTTTGTTTATTATCATTCCAATGTCTCATCATAGGTGACTCACCATGAAAATCTAAATTGAGAAAATTTATCACAAACAGAGCATGACTTAGTAAAAGACGGGGAGAGCTATATTTGAGCTCTCCTCCTTGTAATTTTTCCAATTGTTGTTTTGGGGGGCTCAGATAGCGAGGAAAAGACAAATGTTTCAATTTTGTTTATAAATTGCTGTAAGTCATAGTTCTTTAAGAGAATAGAGAAAAAGATTTTCTTAACTCTGGAAAAAAGCAAAATATTAAAAATCAGTAATATATCAATTAAAAAGTCATAAAAATTATAATCATCCCTATCAGTTTATTCTGTCCTGTGTAATTGGTTCTTGATCTTAATCTTCTGTCAGCAGTTTGTGAGGTCATCAGCTTCTCTGTCGGAGTTCTGTAATTTTTACCCAGTTTAGTTTTACAATCTGAGCGTTGATTAGAAACCTGTATTCTAGAGTGTTAGAGTCCTTTCCATGAATTTTCCTGAAGATGAGACATATTTGCAAAAGCAAAAAATAGAGTAAAACAATAACTGACTGTAAACAATAAAAGACTTAAAAATGATGATTGACAGAGAAACTTGGTTATCTCTGTGATATACAACACCTTAAACTAATAATTAGAATTATGGCTGATAGGATAGATCAGAATTTAGGCATGTATATAATTTCTAAAACACTTATATCAGTAACATTTACCCACATACTACCAACCAAGAAAGATTATTATCACTTTATCTGACAATGTTTCCCATGTAACTTTAGACCAAATAAGCCTGATTAGTTTAGAATTAACAAAACAGATTTGTCTTTTAGGTAGAGTTAGAAACCATTGGTTCACAATAATGATGTTTAGATTACCCACAAGACCTTTCAGATATTAGACAAACAGCTATCATTTAAAGTTATTATGCCGACAAATTTCTAACAGACAATATGAACTTATTTGACTAGGAAACCCAGGCTGCATATTTGCATATGCAGTGCTAACTCTGAGGACATATCCAAACATTTCAATCAAACCAACAAACTTCAGTTTTCATTAACCAAAGATTAATCCATATCATCTTAAAAGACAGTGGGTTAATTTCTATTGTATTTAGAATGTATGTGAGCGCTTAATTTAAGCCAATTAAACAGAACTCTTAGTATTGGCCATATCACCCGGAGGTAAAAATATCACACACATATAGACACACAGACACAGAGCCTTCACACCTATTGTTTAAAAAATCACTGCCATCAATCAGGTAATGAGTCAATCTCCAAGAGAGGGCACCCCACTTGGTTGCCAGGGTGATCAAGCCCGGAAACCAGAGGGGGGGGCGCTCCCAGAGGTGGAGACTATGATATTTTAAAGATTTCTTTGTTTCTCAATTGCAAAGCTCAAAAGGAGCCAAAATGGTCACTGTAACTTTAAGAGAGAGGAAAGAAAAGGGTCCATTATCTTGCAAGTCTCCTGAGCCTAGGGCAGCGTCCTACTTGTTCTGCCTGTGAGATTCCTATAGCAAGGGGTGATGGGGGCGTCCCCCAGCATGTATCTCTTGTATACCTTCCCTATTATGCCTGGCAGTCATAAGTGCCTGGTGAATGGTTCCCAGGATAAAGGGATAGAGAAAAACAGTGAGGAACTTTCCGCCAGTCTGGGGGACATTCTACCCAATTGCAGCCTGGAGCCATTCTCCCAAGAAGGGGTTCCCATACTCAACCAAAGGTTAGAGTTTGGTACTTTCCTTGAACTGGAGTCCCGATTGGGACTTTTCCCGCAGTTCAGAGTATGGTCAGGTGCCAGAGGGAGGGGTCCCATTCCAGCCTTAGGCAAAGAAACCTTCCACGGGAGTCTTGGAGATTGGCGGCCGTCCTAATGACTTAAGTGGCCGACCCGTGCCCATGTAAAATTTGTCTATTAGAGATAGAGTCAGGAAGGAATGGATTAATTCATTTTCCATCACCCTCAGGCTTAAGGTACTGATTCTCTTCAGGCTGAATGCCACAATTTGCCCCATAGAGTAGCCATGGGCAGCAAACGTGGATTCATACAGCTGTCCGAGAAGGTTCCCGATGGAGCAGTGAATTTAGATCCATCCTTGAAAAAGAGAAAGTCACAAGGAAAGAATAGGGCACTTACCAGAACTTGAGCTCACAAGCCGATGAAGCAAGTCCACCAGAAATGATGCAGGGTTGGTGAGCCGAGGAGTCGAGAGAAAGATTTCCTGGGCTCTCAAGATTTGGTGGCAGTGCTCTTTTATTTAGAGAATAGCGTGGAATAGCATGGGGACAGGACCCATGGGCAGGCAGAGCTGCTGCGTGGTGACAGGACCCACGGCCAGAACTTAACAGGTCTTGCTCTTATAATGTTGCACAAGGAAGTATTCCCAGTTAGACATTTTAAAACATACTTAGGCAAAGTTGATATAACCTCTTTATAAAGAAAATCAGCTTCTAAGTTGTGTTCCCACTATCATCCAGGTTTCCAAATTAACAGTTTCCTCTTCGGGGAAACAGGGACATTGTTCTTGTAAAAATGTAGGAATGTAGAAATCTGTCCCAAAGAGGCTTTTATGTCTCTTTTTTGCAAGCATACATGTTATTATTTCTATACAGAGCCTTCTTTCTTTAGACTCAGTATGGCCCAAAACTTCTCAAAAGTTCTTAATCCTTCTTATTCTTCCTAACCTAATTTCACTCTCCCTTTCCGGAGAGGGACTAAAACTTCTCTATTATTATTATTATTTTTTTTTATTTCACTCTCCCTTTCTAGAGAGGGGCAAAAAACTTCTCAATTATTATTATTATTATTATTATTATTATTTATTTTTTTTTTATTTCACTCTCCCTTTCTAGAGAGGGGCAAAAACTTCTCAATTATTATTATTATTATTATTATTATTTTTTTATTTCACTATCCCTTTCTAGAGAGGGGCCAAAACTTCTCAAAGTTCTTAACACCTACTACCCTTCTGTCCTTTCCTCACTCTCCCTTTGGCAGAGAGGGGCTAAAGGGGGCTCTTCTTTCCAGCCCTGGGTAGGATCCTATCCGTCCCGAGAAGTGGGGGGAACTTACCCTTCAGGTCCCTGTTCGGGCGCCACTTGCCGGGGTCCCGCCCCGGCGGAGTCCAGGTTCCTGAGGGATGGACGGCGTCGGCGCGATGAGGGAGGGGGAAAATAAAGGGGACGTGAGACTTGGGTTGGTGTTAGCAAGTCCGACTTTACTGTGCACAAGTGTCGTTTATATATTTTTCAGGATTAGTACAGAAATAGTATTACAAATATTCTCAGAGAGATAAGGAAGTAAGAAACGAACACAAGAATATTTATTAGCATTCCATTCTATAGAGCATAAGGTTAATGATCGTCTTCTCCGCAATTAGCTAGTGTTTGTTGTCTCTAAGCTAAAGGAGATAGGTACCTAGGCGTCTGTTGTAATTCATGGTAAAGTTAAATCAAAGAGAGAAGGTCCAGGCCTCCGGACAGGACAGCAGCCCGTCTGGTTACATCCTGGTGGAGCCATCCCTGCCTCCCTCAATCATTTACGCCATTAGTGTAGATGGTTAATGGGAACAAAAGGCGACTCCAGGGTGTCTTATCCCCAGGGCTATCTGCATTCTCAGCGGGCAGTTAAACATCTTTACTTTTTCGCGCCCTTTAGGGGCTGGAAGCATTCCTTTGTCTTTCAGATTGTAGAGCTAACGGTCCCTTAAGTACACTGCCGGAGAAAGTATCACATTGTTAGTAAAGTAAAGGGCTGAAAAGCTAAACTAAACTATATATCTTCAAGAATAAAAAAGAGAAATAAGTATACACATAACCTTGATAGAAAGCATGCATATAATTCAGAAAATATCGGGGGTGTTGGCCGGCCATCCTTCACCGAGGGGCATTCTTGCACCCCTCGGCCCTTCTACTCACCAATTATTTATTATTTATTGCTTTTAGGAGAAAACCTCTATAACATTTTAACAGAAAGCAGAAGGTCAAGAATAATATATAGATACTTCTTGATCAACCAATTAACCAACAAACTTAGAAGGACGATGCATATGTATATTTAGACAAAGAACTGGAGGGAGAAGGAAACATTAACCAGATGGAGGCCATAAACCTAATTCGACATCTTATCTGGGCAGGATTCCTTTCTGATTGTCTCACATGGGACTGTGTGCTCCTCCATTAATTAACTGAAAAATATCTTGAAAGTTACCTGCAGGTGGTCACATTCTCTTACTATATCTAATTTTCCCAGGAGGTAGTGCCTCCCAAGCAGCCACCCAAAGGAGTGAAAACTGGAGGTTAAGATAGGAAGAGGAATGAAGGGCAATTAGAAGCAGCACAGGTTTCAGAACTATGTGAGGGGCTGGCCGGTTATTCTTCACCAAGGGGCGGCCCTGCACCCCTCGGCGTTAATCGGCTGGACCCTGTCAAACAGCCGATCAAATGATGTAGCCACGGCTCCCAGCATCTCCCCCTTTTTTACTTTTTAAAGCCAACAGATGTAATTCTGCTGAAACCCGACTTATAGAGTTGAATATTAACTTGAGAAAGACTGGAAAAAGGCAAAGACAAATCATTAGAGCACCAATGGTGACAGCAATATTAACAATAAAGGAGCTCCAATTTTTCTCCCCTACAAAAGAGGTCAGAGAGGTGAAAAAGTTGGTGGCCACTTCAGAAGCAGAAAAGGATTCTTCAGCCTGATTAATATTATTAATTTGTCTATGTAAGTCACAAATGTCTAGACTAAAGTCTGAATGGTTCCATATTCCCTGGATATGATTTTTAATTTTTTCCCAAGAGTGTAGAGATTGATTTACCTTAAGAGGAGTCCCACAGATCCATCTATAGGACACATAACATCGCAAGGCCAGTTTAACCTTCAAATTTGTAAGTTCTTGTCCTATCTGTAATATTGCCTCTTCCAGAGCGTTTACCTTTGCCTCCAGTTTTTCGTCTATTATTTCTTGGGTAGTTAGGGCAAGAGTGGTATTCTTAGAAAGATCGTCTACATAAGAGGCAGTATGTATTTGTTTGGTCAGCGCTACAGCAGATACAGTGAGAGAGGTTGCTAATGCAATCAAGGCTGAGATACCCCATATTAAAGCAGAGATAAACCGGCGGGGGCGCTGTAAAAGATCAGTAGCCTGTTTCAAAGTAAGCAATCCAACATCATCATACCAGGGTTCAGACAAATGAACGGGTAGCATAAGATAGGAGGGTTGTTGTAATATGATTACAGCTCGTACCTCTATATCAGGGCTCAAACAATTAGTTAAAAATACAATCTGGACAGGAGATATCATAACGAGAATTATTAAAAGAGATAGACATAGCAAAACTGTGTACAGGAAAGGCCAAGAAAACATAAGGGGCCAGGACACAGGCCTTAACCTTATACAACTGTGATCCTGTTGGTCTAATCAATACAACATTCTGTAAAGCGGCTATGGCCTGGCACAAGTGTGGTTGAATTTTGCCAGAGTCAGTAGAAAGAATAGGAGGGCGGAGGCGAGTGCGGACAGGGAGCCAGACGTTTAGAAGGTTTCTCGCGGAGTGAAAGTCGTCTCATCTGGGCTACTGGGGGAGATTCATCAGCTATCTTGACTCGGAAGCTGGGGCTCGTCTGCCTTGGTGGAGGTGGGGGCAGAGGCTGCTTGCGGTACCTGTCGAATCAGACGATCAGGAATCCACAAGGAGATGAAGCGTCCTGTGGAAATATGCAAGCATATCCTCGACCGATAGTTAAGAGAATATCAGGACCTTTCCACTGTCCTGTAAGCAGGTCCTTCCATTTGACCTGTAGTAAAATATTTTGTTTATTATCATTCCAATGTCTCATCATAGGTGACTCACCATGAAAATCTAAATTGAGAAAATTTATCACAAACAGAGCATGACTTAGTAAAAGACGGGGAGAGCTATATTTGAGCTCTCCTCCTTGTAATTTTTCCAATTGTTGTTTTGGGGGGCTCAGATAGCGAGGAAAAGACAAATGTTTCAATTTTGTTTATAAATTGCTGTAAGTCATAGTTCTTTAAGAGAATAGAGAAAAAGATTTTCTTAACTCTGGAAAAAAGCAAAATGTTAAAAATCAGTAATATATCAATTAAAAAGTCATAAAAATTATAATCATCCCTATCAGTTTATTCTGTCCTGTGTAATTGGTTCTTGATCTTAATCTTCTGTCAGCAGTTTGTGAGGTCATCAGCTTCTCTGTCGGAGTTCTGTAATTTTTACCCAGTTTAGTTTTACAATCTGAGCGTTGATTAGAAACCTGTATTCTAGAGTGTTAGAGTCCTTTCCATGAATTTTCCTGAAGATGAGACATATTTGCAAAAGCAAAAAATAGAGTAAAACAATAACTGACTGTAAACAATAAAAGACTTAAAAATGATGATTGACAGAGAAACTTGGTTATCTCTGTGATATACAACACCTTAAACTAATAATTAGAATTATGGCTGATAGGACAGATCAGAATTTAGGCATGTATATAATTTCTAAAACACTTATATCAGTAACATTTACCCACATACTACCAACCAAGAAAGATTATTATCACTTTATCTGACAATGTTTCCCATGTAACTTTAGACCAAATAAGCCTGATTAGTTTAGAATTAACAAAACAGATTTGTCTTTTAGGTAGAGTTAGAAACCATTTGTTCCCAATAATGATGTTTAGATTACCCACAAGAACTTTCAGACATTAGACAAACAGCTATCATTTAAAGTTATTATGCCGACAAATTTCTAACAGACAATATGAACTTATTTGACTAGGAAACCCAGGCTGCATATTTGCATATGCAGTGCTAACTCTGAGGACATATCCAAACATTTCAATCAAACCAACAAACTTAAGTTTTCATTAACCAAAGATTAATCCATATCATCTTAAAAGACAGTGGGTTAATTTCTATTGTATTTAGAATGTATGTGAGCGCTTAATTTAAGCCAATTAAACAGAACTCTTAGTATTGGCCATATCACCCGGAGGTAAAAATATCACACACATATAGACACACAGACACAGAGCCTTCACACCTATTGTTTAAAAAATCACTGCCATCAATCAGGTAATGAGTCAATCTCCAAGAGAGGGCACCCCACTTGGTTGCCAGGGTGATCAAGCCCGGAAACCAGAGGGGGGGGGCGCTCCCAGAGGTGGAGACTATGATATTTTAAAGATTTCTTTGTTTCTCAATTGCAAAGCTCAAAAGGAGCCAAAATGGTCACTGTAACTTTAAGAGAGAGGAAAGAAAAGGGTCCATTATCTTGCAAGTCTCCTGAGCCTAGGGCAGCGTCCTACTTGTTCTGCCTGTGAGATTCCTATAGCAAGGGGTGATGGGGGCGTCCCCCAGCATGTATCTCTTGTATACCTTCCCTATTATGCCTGGCAGTCATAAGTGCCTGGTGAATGGTTCCCAGGATAAAGGGATAGAGAAAAACAGTGAGGAACTTTCCGCCAGTCTGGGGGACATTCTACCCAATTGCAGCCTGGAGCCATTCTCCCAAGAAGGGGTTCCCATACTCAACCAAAGGTTAGAGTTTGGTACTTTCCTTGAACTGGAGTCCCGATTGGGACTTTTCCCGCAGTTCAGAGTATGGTCAGGTGCCAGAGGGAGGGGTCCCATTCCAGCCTTAGGCAAAGAAACCTTCCACGGGAGTCTTGGAGATTGGCGGCCGTCCTAATGACTTAAGTGGCCGACCCGTGCCCATGTAAAATTTGTCTATTAGAGATAGAGTCAGGAAGGAATGGATTAATTCATTTTCCATCACCCTCAGGCTTAAGGTACTGATTCTCTTCAGGCTGAATGCCACAATTTGCCCCATAGAGTAGCCATGGGCAGCAAACGTGGATTCATACAGCTGTCCGAGAAGGTTCCCGATGGAGCAGTGAATTTAGATCCATCCTTGAAAAAGAGAAAGTCACAAGGAAAGAATAGGGCACTTACCAGAACTTGAGCTCACAAGCCGATGAAGCAAGTCCACCAGAAATGATGCAGGGTTGGTGAGCCGAGGAGTCGAGAGAAAGATTTCCTGGGCTCTCAAGATTTGGTGGCAGTGCTCTTTTATTTAGAGAATAGCGTGGAATAGCATGGGGACAGGACCCATGGGCAGGCAGAGCTGCTGCGTGGTGACAGGACCCACGGCCAGAACTTAACAGGTCTTGCTCTTATAATGTTGCACAAGGAAGTATTCCCAGTTAGACATTTTAAAACATACTTAGGCAAAGTTGATATAACCTCTTTATAAAGAAAATCAGCTTCTAAGTTGTGTTCCCACTATCATCCAGGTTTCCAAATTAACAGTTTCCTCTTCGGGGAACCAGGGACATTGTTCTTGTAAAAATGTAGGAATGTAGAAATCTGTCCCAAAGAGGCTTTTATGTCTCTTTTTTGCAAGCATACATGTTATTATTTCTATACAGAGCCTTCTTTCTTTAGACTCAGTATGGCCCAAAACTTCTCAAAAGTTCTTAATCCTTCTTATTCTTCCTAACCTAATTTCACTCTCCCTTTCCGGAGAGGGACTAAAACTTCTCTATTATTATTATTATTTTTTTTTATTTCACTCTCCCTTTCTAGAGAGGGGCAAAAAACTTCTCAATTATTATTATTATTATTATTATTAATTTTTTTTTTATTTCACTCTCCCTTTCTAGAGAGGGGCAAAAACTTCTCAATTATTATTATTATTATTATTATTATTTTTTTATTTCACTATCCCTTTCTAGAGAGGGGCCAAAACTTCTCAAAGTTCTTAACACCTACTACCCTTCTGTCCTTTCCTCACTCTCCCTTTGGCAGAGAGGGGCTAAAGGGGGCTCTTCTTTCCAGCCCTGGGTAGGATCCTATCCGTCCCGAGAAGTGGGGGGAACTTACCCTTCAGGTCCCTGTTCGGGCGCCACTTGCCGGGGTCCCGCCCCGGCGGAGTCCAGGTTCCTGAGGGATGGACGGCGTCGGCGCGATGAGGGAGGGGGAAAATAAAGGGGACGTGAGACTTGGGTTGGTGTTAGCAAGTCCGACTTTACTGTGCACAAGTGTCGTTTATATATTTTTCAGGATTAGTACAGAAATAGTATTACAAATATTCTCAGAGAGATAAGGAAGTAAGAAACGAACACAAGAATATTTATTAGCATTCCATTCTATAGAGCATAAGGTTAATGATCGTCTTCTCCGCAATTAGCTAGTGTTTGTTGTCTCTAAGCTAAAGGAGATAGGTACCTAGGCGTCTGTTGTAATTCATGGTAAAGTTAAATCAAAGAGAGAAGGTCCAGGCCTCCGGACAGGACAGCAGCCCGTCTGGTTACATCCTGGTGGAGCCATCCCTGCCTCCCTCAATCATTTACGCCATTAGTGTAGATGGTTAATGGGAACAAAAGGCGACTCCAGGGTGTCTTATCCCCAGGGCTATCTGCATTCTCAGCGGGCAGTTAAACATCTTTACTTTTTCGCGCCCTTTAGGGGCTGGAAGCATTCCTTTGTCTTTCAGATTGTAGAGCTAACGGTCCCTTAAGTACACTGCCGGAGAAAGTATCACATTGTTAGTAAAGTAAAGGGCTGAAAAGCTAAACTAAACTATATATCTTCAAGAATAAAGAAGAGAAATAAGTATACACATAACCTTGATAGAAAGCATGCATATAATTCAGAAAATATCGGGGGTGTTGGCCGGCCATCCTTCACCGAGGGGCATTCTTGCACCCCTCGGCCCTTCTACTCACCAATTATTTATTATTTATTGCTTTTAGGAGAAAACCTCTATAACATTTTAACAGAAAGCAGAAGGTCAAGAATAATATATAGATACTTCTGGATCAACCAATTAACCAACAAACTTAGAAGGACGATGCATATGTATATTTAGACAAAGAACTGGAGGGAGAAGGAAACATTAACCAGATGGAGGCCATAAACCTAATTCGACATCTTATCTGGGCAGGATTCCTTTCTGATTGTCTCACATGGGACTGTGTGCTCCTCCATTAATTAACTGAAAAATATCTTGAAAGTTACCTGCAGGTGGTCACATTCTCTTACTATATCTAATTTTCCCAGGAGGTAGTGCCTCCCAAGCAGCCACCCAAAGGAGTGAAAACTGGAGGTTAAGATAGGAAGAGGAATGAAGGGCAATTAGAAGCAGCACAGGTTTCAGAACTATGTGAGGGGCTGGCCGGTTATTCTTCACCAAGGGGCGGCCCTGCACCCCTCGGCGTTAATCGGCTGGACCCTGTCAAACAGCCGATCAAATGATGTAGCCACGGCTCCCAGCATCTCCCCCTTTTTTACTTTTTAAAGCCAACAGATGTAATTCTGCTGAAACCCGACTTATAGAGTTGAATATTAACTTGAGAAAGACTGGAAAAAGGCAAAGACAAATCATTAGAGCACCAATGGTGACAGCAATATTAACAATAAAGGAGCTCCAATTTTTCTCCCCTACAAAAGAGGTCAGAGAGGTGAAAAAGTTGGTGGCCACTTCAGAAGCAGAAAAGGATTCTTCAGCCTGATTAATATTATTAATTTGTCTATGTAAGTCACAAATGTCTAGACTAAAGTCTGAATGGTTCCATATTCCCTGGATATGATTTTTAATTTTTTCCCAAGAGTGTAGAGATTGATTTACCTTAAGAGGAGTCCCACAGATCCATCTATAGGACACATAACATCGCAAGGCCAGTTTAACCTTCAAATTTGTAAGTTCTTGTCCTATCTGTAATATTGCCTCTTCCAGAGCGTTTACCTTTGCCTCCAGTTTTTCGTCTATTATTTCTTGGGTAGTTAGGGCAAGAGTGGTATTCTTAGAAAGATCGTCTACATAAGAGGCAGTATGTATTTGTTTGGTCAGCGCTACAGCAGATACAGTGAGAGAGGTTGCTAATGCAATCAAGGCTGAGATACCCCATATTAAAGCAGAGATAAACCGGCGGGGGCGCTGTAAAAGATCAGTAGCCTGTTTCAAAGTAAGCAATCCAACATCATCATACCAGGGTTCAGACAAATGAACGGGTAGCATAAGATAGGAGGGTTGTTGTAATATGATTACAGCTCGTACCTCTATATCAGGGCTCAAACAATTAGTTAAAAATACAATCTGGACAGGAGATATCATAACGAGAATTATTAAAAGAGATAGACATAGCAAAACTGTGTACAGGAAAGGCCAAGAAAACATAAGGGGCCAGGACACAGGCCTTAACCTTATACAACTGTGATCCTGTTGGTCTAATCAATACAACATTCTGTAAAGCGGCTATGGCCTGGCACAAGTGTGGTTGAATTTTGCCAGAGTCAGTAGAAAGAATAGGAGGGCGGAGGCGAGTGCGGACAGGGAGCCAGACGTTTAGAAGGTTTCTCGCGGAGTGAAAGTCGTCTCATCTGGGCTACTGGGGGAGATTCATCAGCTATCTTGACTCGGAAGCTGGGGCTCGTCTGCCTTGGTGGAGGTGGGGGCAGAGGCTGCTTGCGGTACCTGTCGAATCAGACGATCAGGAATCCACAAGGAGATGAAGCGTCCTGTGGAAATATGCAAGCATATCCTCGACCGATAGTTAAGAGAATATCAGGACCTTTCCACTGTCCTGTAAGCAGGTCCTTCCATTTGACCTGTAGTAAAATATTTTGTTTATTATCATTCCAATGTCTCATCATAGGTGACTCACCATGAAAATCTAAATTGAGAAAATTTATCACAAACAGAGCATGACTTAGTAAAAGACGGGGAGAGCTATATTTGAGCTCTCCTCCTTGTAATTTTTCCAATTGTTGTTTTGGGGGGCTCAGATAGCGAGGAAAAGACAAATGTTTCAATTTTGTTTATAAATTGCTGTAAGTCATAGTTCTTTAAGAGAATAGAGAAAAAGATTTTCTTAACTCTGGAAAAAAGCAAAATATTAAAAATCAGTAATATATCAATTAAAAAGTCATAAAAATTATAATCATCCCTATCAGTTTATTCTGTCCTGTGTAATTGGTTCTTGATCTTAATCTTCTGTCAGCAGTTTGTGAGGTCATCAGCTTCTCTGTCGGAGTTCTGTAATTTTTACCCAGTTTAGTTTTACAATCTGAGCGTTGATTAGAAACCTGTATTCTAGAGTGTTAGAGTCCTTTCCATGAATTTTCCTGAAGATGAGACATATTTGCAAAAGCAAAAAATAGAGTAAAACAATAACTGACTGTGAACAATAAAAGACTTAAAAATGATGATTGACAGAGAAACTTGGTTATCTCTGTGATATACAACACCTTAAACTAATAATTAGAATTATGGCTGATAGGATAGATCAGAATTTAGGCATGTATATAATTTCTAAAACACTTATATCAGTAACATTTACCCACATACTACCAACCAAGAAAGATTATTATCACTTTATCTGACAATGTTTCCCATGTAACTTTAGACCAAATAAGCCTGATTAGTTTAGAATTAACAAAACAGATTTGTCTTTTAGGTAGAGTTAGAAACCATTGGTTCACAATAATGATGTTTAGATTACCCACAAGACCTTTCAGATATTAGACAAACAGCTATCATTTAAAGTTATTATGCCGACAAATTTCTAACAGACAATATGAACTTATTTGACTAGGAAACCCAGGCTGCATATTTGCATATGCAGTGCTAACTCTGAGGACATATCCAAACATTTCAATCAAACCAACAAACTTCAGTTTTCATTAACCAAAGATTAATCCATATCATCTTAAAAGACAGTGGGTTAATTTCTATTTTATTTAGAATGTATGTGAGCGCTTAATTTAAGCCAATTAAACAGAACTCTTAGTATTGGCCATATCACCCGGAGGTAAAAATATCACACACATATAGACACACAGACACAGAGCCTTCACACCTATTGTTTAAAAAATCACTGCCATCAATCAGGTAATGAGTCAATCTCCAAGAGAGGGCACCCCACTTGGTTGCCAGGGTGATCAAGCCCGGAAACCAGAGGGGGGGGCGCTCCCAGAGGTGGAGACTATGATATTTTAAAGATTTCTTTGTTTCTCAATTGCAAAGCTCAAAAGGAGCCAAAATGGTCACTGTAACTTTAAGAGAGAGGAAAGAAAAGGGTCCATTATCTTGCAAGTCTCCTGAGCCTAGGGCAGCGTCCTACTTGTTCTGCCTGTGAGATTCCTATAGCAAGGGGTGATGGGGGCGTCCCCCAGCATGTATCTCTTGTATACCTTCCCTATTATGCCTGGCAGTCATAAGTGCCTGGTGAATGGTTCCCAGGATAAAGGGATAGAGAAAAACAGTGAGGAACTTTCCGCCAGTCTGGGGGACATTCTACCCAATTGCAGCCTGGAGCCATTCTCCCAAGAAGGGGTTCCCATACTCAACCAAAGGTTAGAGTTTGGTACTTTCCTTGAACTGGAGTCCCGATTGGGACTTTTCCCGCAGTTCAGAGTATGGTCAGGTGCCAGAGGGAGGGGTCCCATTCCAGCCTTAGGCAAAGAAACCTTCCACGGGAGTCTTGGAGATTGGCGGCCGTCCTAATGACTTAAGTGGCCGACCCGTGCCCATGTAAAATTTGTCTATTAGAGATAGAGTCAGGAAGGAATGGATTAATTCATTTTCCATCACCCTCAGGCTTAAGGTACTGATTCTCTTCAGGCTGAATGCCACAATTTGCCCCATAGAGTAGCCATGGGCAGCAAACGTGGATTCATACAGCTGTCCGAGAAGGTTCCCGATGGAGCAGTGAATTTAGATCCATCCTTGAAAAAGAGAAAGTCACAAGGAAAGAATAGGGCACTTACCAGAACTTGAGCTCACAAGCCGATGAAGCAAGTCCACCAGAAATGATGCAGGGTTGGTGAGCCGAGGAGTCGAGAGAAAGATTTCCTGGGCTCTCAAGATTTGGTGGCAGTGCTCTTTTATTTAGAGAATAGCGTGGAATAGCATGGGGACAGGACCCATGGGCAGGCAGAGCTGCTGCGTGGTGACAGGACCCACGGCCAGAACTTAACAGGTCTTGCTCTTATAATGTTGCACAAGGAAGTATTCCCAGTTAGACATTTTAAAACATACTTAGGCAAAGTTGATATAACCTCTTTATAAAGAAAATCAGCTTCTAAGTTGTGTTCCCACTATCATCCAGGTTTCCAAATTAACAGTTTCCTCTTCGGGGAACCAGGGACATTGTTCTTGTAAAAATGTAGGAATGTAGAAATCTGTCCCAAAGAGGCTTTTATGTCTCTTTTTTGCAAGCATACATGTTATTATTTCTATACAGAGCCTTCTTTCTTTAGACTCAGTATGGCCCAAAACTTCTCAAAAGTTCTTAATCCTTCTTATTCTTCCTAACCTAATTTCACTCTCCCTTTCCGGAGAGGGACTAAAACTTCTCTATTATTATTATTATTTTTTTTTATTTCACTCTCCCTTTCTAGAGAGGGGCAAAAAACTTCTCAATTATTATTATTATTATTATTATTATTTATTTTTTTTTTATTTCACTCTCCCTTTCTAGAGAGGGGCAAAAACTTCTCAATTATTATTATTATTATTATTATTATTTTTTTATTTCACTCTCCCTTTCTAGAGAGGGGCCAAAACTTCTCAAAGTTCTTAACACCTACTACCCTTCTGTCCTTTCCTCACTCTCCCTTTGGCAGAGAGGGGCTAAAGGGGGCTCTTCTTTCCAGCCCTGGGTAGGATCCTATCCGTCCCGAGAAGTGGGGGGAACTTACCCTTCAGGTCCCTGTTCGGGCGCCACTTGCCGGGGTCCCGCCCCGGCGGAGTCCAGGTTCCTGAGGGATGGACGGCGTCGGCGCGATGAGGGAGGGGGAAAATAAAGGGGACGTGAGACTTGGGTTGGTGTTAGCAAGTCCGACTTTACTGTGCACAAGTGTCGTTTATATATTTTTCAGGATTAGTACAGAAATAGTATTACAAATATTCTCAGAGAGATAAGGAAGTAAGAAACGAACACAAGAATATTTATTAGCATTCCATTCTATAGAGCATAAGGTTAATGATCGTCTTCTCCGCAATTAGCTAGTGTTTGTTGTCTCTAAGCTAAAGGAGATAGGTACCTAGGCGTCTGTTGTAATTCATGGTAAAGTTAAATCAAAGAGAGAAGGTCCAGGCCTCCGGACAGGACAGCAGCCCGTCTGGTTACATCCTGGTGGAGCCATCCCTGCCTCCCTCAATCATTTACGCCATTAGTGTAGATGGTTAATGGGAACAAAAGGCGACTCCAGGGTGTCTTATCCCCAGGGCTATCTGCATTCTCAGCGGGCAGTTAAACATCTTTACTTTTTCGCGCCCTTTAGGGGCTGGAAGCATTCCTTTGTCTTTCAGATTGTAGAGCTAACGGTCCCTTAAGTACACTGCCGGAGAAAGTATCACATTGTTAGTAAAGTAAAGGGCTGAAAAGCTAAACTAAACTATATATCTTCAAGAATAAAAAAGAGAAATAAGTATACACATAACCTTGATAGAAAGCATGCATATAATTCAGAAAATATCGGGGGTGTTGGCCGGCCATCCTTCACCGAGGGGCATTCTTGCACCCCTCGGCCCTTCTACTCACCAATTATTTATTATTTATTGCTTTTAGGAGAAAACCTCTATAACATTTTAACAGAAAGCAGAAGGTCAAGAATAATATATAGATACTTCTTGATCAACCAATTAACCAACAAACTTAGAAGGACGATGCATATGTATATTTAGACAAAGAACTGGAGGGAGAAGGAAACATTAACCAGATGGAGGCCATAAACCTAATTCGACATCTTATCTGGGCAGGATTCCTTTCTGATTGTCTCACATGGGACTGTGTGCTCCTCCATTAATTAACTGAAAAATATCTTGAAAGTTACCTGCAGGTGGTCACATTCTCTTACTATATCTAATTTTCCCAGGAGGTAGTGCCTCCCAAGCAGCCACCCAAAGGAGTGAAAACTGGAGGTTAAGATAGGAAGAGGAATGAAGGGCAATTAGAAGCAGCACAGGTTTCAGAACTATGTGAGGGGCTGGCCGGTTATTCTTCACCAAGGGGCGGCCCTGCACCCCTCGGCGTTAATCGGCTGGACCCTGTCAAACAGCCGATCAAATGATGTAGCCACGGCTCCCAGCATCTCCCCCTTTTTTACTTTTTAAAGCCAACAGATGTAATTCTGCTGAAACCCGACTTATAGAGTTGAATATTAACTTGAGAAAGACTGGAAAAAGGCAAAGACAAATCATTAGAGCACCAATGGTGACAGCAATATTAACAATAAAGGAGCTCCAATTTTTCTCCCCTACAAAAGAGGTCAGAGAGGTGAAAAAGTTGGTGGCCACTTCAGAAGCAGAAAAGGATTCTTCAGCCTGATTAATATTATTAATTTGTCTATGTAAGTCACAAATGTCTAGACTAAAGTCTGAATGGTTCCATATTCCCTGGATATGATTTTTAATTTTTTCCCAAGAGTGTAGAGATTGATTTACCTTAAGAGGAGTCCCACAGATCCATCTATAGGACACATAACAT
The DNA here is from genome assembly GCF_041296265.1 of Equus caballus. NCBI lineage: Eukaryota > Metazoa > Chordata > Mammalia > Perissodactyla > Equidae > Equus > Equus caballus. Next base: position 6,575,938 of record NC_091708.1, on the reverse strand, counting down.
CGCAAGGCCAGTTTAACCTTCAAATTTGTAAGTTCTTGTCCTATCTGTAATATTGCCTCTTCCAGAGCGTTTACCTTTGCCTCCAGTTTTTCGTCTATTATTTCTTGGGTAGTTAGGGCAAGAGTGGTATTCTTAGAAAGATCGTCTACATAAGAGGCAGTATGTATTTGTTTGGTCAGCGCTACAGCAGATACAGTGAGAGAGGTTGCTAATGCAATCAAGGCTGAGATACCCCATATTAAAGCAGAGATAAACCGGCGGGGGCGCTGTAAAAGATCAGTAGCCTGTTTCAAAGTAAGCAATCCAACATCATCATACCAGGGTTCAGACAAATGAACGGGTAGCATAAGATAGGAGGGTTGTTGTAATATGATTACAGCTCGTACCTCTATATCAGGGCTCAAACAATTAGTTAAAAATACAATCTGGACAGGAGATATCATAACGAGAATTATTAAAAGAGATAGACATAGCAAAACTGTGTACAGGAAAGGCCAAGAAAACATAAGGGGCCAGGACACAGGCCTTAACCTTATACAACTGTGATCCTGTTGGTCTAATCAATACAACATTCTGTAAAGCGGCTATGGCCTGGCACAAGTGTGGTTGAATTTTGCCAGAGTCAGTAGAAAGAATAGGAGGGCGGAGGCGAGTGCGGACAGGGAGCCAGACGTTTAGAAGGTTTCTCGCGGAGTGAAAGTCGTCTCATCTGGGCTACTGGGGGAGATTCATCAGCTATCTTGACTCGGAAGCTGGGGCTCGTCTGCCTTGGTGGAGGTGGGGGCAGAGGCTGCTTGCGGTACCTGTCGAATCAGACGATCAGGAATCCACAAGGAGATGAAGCGTCCTGTGGAAATATGCAAGCATATCCTCGACCGATAGTTAAGAGAATATCAGGACCTTTCCACTGTCCTGTAAGCAGGTCCTTCCATTTGACCTGTAGTAAAATATTTTGTTTATTATCATTCCAATGTCTCATCATAGGTGACTCACCATGAAAATCTAAATTGAGAAAATTTATCACAAACAGAGCATGACTTAGTAAAAGACGGGGAGAGCTATATTTGAGCTCTCCTCCTTGTAATTTTTCCAATTGTTGTTTTGGGGGGCTCAGATAGCGAGGAAAAGACAAATGTTTCAATTTTGTTTATAAATTGCTGTAAGTCATAGTTCTTTAAGAGAATAGAGAAAAAGATTTTCTTAACTCTGGAAAAAAGCAAAATATTAAAAATCAGTAATATATCAATTAGAAAGTCATAAAAATTATAATCATCCCTATCAGTTTATTCTGTCCTGTGTAATTGGTTCTTGATCTTAATCTTCTGTCAGCAGTTTGTGAGGTCATCAGCTTCTCTGTCGGAGTTCTGTAATTTTTACCCAGTTTAGTTTTACAATCTGAGCGTTGATTAGAAACCTGTATTCTAGAGTGTTAGAGTCCTTTCCATGAATTTTCCTGAAGATGAGACATATTTGCAAAAGCAAAAAATAGAGTAAAACAATAACTGACTGTAAACAATAAAAGACTTAAAAATGATGATTGACAGAGAAACTTGGTTATCTCTGTGATATACAACACCTTAAACTAATAATTAGAATTATGGCTGATAGGATAGATCAGAATTTAGGCATGTATATAATTTCTAAAACACTTATATCAGTAACATTTACCCACATACTACCAACCAAGAAAGATTATTATCACTTTATCTGACAATGTTTCCCATGTAACTTTAGACCAAATAAGCCTGATTAGTTTAGAATTAACAAAACAGATTTGTCTTTTAGGTAGAGTTAGAAACCATTGGTTCACAATAATGATGTTTAGATTACCCACAAGAACTTTCAGATATTAGACAAACAGCTATCATTTAAAGTTATTATGCCGACAAATTTCTAACAGACAATATGAACTTATTTGACTAGGAAACCCAGGCTGCATATTTGCATATGCAGTGCTAACTCTGAGGACATATCCAAACATTTCAATCAAACCAACAAACTTCAGTTTTCATTAACCAAAGATTAATCCATATCATCTTAAAAGACAGTGGGTTAATTTCTATTGTATTTAGAATGTATGTGAGCGCTTAATTTAAGCCAATTAAACAGAACTCTTAGTATTGGCCATATCACCCGGAGGTAAAAATATCACACACATATAGACACACAGACACAGAGCCTTCACACCTATTGTTTAAAAAATCACTGCCATCAATCAGGTAATGAGTCAATCTCCAAGAGAGGGCACCCCACTTGGTTGCCAGGGTGATCAAGCCCGGAAACCAGAGGGGGGGGCGCTCCCAGAGGTGGAGACTATGATATTTTAAAGATTTCTTTGTTTCTCAATTGCAAAGCTCAAAAGGAGCCAAAATGGTCACTGTAACTTTAAGAGAGAGGAAAGAAAAGGGTCCATTATCTTGCAAGTCTCCTGAGCCTAGGGCAGCGTCCTACTTGTTCTGCCTGTGAGATTCCTATAGCAAGGGGTGATGGGGGCGTCCCCCAGCATGTATCTCTTGTATACCTTCCCTATTATGCCTGGCAGTCATAAGTGCCTGGTGAATGGTTCCCAGGATAAAGGGATAGAGAAAAGCAGTGAGGAACTTTCCGCCAGTCTGGGGGACATTCTACCCAATTGCAGCCTGGAGCCATTCTCCCAAGAAGGGGTTCCCATACTCAACCAAAGGTTAGAGTTTGGTACTTTCCTTGAACTGGAGTCCCGATTGGGACTTTTCCCGCAGTTCAGAGTATGGTCAGGTGCCAGAGGGAGGGGTCCCATTCCAGCCTTAGGCAAAGAAACCTTCCACGGGAGTCTTGGAGATTGGCGGCCGTCCTAATGACTTAAGTGGCCGACCCGTGCCCATGTAAAATTTGTCTATTAGAGATAGAGTCAGGAAGGAATGGATTAATTCATTTTCCATCACCCTCAGGCTTAAGGTACTGATTCTCTTCAGGCTGAATGCCACAATTTGCCCCATAGAGTAGCCATGGGCAGCAAACGTGGATTCATACAGCTGTCCGAGAAGGTTCCCGATGGAGCAGTGAATTTAGATCCATCCTTGAAAAAGAGAAAGTCACAAGGAAAGAATAGGGCACTTACCAGAACTTGAGCTCACAAGCCGATGAAGCAAGTCCACCAGAAATGATGCAGGGTTGGTGAGCCGAGGAGTCGAGAGAAAGATTTCCTGGGCTCTCAAGATTTGGTGGCAGTGCTCTTTTATTTAGAGAATAGCGTGGAATAGCATGGGGACAGGACCCATGGGCAGGCAGAGCTGCTGCGTGGTGACAGGACCCACGGCCAGAACTTAACAGGTCTTGCTCTTATAATGTTGCACAAGGAAGTATTCCCAGTTAGACATTTTAAAACATACTTAGGCAAAGTTGATATAACCTCTTTATAAAGAAAATCAGCTTCTAAGTTGTGTTCCCACTATCATCCAGGTTTCCAAATTAACAGTTTCCTCTTCGGGGAACCAGGGACATTGTTCTTGTAAAAATGTAGGAATGTAGAAATCTGTCCCAAAGAGGCTTTTATGTCTCTTTTTTGCAAGCATACATGTTATTATTTCTATACAGAGCCTTCTTTCTTTAGACTCAGTATGGCCCAAAACTTCTCAAAAGTTCTTAATCCTTCTTATTCTTCCTAACCTAATTTCACTCTCCCTTTCCGGAGAGGGACTAAAACTTCTCTATTATTATTATTATTTTTTTTTATTTCACTCTCCCTTTCTAGAGAGGGGCAAAAAACTTCTCAATTATTATTATTATTATTATTATTATTTATTTTTTTTTTATTTCACTCTCCCTTTCTAGAGAGGGGCAAAAACTTCTCAATTATTATTATTATTATTATTATTATTTTTTTATTTCACTATCCCTTTCTAGAGAGGGGCCAAACTTCTCAAAGTTCTTAACACCTACTACCCTTCTGTCCTTTCCTCACTCTCCCTTTGGCAGAGAGGGGCTAAAGGGGGCTCTTCTTTCCAGCCCTGGGTAGGATCCTATCCGTCCCGAGAAGTGGGGGGAACTTACCCTTCAGGTCCCTGTTCGGGCGCCACTTGCCGGGGTCCCGCCCCGGCGGAGTCCAGGTTCCTGAGGGATGGACGGCGTCGGCGCGATGAGGGAGGGGGAAAATAAAGGGGACGTGAGACTTGGGTTGGTGTTAGCAAGTCCGACTTTACTGTGCACAAGTGTCGTTTATATATTTTTCAGGATTAGTACAGAAATAGTATTACAAATATTCTCAGAGAGATAAGGAAGTAAGAAACGAACACAAGAATATTTATTAGCATTCCATTCTATAGAGCATAAGGTTAATGATCGTCTTCTCCGCAATTAGCTAGTGTTTGTTGTCTCTAAGCTAAAGGAGATAGGTACCTAGGCGTCTGTTGTAATTCATGGTAAAGTTAAATCAAAGAGAGAAGGTCCAGGCCTCCGGACAGGACAGCAGCCCGTCTGGTTACATCCTGGTGGAGCCATCCCTGCCTCCCTCAATCATTTACGCCATTAGTGTAGATGGTTAATGGGAACAAAAGGCGACTCCAGGGTGTCTTATCCCCAGGGCTATCTGCATTCTCAGCGGGCAGTTAAACATCTTTACTTTTTCGCGCCCTTTAGGGGCTGGAAGCATTCCTTTGTCTTTCAGATTGTAGAGCTAACGGTCCCTTAAGTACACTGCCGGAGAAAGTATCACATTGTTAGTAAAGTAAAGGGCTGAAAAGCTAAACTAAACTATATATCTTCAAGAATAAAAAAGAGAAATAAGTATACACATAACCTTGATAGAAAGCATGCATATAATTCAGAAAATATCGGGGGTGTTGGCCGGCCATCCTTCACCGAGGGGCATTCTTGCACCCCTCGGCCCTTCTACTCACCAATTATTTATTATTTATTGCTTTTAGGAGAAAACCTCTATAACATTTTAACAGAAAGCAGAAGGTCAAGAATAATATATAGATACTTCTGGATCAACCAATTAACCAACAAACTTAGAAGGACGATGCATATGTATATTTAGACAAAGAACTGGAGGGAGAAGGAAACATTAACCAGATGGAGGCCATAAACCTAATTCGACATCTTATCTGGGCAGGATTCCTTTCTGATTGTCTCACATGGGACTGTGTGCTCCTCCATTAATTAACTGAAAAATATCTTGAAAGTTACCTGCAGGTGGTCACATTCTCTTACTATATCTAATTTTCCCAGGAGGTAGTGCCTCCCAAGCAGCCACCCAAAGGAGTGAAAACTGGAGGTTAAGATAGGAAGAGGAATGAAGGGCAATTAGAAGCAGCACAGGTTTCAGAACTATGTGAGGGGCTGGCCGGTTATTCTTCACCAAGGGGCGGCCCTGCACCCCTCGGCGTTAATCGGCTGGACCCTGTCAAACAGCCGATCAAATGATGTAGCCACGGCTCCCAGCATCTCCCCCTTTTTTACTTTTTAAAGCCAACAGATGTAATTCTGCTGAAACCCGACTTATAGAGTTGAATATTAACTTGAGAAAGACTGGAAAAAGGCAAAGACAAATCATTAGAGCACCAATGGTGACAGCAATATTAACAATAAAGGAGCTCCAATTTTTCTCCCCTACAAAAGAGGTCAGAGAGGTGAAAAAGTTGGTGGCCACTTCAGAAGCAGAAAAGGATTCTTCAGCCTGATTAATATTATTAATTTGTCTATGTAAGTCACAAATGTCTAGACTAAAGTCTGAATGGTTCCATATTCCCTGGATATGATTTTTAATTTTTTCCCAAGAGTGTAGAGATTGATTTACCTTAAGAGGAGTCCCACAGATCCATCTATAGGACACATAACATCGCAAGGCCAGTTTAACCTTCAAATTTGTAAGTTCTTGTCCTATCTGTAATATTGCCTCTTCCAGAGCGTTTACCTTTGCCTCCAGTTTTTCGTCTATTATTTCTTGGGTAGTTAGGGCAAGAGTGGTATTCTTAGAAAGATCGTCTACATAAGAGGCAGTATGTATTTGTTTGGTCAGCGCTACAGCAGATACAGTGAGAGAGGTTGCTAATGCAATCAAGGCTGAGATACCCCATATTAAAGCAGAGATAAACCGGCGGGGGCGCTGTAAAAGATCAGTAGCCTGTTTCAAAGTAAGCAATCCAACATCATCATACCAGGGTTCAGACAAATGAACGGGTAGCATAAGATAGGAGGGTTGTTGTAATATGATTACAGCTCGTACCTCTATATCAGGGCTCAAACAATTAGTTAAAAATACAATCTGGACAGGAGATATCATAACGAGAATTATTAAAAGAGATAGACATAGCAAAACTGTGTACAGGAAAGGCCAAGAAAACATAAGGGGCCAGGACACAGGCCTTAACCTTATACAACTGTGATCCTGTTGGTCTAATCAATACAACATTCTGTAAAGCGGCTATGGCCTGGCACAAGTGTGGTTGAATTTTGCCAGAGTCAGTAGAAAGAATAGGAGGGCGGAGGCGAGTGCGGACAGGGAGCCAGACGTTTAGAAGGTTTCTCGCGGAGTGAAAGTCGTCTCATCTGGGCTACTGGGGGAGATTCATCAGCTATCTTGACTCGGAAGCTGGGGCTCGTCTGCCTTGGTGGAGGTGGGGGCAGAGGCTGCTTGCGGTACCTGTCGAATCAGACGATCAGGAATCCACAAGGAGATGAAGCGTCCTGTGGAAATATGCAAGCATATCCTCGACCGATAGTTAAGAGAATATCAGGACCTTTCCACTGTCCTGTAAGCAGGTCCTTCCATTTGACCTGTAGTAAAATATTTTGTTTATTATCATTCCAATGTCTCATCATAGGTGACTCACCATGAAAATCTAAATTGAGAAAATTTATCACAAACAGAGCATGACTTAGTAAAAGACGGGGAGAGCTATATTTGAGCTCTCCTCCTTGTAATTTTTCCAATTGTTGTTTTGGGGGGCTCAGATAGCGAGGAAAAGACAAATGTTTCAATTTTGTTTATAAATTGCTGTAAGTCATAGTTCTTTAAGAGAATAGAGAAAAAGATTTTCTTAACTCTGGAAAAAAGCAAAATATTAAAAATCAGTAATATATCAATTAGAAAGTCATAAAAATTATAATCATCCCTATCAGTTTATTCTGTCCTGTGTAATTGGTTCTTGATCTTAATCTTCTGTCAGCAGTTTGTGAGGTCATCAGCTTCTCTGTCGGAGTTCTGTAATTTTTACCCAGTTTAGTTTTACAATCTGAGCGTTGATTAGAAACCTGTATTCTAGAGTGTTAGAGTCCTTTCCATGAATTTTCCTGAAGATGAGACATATTTGCAAAAGCAAAAAATAGAGTAAAACAGTAACTGACTGTAAACAATAAAAGACTTAAAAATGATGATTGACAGAGAAACTTGGTTATCTCTGTGATATACAACACCTTAAACTAATAATTAGAATTATGGCTGATAGGATAGATCAGAATTTAGGCATGTATATAATTTCTAAAACACTTATATCAGTAACATTTACCCACATACTACCAACCAAGAAAGATTATTATCACTTTATCTGACAATGTTTCCCATGTAACTTTAGACCAAATAAGCCTGATTAGTTTAGAATTAACAAAACAGATTTGTCTTTTAGGTAGAGTTAGAAACCATTGGTTCACAATAATGATGTTTAGATTACCCACAAGAACTTTCAGATATTAGACAAACAGCTATCATTTAAAGTTATTATGCCGACAAATTTCTAACAGACAATATGAACTTATTTGACTAGGAAACCCAGGCTGCATATTTGCATATGCAGTGCTAACTCTGAGGACATATCCAAACATTTCAATCAAACCAACAAACTTCAGTTTTCATTAACCAAAGATTAATCCATATCATCTTAAAAGACAGTGGGTTAATTTCTATTGTATTTAGAATGTATGTGAGCGCTTAATTTAAGCCAATTAAACAGAACTCTTAGTATTGGCCATATCACCCGGAGGTAAAAATATCACACACATATAGACACACAGACACAGAGCCTTCACACCTATTGTTTAAAAAATCACTGCCATCAATCAGGTAATGAGTCAATCTCCAAGAGAGGGCACCCCACTTGGTTGCCAGGGTGATCAAGCCCGGAAACCAGAGGGGGGGGCGCTCCCAGAGGTGGAGACTATGATATTTTAAAGATTTCTTTGTTTCTCAATTGCAAAGCTCAAAAGGAGCCAAAATGGTCACTGTAACTTTAAGAGAGAGGAAAGAAAAGGGTCCATTATCTTGCAAGTCTCCTGAGCCTAGGGCAGCGTCCTACTTGTTCTGCCTGTGAGATTCCTATAGCAAGGGGTGATGGGGGCGTCCCCCAGCATGTATCTCTTGTATACCTTCCCTATTATGCCTGGCAGTCATAAGTGCCTGGTGAATGGTTCCCAGGATAAAGGGATAGAGAAAAACAGTGAGGAACTTTCCGCCAGTCTGGGGGACATTCTACCCAATTGCAGCCTGGAGCCATTCTCCCAAGAAGGGGTTCCCATACTCAACCAAAGGTTAGAGTTTGGTACTTTCCTTGAACTGGAGTCCCGATTGGGACTTTTCCCGCAGTTCAGAGTATGGTCAGGTGCCAGAGGGAGGGGTCCCATTCCAGCCTTAGGCAAAGAAACCTTCCACGGGAGTCTTGGAGATTGGCGGCCGTCCTAATGACTTAAGTGGCCGACCCGTGCCCATGTAAAATTTGTCTATTAGAGATAGAGTCAGGAAGGAATGGATTAATTCATTTTCCATCACCCTCAGGCTTAAGGTACTGATTCTCTTCAGGCTGAATGCCACAATTTGCCCCATAGAGTAGCCATGGGCAGCAAACGTGGATTCATACAGCTGTCCGAGAAGGTTCCCGATGGAGCAGTGAATTTAGATCCATCCTTGAAAAAGAGAAAGTCACAAGGAAAGAATAGGGCACTTACCAGAACTTGAGCTCACAAGCCGATGAAGCAAGTCCACCAGAAATGATGCAGGGTTGGTGAGCCGAGGAGTCGAGAGAAAGATTTCCTGGGCTCTCAAGATTTGGTGGCAGTGCTCTTTTATTTAGAGAATAGCGTGGAATAGCATGGGGACAGGACCCATGGGCAGGCAGAGCTGCTGCGTGGTGACAGGACCCACGGCCAGAACTTAACAGGTCTTGCTCTTATAATGTTGCACAAGGAAGTATTCCCAGTTAGACATTTTAAAACATACTTAGGCAAAGTTGATATAACCTCTTTATAAAGAAAATCAGCTTCTAAGTTGTGTTCCCACTATCATCCAGGTTTCCAAATTAACAGTTTCCTCTTCGGGGAACCAGGGACATTGTTCTTGTAAAAATGTAGGAATGTAGAAATCTGTCCCAAAGAGGCTTTTATGTCTCTTTTTTGCAAGCATACATGTTATTATTTCTATACAGAGCCTTCTTTCTTTAGACTCAGTATGGCCCAAAACTTCTCAAAAGTTCTTAATCCTTCTTATTCTTCCTAACCTAATTTCACTCTCCCTTTCCGGAGAGGGACTAAAACTTCTCTATTATTATTATTATTTTTTTTTATTTCACTCTCCCTTTCTAGAGAGGGGCAAAAAACTTCTCAATTATTATTATTATTATTATTATTATTTATTTTTTTTTTATTTCACTCTCCCTTTCTAGAGAGGGGCAAAAACTTCTCAATTATTATTATTATTATTATTATTATTTTTTTATTTCACTATCCCTTTCTAGAGAGGGGCCAAAACTTCTCAAAGTTCTTAACACCTACTACCCTTCTGTCCTTTCCTCACTCTCCCTTTGGCAGAGAGGGGCTAAAGGGGGCTCTTCTTTCCAGCCCTGGGTAGGATCCTATCCGTCCCGAGAAGTGGGGGGAACTTACCCTTCAGGTCCCTGTTCGGGCGCCACTTGCCGGGGTCCCGCCCCGGCGGAGTCCAGGTTCCTGAGGGATGGACGGCGTCGGCGCGATGAGGGAGGGGGAAAATAAAGGGGACGTGAGACTTGGGTTGGTGTTAGCAAGTCCGACGTTACTGTGCACAAGTGTCGTTTATATATTTTTCAGGATTAGTACAGAAATAGTATTACAAATATTCTCAGAGAGATAAGGAAGTAAGAAACGAACACAAGAATATTTATTAGCATTCCATTCTATAGAGCATAAGGTTAATGATCGTCTTCTCCGCAATTAGCTAGTGTTTGTTGTCTCTAAGCTAAAGGAGATAGGTACCTAGGCGTCTGTTGTAATTCATGGTAAAGTTAAATCAAAGAGAGAAGGTCCAGGCCTCCGGACAGGACAGCAGCCCGTCTGGTTACATCCTGGTGGAGCCATCCCTGCCTCCCTCAATCATTTACGCCATTAGTGTAGATGGTTAATGGGAACAAAAGGCGACTCCAGGGTGTCTTATCCCCAGGGCTATCTGCATTCTCAGCGGGCAGTTAAACATCTTTACTTTTTCGCGCCCTTTAGGGGCTGGAAGCATTCCTTTGTCTTTCAGATTGTAGAGCTAACGGTCCCTTAAGTACACTGCCGGAGAAAGTATCACATTGTTAGTAAAGTAAAGGGCTGAAAAGCTAAACTAAACTATATATCTTCAAGAATAAAAAAGAGAAATAAGTATACACATAACCTTGATAGAAAGCATGCATATAATTCAGAAAATATCGGGGGTGTTGGCCGGCCATCCTTCACCGAGGGGCATTCTTGCACCCCTCGGCCCTTCTACTCACCAATTATTTATTATTTATTGCTTTTAGGAGAAAACCTCTATAACATTTTAACAGAAAGCAGAAGGTCAAGAATAATATATAGATACTTCTTGATCAACCAATTAACCAACAAACTTAGAAGGACGATGCATATGTATATTTAGACAAAGAACTGGAGGGAGAAGGAAACATTAACCAGATGGAGGCCATAAACCTAATTCGACATCTTATCTGGGCAGGATTCCTTTCTGATTGTCTCACATGGGACTGTGTGCTCCTCCATTAATTAACTGAAAAATATCTTGAAAGTTACCTGCAGGTGGTCACATTCTCTTACTATATCTAATTTTCCCAGGAGGTAGTGCCTCCCAAGCAGCCACCCAAAGGAGTGAAAACTGGAGGTTAAGATAGGAAGAGGAATGAAGGGCAATTAGAAGCAGCACAGGTTTCAGAACTATGTGAGGGGCTGGCCGGTTATTCTTCACCAAGGGGCGGCCCTGCACCCCTCGGCGTTAATCGGCTGGACCCTGTCAAACAGCCGATCAAATGATGTAGCCACGGCTCCCAGCATCTCCCCCTTTTTTACTTTTTAAAGCCAACAGATGTAATTCTGCTGAAACCCGACTTATAGAGTTGAATATTAACTTGAGAAAGACTGGAAAAAGGCAAAGACAAATCATTAGAGCACCAATGGTGACAGCAATATTAACAATAAAGGAGCTCCAATTTTTCTCCCCTACAAAAGAGGTCAGAGAGGTGAAAAAGTTGGTGGCCACTTCAGAAGCAGAAAAGGATTCTTCAGCCTGATTAATATTATTAATTTGTCTATGTAAGTCACAAATGTCTAGACTAAAGTCTGAATGGTTCCATATTCCCTGGATATGATTTTTAATTTTTTCCCAAGAGTGTAGAGATTGATTTACCTTAAGAGGAGTCCCACAGATCCATCTATAGGACACATAACATCGCAAGGCCAGTTTAACCTTCAAATTTGTAAGTTCTTGTCCTATCTGTAATATTGCCTCTTCCAGAGCGTTTACCTTTGCCTCCAGTTTTTCGTCTATTATTTCTTGGGTAGTTAGGGCAAGAGTGGTATTCTTAGAAAGATCGTCTACATAAGAGGCAGTATGTATTTGTTTGGTCAGCGCTACAGCAGATACAGTGAGAGAGGTTGCTAATGCAATCAAGGCTGAGATACCCCATATTAAAGCAGAGATAAACCGGCGGGGGCGCTGTAAAAGATCAGTAGCCTGTTTCAAAGTAAGCAATCCAACATCATCATACCAGGGTTCAGACAAATGAACGGGTAGCATAAGATAGGAGGGTTGTTGTAATATGATTACAGCTCGTACCTCTATATCAGGGCTCAAACAATTAGTTAAAAATACAATCTGGACAGGAGATATCATAACGAGAATTATTAAAAGAGATAGACATAGCAAAACTGTGTACAGGAAAGGCCAAGAAAACATAAGGGGCCAGGACACAGGCCTTAACCTTATACAACTGTGATCCTGTTGGTCTAATCAATACAACATTCTGTAAAGCGGCTATGGCCTGGCACAAGTGTGGTTGAATTTTGCCAGAGTCAGTAGAAAGAATAGGAGGGCGGAGGCGAGTGCGGACAGGGAGCCAGACGTTTAGAAGGTTTCTCGCGGAGTGAAAGTCGTCTCATCTGGGCTACTGGGGGAGATTCATCAGCTATCTTGACTCGGAAGCTGGGGCTCGTCTGCCTTGGTGGAGGTGGGGGCAGAGGCTGCTTGCGGTACCTGTCGAATCAGACGATCAGGAATCCACAAGGAGATGAAGCGTCCTGTGGAAATATGCAAGCATATCCTCGACCGATAGTTAAGAGAATATCAGGACCTTTCCACTGTCCTGTAAGCAGGTCCTTCCATTTGACCTGTAGTAAAATATTTTGTTTATTATCATTCCAATGTCTCATCATAGGTGACTCACCATGAAAATCTAAATTGAGAAAATTTATCACAAACAGAGCATGACTTAGTAAAAGACGGGGAGAGCTATATTTGAGCTCTCCTCCTTGTAATTTTTCCAATTGTTGTTTTGGGGGGCTCAGATAGCGAGGAAAAGACAAATGTTTCAATTTTGTTTATAAATTGCTGTAAGTCATAGTTCTTTAAGAGAATAGAGAAAAAGATTTTCTTAACTCTGGAAAAAAGCAAAATATTAAAAATCAGTAATATATCAATTAGAAAGTCATAAAAATTATAATCATCCCTATCAGTTTATTCTGTCCTGTGTAATTGGTTCTTGATCTTAATCTTCTGTCAGCAGTTTGTGAGGTCATCAGCTTCTCTGTCGGAGTTCTGTAATTTTTACCCAGTTTAGTTTTACAATCTGAGCGTTGATTAGAAACCTGTATTCTAGAGTGTTAGAGTCCTTTCCATGAATTTTCCTGAAGATGAGACATATTTGCAAAAGCAAAAAATAGAGTAAAACAGTAACTGACTGTAAACAATAAAAGACTTAAAAATGATGATTGACAGAGAAACTTGGTTATCTCTGTGATATACAACACCTTAAACTAATAATTAGAATTATGGCTGATAGGATAGATCAGAATTTAGGCATGTATATAATTTCTAAAACACTTATATCAGTAACATTTACCCACATACTACCAACCAAGAAAGATTATTATCACTTTATCTGACAATGTTTCCCATGTAACTTTAGACCAAATAAGCCTGATTAGTTTAGAATTAACAAAACAGATTTGTCTTTTAGGTAGAGTTAGAAACCATTGGTTCACAATAATGATGTTTAGATTACCCACAAGAACTTTCAGATATTAGACAAACAGCTATCATTTAAAGTTATTATGCCGACAAATTTCTAACAGACAATATGAACTTATTTGACTAGGAAACCCAGGCTGCATATTTGCATATGCAGTGCTAACTCTGAGGACATATCCAAACATTTCAATCAAACCAACAAACTTCAGTTTTCATTAACCAAAGATTAATCCATATCATCTTAAAAGACAGTGGGTTAATTTCTATTGTATTTAGAATGTATGTGAGCGCTTAATTTAAGCCAATTAAACAGAACTCTTAGTATTGGCCATATCACCCGGAGGTAAAAATATCACACACATATAGACACACAGACACAGAGCCTTCACACCTATTGTTTAAAAAATCACTGCCATCAATCAGGTAATGAGTCAATCTCCAAGAGAGGGCACCCCACTTGGTTGCCAGGGTGATCAAGCCCGGAAACCAGAGGGGGGGGCGCTCCCAGAGGTGGAGACTATGATATTTTAAAGATTTCTTTGTTTCTCAATTGCAAAGCTCAAAAGGAGCCAAAATGGTCACTGTAACTTTAAGAGAGAGGAAAGAAAAGGGTCCATTATCTTGCAAGTCTCCTGAGCCTAGGGCAGCGTCCTACTTGTTCTGCCTGTGAGATTCCTATAGCAAGGGGTGATGGGGGCGTCCCCCAGCATGTATCTCTTGTATACCTTCCCTATTATGCCTGGCAGTCATAAGTGCCTGGTGAATGGTTCCCAGGATAAAGGGATAGAGAAAAACAGTGAGGAACTTTCCGCCAGTCTGGGGGACATTCTACCCAATTGCAGCCTGGAGCCATTCTCCCAAGAAGGGGTTCCCATACTCAACCAAAGGTTAGAGTTTGGTACTTTCCTTGAACTGGAGTCCCGATTGGGACTTTTCCCGCAGTTCAGAGTATGGTCAGGTGCCAGAGGGAGGGGTCCCATTCCAGCCTTAGGCAAAGAAACCTTCCACGGGAGTCTTGGAGATTGGCGGCCGTCCTAATGACTTAAGTGGCCGACCCGTGCCCATGTAAAATTTGTCTATTAGAGATAGAGTCAGGAAGGAATGGATTAATTCATTTTCCATCACCCTCAGGCTTAAGGTACTGATTCTCTTCAGGCTGAATGCCACAATTTGCCCCATAGAGTAGCCATGGGCAGCAAACGTGGATTCATACAGCTGTCCGAGAAGGTTCCCGATGGAGCAGTGAATTTAGATCCATCCTTGAAAAAGAGAAAGTCACAAGGAAAGAATAGGGCACTTACCAGAACTTGAGCTCACAAGCCGATGAAGCAAGTCCACCAGAAATGATGCAGGGTTGGTGAGCCGAGGAGTCGAGAGAAAGATTTCCTGGGCTCTCAAGATTTGGTGGCAGTGCTCTTTTATTTAGAGAATAGCGTGGAATAGCATGGGGACAGGACCCATGGGCAGGCAGAGCTGCTGCGTGGTGACAGGACCCACGGCCAGAACTTAACAGGTCTTGCTCTTATAATGTTGCACAAGGAAGTATTCCCAGTTAGACATTTTAAAACATACTTAGGCAAAGTTGATATAACCTCTTTATAAAGAAAATCAGCTTCTAAGTTGTGTTCCCACTATCATCCAGGTTTCCAAATTAACAGTTTCCTCTTCGGGGAACCAGGGACATTGTTCTTGTAAAAATGTAGGAATGTAGAAATCTGTCCCAAAGAGGCTTTTATGTCTCTTTTTTGCAAGCATACATGTTATTATTTCTATACAGAGCCTTCTTTCTTTAGACTCAGTATGGCCCAAAACTTCTCAAAAGTTCTTAATCCTTCTTATTCTTCCTAACCTAATTTCACTCTCCCTTTCCGGAGAGGGACTAAAACTTCTCTATTATTATTATTATTTTTTTTTATTTCACTCTCCCTTTCTAGAGAGGGGCAAAAAACTTCTCAATTATTATTATTATTATTATTATTATTTATTTTTTTTTTATTTCACTCTCCCTTTCTAGAGAGGGGCAAAAACTTCTCAATTATTATTATTATTATTATTATTATTTTTTTATTTCACTATCCCTTTCTAGAGAGGGGCCAAAACTTCTCAAAGTTCTTAACACCTACTACCCTTCTGTCCTTTCCTCACTCTCCCTTTGGCAGAGAGGGGCTAAAGGGGGCTCTTCTTTCCAGCCCTGGGTAGGATCCTATCCGTCCCGAGAAGTGGGGGGAACTTACCCTTCAGGTCCCTGTTCGGGCGCCACTTGCCGGGGTCCCGCCCCGGCGGAGTCCAGGTTCCTGAGGGATGGACGGCGTCGGCGCGATGAGGGAGGGGGAAAATAAAGGGGACGTGAGACTTGGGTTGGTGTTAGCAAGTCCGACGTTACTGTGCACAAGTGTCGTTTATATATTTTTCAGGATTAGTACAGAAATAGTATTACAAATATTCTCAGAGAGATAAGGAAGTAAGAAACGAACACAAGAATATTTATTAGCATTCCATTCTATAGAGCATAAGGTTAATGATCGTCTTCTCCGCAATTAGCTAGTGTTTGTTGTCTCTAAGCTAAAGGAGATAGGTACCTAGGCGTCTGTTGTAATTCATGGTAAAGTTAAATCAAAGAGAGAAGGTCCAGGCCTCCGGACAGGACAGCAGCCCGTCTGGTTACATCCTGGTGGAGCCATCCCTGCCTCCCTCAATCATTTACGCCATTAGTGTAGATGGTTAATGGGAACAAAAGGCGACTCCAGGGTGTCTTATCCCCAGGGCTATCTGCATTCTCAGCGGGCAGTTAAACATCTTTACTTTTTCGCGCCCTTTAGGGGCTGGAAGCATTCCTTTGTCTTTCAGATTGTAGAGCTAACGGTCCCTTAAGTACACTGCCGGAGAAAGTATCACATTGTTAGTAAAGTAAAGGGCTGAAAAGCTAAACTAAACTATATATCTTCAAGAATAAAAAAGAGAAATAAGTATACACATAACCTTGATAGAAAGCATGCATATAATTCAGAAAATATCGGGGGTGTTGGCCGGCCATCCTTCACCGAGGGGCATTCTTGCACCCCTCGGCCCTTCTACTCACCAATTATTTATTATTTATTGCTTTTAGGAGAAAACCTCTATAACATTTTAACAGAAAGCAGAAGGTCAAGAATAATATATAGATACTTCTGGATCAACCAATTAACCAACAAACTTAGAAGGACGATGCATATGTATATTTAGACAAAGAACTGGAGGGAGAAGGAAACATTAACCAGATGGAGGCCATAAACCTAATTCGACATCTTATCTGGGCAGGATTCCTTTCTGATTGTCTCACATGGGACTGTGTGCTCCTCCATTAATTAACTGAAAAATATCTTGAAAGTTACCTGCAGGTGGTCACATTCTCTTACTATATCTAATTTTCCCAGGAGGTAGTGCCTCCCAAGCAGCCACCCAAAGGAGTGAAAACTGGAGGTTAAGATAGGAAGAGGAATGAAGGGCAATTAGAAGCAGCACAGGTTTCAGAACTATGTGAGGGGCTGGCCGGTTATTCTTCACCAAGGGGCGGCCCTGCACCCCTCGGCGTTAATCGGCTGGACCCTGTCAAACAGCCGATCAAATGATGTAGCCACGGCTCCCAGCATCTCCCCCTTTTTTACTTTTTAAAGCCAACAGATGTAATTCTGCTGAAACCCGACTTATAGAGTTGAATATTAACTTGAGAAAGACTGGAAAAAGGCAAAGACAAATCATTAGAGCACCAATGGTGACAGCAATATTAACAATAAAGGAGCTCCAATTTTTCTCCCCTACAAAAGAGGTCAGAGAGGTGAAAAAGTTGGTGGCCACTTCAGAAGCAGAAAAGGATTCTTCAGCCTGATTAATATTATTAATTTGTCTATGTAAGTCACAAATGTCTAGACTAAAGTCTGAATGGTTCCATATTCCCTGGATATGATTTTTAATTTTTTCCCAAGAGTGTAGAGATTGATTTACCTTAAGAGGAGTCCCACAGATCCATCTATAGGACACATAACATCGCAAGGCCAGTTTAACCTTCAAATTTGTAAGTTCTTGTCCTATCTGTAATATTGCCTCTTCCAGAGCGTTTACCTTTGCCTCCAGTTTTTCGTCTATTATTTCTTGGGTAGTTAGGGCAAGAGTGGTATTCTTAGAAAGATCGTCTACATAAGAGGCAGTATGTATTTGTTTGGTCAGCGCTACAGCAGATACAGTGAGAGAGGTTGCTAATGCAATCAAGGCTGAGATACCCCATATTAAAGCAGAGATAAACCGGCGGGGGCGCTGTAAAAGATCAGTAGCCTGTTTCAAAGTAAGCAATCCAACATCATCATACCAGGGTTCAGACAAATGAACGGGTAGCATAAGATAGGAGGGTTGTTGTAATATGATTACAGCTCGTACCTCTATATCAGGGCTCAAACAATTAGTTAAAAATACAATCTGGACAGGAGATATCATAACGAGAATTATTAAAAGAGATAGACATAGCAAAACTGTGTACAGGAAAGGCCAAGAAAACATAAGGGGCCAGGACACAGGCCTTAACCTTATACAACTGTGATCCTGTTGGTCTAATCAATACAACATTCTGTAAAGCGGCTATGGCCTGGCACAAGTGTGGTTGAATTTTGCCAGAGTCAGTAGAAAGAATAGGAGGGCGGAGGCGAGTGCGGACAGGGAGCCAGACGTTTAGAAGGTTTCTCGCGGAGTGAAAGTCGTCTCATCTGGGCTACTGGGGGAGATTCATCAGCTATCTTGACTCGGAAGCTGGGGCTCGTCTGCCTTGGTGGAGGTGGGGGCAGAGGCTGCTTGCGGTACCTGTCGAATCAGACGATCAGGAATCCACAAGGAGATGAAGCGTCCTGTGGAAATATGCAAGCATATCCTCGACCGATAGTTAAGAGAATATCAGGACCTTTCCACTGTCCTGTAAGCAGGTCCTTCCATTTGACCTGTAGTAAAATATTTTGTTTATTATCATTCCAATGTCTCATCATAGGTGACTCACCATGAAAATCTAAATTGAGAAAATTTATCACAAACAGAGCATGACTTAGTAAAAGACGGGGAGAGCTATATTTGAGCTCTCCTCCTTGTAATTTTTCCAATTGTTGTTTTGGGGGGCTCAGATAGCGAGGAAAAGACAAATGTTTCAATTTTGTTTATAAATTGCTGTAAGTCATAGTTCTTTAAGAGAATAGAGAAAAAGATTTTCTTAACTCTGGAAAAAAGCAAAATATTAAAAATCAGTAATATATCAATTAAAAAGTCATAAAAATTATAATCATCCCTATCAGTTTATTCTGTCCTGTGTAATTGGTTCTTGATCTTAATCTTCTGTCAGCAGTTTGTGAGGTCATCAGCTTCTCTGTCGGAGTTCTGTAATTTTTACCCAGTTTAGTTTTACAATCTGAGCGTTGATTAGAAACCTGTATTCTAGAGTGTTAGAGTCCTTTCCATGAATTTTCCTGAAGATGAGACATATTTGCAAAAGCAAAAAATAGAGTAAAACAATAACTGACTGTAAACAATAAAAGACTTAAAAATGATGATTGACAGAGAAACTTGGTTATCTCTGTGATATACAACACCTTAAACTAATAATTAGAATTATGGCTGATAGGATAGATCAGAATTTAGGCATGTATATAATTTCTAAAACACTTATATCAGTAACATTTACCCACATACTACCAACCAAGAAAGATTATTATCACTTTATCTGACAATGTTTCCCATGTAACTTTAGACCAAATAAGCCTGATTAGTTTAGAATTAACAAAACAGATTTGTCTTTTAGGTAGAGTTAGAAACCATTGGTTCACAATAATGATGTTTAGATTACCCACAAGAACTTTCAGATATTAGACAAACAGCTATCATTTAAAGTTATTATGCCGACAAATTTCTAACAGACAATATGAACTTATTTGACTAGGAAACCCAGGCTGCATATTTGCATATGCAGTGCTAACTCTGAGGACATATCCAAACATTTCAATCAAACCAACAAACTTAAGTTTTCATTAACCAAAGATTAATCCATATCATCTTAAAAGACAGTGGGTTAATTTCTATTGTATTTAGAATGTATGTGAGCGCTTAATTTAAGCCAATTAAACAGAACTCTTAGTATTGGCCATATCACCCGGAGGTAAAAATATCACACACATATAGACACACAGACACAGAGCCTTCACACCTATTGTTTAAAAAATCACTGCCATCAATCAGGTAATGAGTCAATCTCCAAGAGAGGGCACCCCACTTGGTTGCCAGGGTGATCAAGCCCGGAAACCAGAGGGGGGGGCGCTCCCAGAGGTGGAGACTATGATATTTTAAAGATTTCTTTGTTTCTCAATTGCAAAGCTCAAAAGGAGCCAAAATGGTCACTGTAACTTTAAGAGAGAGGAAAGAAAAGGGTCCATTATCTTGCAAGTCTCCTGAGCCTAGGGCAGCGTCCTACTTGTTCTGCCTGTGAGATTCCTATAGCAAGGGGTGATGGGGGCGTCCCCCAGCATGTATCTCTTGTATACCTTCCCTATTATGCCTGGCAGTCATAAGTGCCTGGTGAATGGTTCCCAGGATAAAGGGATAGAGAAAAGCAGTGAGGAACTTTCCGCCAGTCTGGGGGACATTCTACCCAATTGCAGCCTGGAGCCATTCTCCCAAGAAGGGGTTCCCATACTCAACCAAAGGTTAGAGTTTGGTACTTTCCTTGAACTGGAGTCCCGATTGGGACTTTTCCCGCAGTTCAGAGTGTGGTCAGGTGCCAGAGGGAGGGGTCCCATTCCAGCCTTAGGAAAAGAAACCTTCCACGGGAGTCTTGGAGATTGGCGGCCGTCCTAATGACTTAAGTGGCCGACCCGTGCCCATGTAAAATTTGTCTATTAGAGATAGAGTCAGGAAGGAATGGATTAATTCATTTTCCATCACCCTCAGGCTTAAGGTACTGATTCTCTTCAGGCTGAATGCCACAATTTGCCCCATAGAGTAGCCATGGGCAGCAAACGTGGATTCATACAGCTGTCCGAGAAGGTTCCCGATGGAGCAGTGAATTTAGATCCATCCTTGAAAAAGAGAAAGTCACAAGGAAAAAATAGGGCACTTACCAGAACTTGAGCTCACAAGCCGATGAAGCAAGTCCACCAGAAATGATGCAGGGTTGGTGAGCCGAGGAGTCGAGAGAAAGATTTCCTGGGCTCTCAAGATTTGGTGGCAGTGCTCTTTTATTTAGAGAATAGCGTGGAATAGCATGGGGACAGGACCCATGGGCAGGCAGAGCTGCTGCGTGGTGACAGGACCCACGGCCAGAACTTAACAGGTCTTGCTCTTATAATGTTGCACAAGGAAGTATTCCCAGTTAGACATTTTAAAACATACTTAGGCAAAGTTGATATAACCTCTTTATAAAGAAAATCAGCTTCTAAGTTGTGTTCCCACTATCATCCAGGTTTCCAAATTAACAGTTTCCTCTTCGGGGAACCAGGGACATTGTTCTTGTAAAAATGTAGGAATGTAGAAATCTGTCCCAAAGAGGCTTTTATGTCTCTTTTTTGCAAGCATACATGTTATTATTTCTATACAGAGCCTTCTTTCTTTAGACTCAGTATGGCCCAAAACTTCTCAAAAGTTCTTAATCCTTCTTATTCTTCCTAACCTAATTTCACTCTCCCTTTCCGGAGAGGGACTAAAACTTCTCTATTATTATTATTATTTTTTTTTATTTCACTCTCCCTTTCTAGAGAGGGGCAAAAAACTTCTCAATTATTATTATTATTATTATTATTTATTTTTTTTTTATTTCACTCTCCCTTTCTAGAGAGGGGCAAAAACTTCTCAATTATTATTATTATTATTATTATTATTTTTTTATTTCACTATCCCTTTCTAGAGAGGGGCCAAAACTTCTCAAAGTTCTTAACACCTACTACCCTTCTGTCCTTTCCTCACTCTCCCTTTGGCAGAGAGGGGCTAAAGGGGGCTCTTCTTTCCAGCCCTGGGTAGGATCCTATCCGTCCCGAGAAGTGGGGGGAACTTACCCTTCAGGTCCCTGTTCGGGCGCCACTTGCCGGGGTCCCGCCCCGGCGGAGTCCAGGTTCCTGAGGGATGGACGGCGTCGGCGCGATGAGGGAGGGGGAAAATAAAGGGGACGTGAGACTTGGGTTGGTGTTAGCAAGTCCGACTTTACTGTGCACAAGTGTCGTTTATATATTTTTCAGGATTAGTACAGAAATAGTATTACAAATATTCTCAGAGAGATAAGGAAGTAAGAAACGAACACAAGAATATTTATTAGCATTCCATTCTATAGAGCATAAGGTTAATGATCGTCTTCTCCGCAATTAGCTAGTGTTTGTTGTCTCTAAGCTAAAGGAGATAGGTACCTAGGCGTCTGTTGTAATTCATGGTAAAGTTAAATCAAAGAGAGAAGGTCCAGGCCTCCGGACAGGACAGCAGCCCGTCTGGTTACATCCTGGTGGAGCCATCCCTGCCTCCCTCAATCATTTACGCCATTAGTGTAGATGGTTAATGGGAACAAAAGGCGACTCCAGGGTGTCTTATCCCCAGGGCTATCTGCATTCTCAGCGGGCAGTTAAACATCTTTACTTTTTCGCGCCCTTTAGGGGCTGGAAGCATTCCTTTGTCTTTCAGATTGTAGAGCTAACGGTCCCTTAAGTACACTGCCGGAGAAAGTATCACATTGTTAGTAAAGTAAAGGGCTGAAAAGCTAAACTAAACTATATATCTTCAAGAATAAAAAAGAGAAATAAGTATACACATAACCTTGATAGAAAGCATGCATATAATTCAGAAAATATCGGGGGTGTTGGCCGGCCATCCTTCACCGAGGGGCATTCTTGCACCCCTCGGCCCTTCTACTCACCAATTATTTATTATTTATTGCTTTTAGGAGAAAACCTCTATAACATTTTAACAGAAAGCAGAAGGTCAAGAATAATATATAGATACTTCTTGATCAACCAATTAACCAACAAACTTAGAAGGACGATGCATATGTATATTTAGACAAAGAACTGGAGGGAGAAGGAAACATTAACCAGATGGAGGCCATAAACCTAATTCGACATCTTATCTGGGCAGGATTCCTTTCTGATTGTCTCACATGGGACTGTGTGCTCCTCCATTAATTAACTGAAAAATATCTTGAAAGTTACCTGCAGGTGGTCACATTCTCTTACTATATCTAATTTTCCCAGGAGGTAGTGCCTCCCAAGCAGCCACCCAAAGGAGTGAAAACTGGAGGTTAAGATAGGAAGAGGAATGAAGGGCAATTAGAAGCAGCACAGGTTTCAGAACTATGTGAGGGGCTGGCCGGTTATTCTTCACCAAGGGGCGGCCCTGCACCCCTCGGCGTTAATCGGCTGGACCCTGTCAAACAGCCGATCAAATGATGTAGCCACGGCTCCCAGCATCTCCCCCTTTTTTACTTTTTAAAGCCAACAGATGTAATTCTGCTGAAACCCGACTTATAGAGTTGAATATTAACTTGAGAAAGACTGGAAAAAGGCAAAGACAAATCATTAGAGCACCAATGGTGACAGCAATATTAACAATAAAGGAGCTCCAATTTTTCTCCCCTACAAAAGAGGTCAGAGAGGTGAAAAAGTTGGTGGCCACTTCAGAAGCAGAAAAGGATTCTTCAGCCTGATTAATATTATTAATTTGTCTATGTAAGTCACAAATGTCTAGACTAAAGTCTGAATGGTTCCATATTCCCTGGATATGATTTTTAATTTTTTCCCAAGAGTGTAGAGATTGATTTACCTTAAGAGGAGTCCCACAGATCCATCTATAGGACACATAACATCGCAAGGCCAGTTTAACCTTCAAATTTGTAAGTTCTTGTCCTATCTGTAATATTGCCTCTTCCAGAGCGTTTACCTTTGCCTCCAGTTTTTCGTCTATTATTTCTTGGGTAGTTAGGGCAAGAGTGGTATTCTTAGAAAGATCGTCTACATAAGAGGCAGTATGTATTTGTTTGGTCAGCGCTACAGCAGATACAGTGAGAGAGGTTGCTAATGCAATCAAGGCTGAGATACCCCATATTAAAGCAGAGATAAACCGGCGGGGGCGCTGTAAAAGATCAGTAGCCTGTTTCAAAGTAAGCAATCCAACATCATCATACCAGGGTTCAGACAAATGAACGGGTAGCATAAGATAGGAGGGTTGTTGTAATATGATTACAGCTCGTACCTCTATATCAGGGCTCAAACAATTAGTTAAAAATACAATCTGGACAGGAGATATCATAACGAGAATTATTAAAAGAGATAGACATAGCAAAACTGTGTACAGGAAAGGCCAAGAAAACATAAGGGGCCAGGACACAGGCCTTAACCTTATACAACTGTGATCCTGTTGGTCTAATCAATACAACATTCTGTAAAGCGGCTATGGCCTGGCACAAGTGTGGTTGAATTTTGCCAGAGTCAGTAGAAAGAATAGGAGGGCGGAGGCGAGTGCGGACAGGGAGCCAGACGTTTAGAAGGTTTCTCGCGGAGTGAAAGTCGTCTCATCTGGGCTACTGGGGGAGATTCATCAGCTATCTTGACTCGGAAGCTGGGGCTCGTCTGCCTTGGTGGAGGTGGGGGCAGAGGCTGCTTGCGGTACCTGTCGAATCAGACGATCAGGAATCCACAAGGAGATGAAGCGTCCTGTGGAAATATGCAAGCATATCCTCGACCGATAGTTAAGAGAATATCAGGACCTTTCCACTGTCCTGTAAGCAGGTCCTTCCATTTGACCTGTAGTAAAATATTTTGTTTATTATCATTCCAATGTCTCATCATAGGTGACTCACCATGAAAATCTAAATTGAGAAAATTTATCACAAACAGAGCATGACTTAGTAAAAGACGGGGAGAGCTATATTTGAGCTCTCCTCCTTGTAATTTTTCCAATTGTTGTTTTGGGGGGCTCAGATAGCGAGGAAAAGACAAATGTTTCAATTTTGTTTATAAATTGCTGTAAGTCATAGTTCTTTAAGAGAATAGAGAAAAAGATTTTCTTAACTCTGGAAAAAAGCAAAATATTAAAAATCAGTAATATATCAATTAGAAAGTCATAAAAATTATAATCATCCCTATCAGTTTATTCTGTCCTGTGTAATTGGTTCTTGATCTTAATCTTCTGTCAGCAGTTTGTGAGGTCATCAGCTTCTCTGTCGGAGTTCTGTAATTTTTACCCAGTTTAGTTTTACAATCTGAGCGTTGATTAGAAACCTGTATTCTAGAGTGTTAGAGTCCTTTCCATGAATTTTCCTGAAGATGAGACATATTTGCAAAAGCAAAAAATAGAGTAAAACAATAACTGACTGTAAACAATAAAAGACTTAAAAATGATGATTGACAGAGAAACTTGGTTATCTCTGTGATATACAACACCTTAAACTAATAATTAGAATTATGGCTGATAGGATAGATCAGAATTTAGGCATGTATATAATTTCTAAAACACTTATATCAGTAACATTTACCCACATACTACCAACCAAGAAAGATTATTATCACTTTATCTGACAATGTTTCCCATGTAACTTTAGACCAAATAAGCCTGATTAGTTTAGAATTAACAAAACAGATTTGTCTTTTAGGTAGAGTTAGAAACCATTGGTTCACAATAATGATGTTTAGATTACCCACAAGAACTTTCAGATATTAGACAAACACCTATCATTTAAAGTTATTATGCCGACAAATTTCTAACAGACAATATGAACTTATTTGACTAGGAAACCCAGGCTGCATATTTGCATATGCAGTGCTAACTCTGAGGACATATCCAAACATTTCAATCAAACCAACAAACTTCAGTTTTCATTAACCAAAGATTAATCCATATCATCTTAAAAGACAGTGGGTTAATTTCTATTGTATTTAGAATGTATGTGAGCGCTTAATTTAAGCCAATTAAACAGAACTCTTAGTATTGGCCATATCACCCGGAGGTAAAAATATCACACACATATAGACACACAGACACAGAGCCTTCACACCTATTGTTTAAAAAATCACTGCCATCAATCAGGTAATGAGTCAATCTCCAAGAGAGGGCACCCCACTTGGTTGCCAGGGTGATCAAGCCCGGAAACCAGAGGGGGGGGGCGCTCCCAGAGGTGGAGACTATGATATTTTAAAGATTTCTTTGTTTCTCAATTGCAAAGCTCAAAAGGAGCCAAAATGGTCACTGTAACTTTAAGAGAGAGGAAAGAAAAGGGTCCATTATCTTGCAAGTCTCCTGAGCCTAGGGCAGCGTCCTACTTGTTCTGCCTGTGAGATTCCTATAGCAAGGGGTGATGGGGGCGTCCCCCAGCATGTATCTCTTGTATACCTTCCCTATTATGCCTGGCAGTCATAAGTGCCTGGTGAATGGTTCCCAGGATAAAGGGATAGAGAAAAACAGTGAGGAACTTTCCGCCAGTCTGGGGGACATTCTACCCAATTGCAGCCTGGAGCCATTCTCCCAAGAAGGGGTTCCCATACTCAACCAAAGGTTAGAGTTTGGTACTTTCCTTGAACTGGAGTCCCGATTGGGACTTTTCCCGCAGTTCAGAGTATGGTCAGGTGCCAGAGGGAGGGGTCCCATTCCAGCCTTAGGAAAAGAAACCTTCCACGGGAGTCTTGGAGATTGGCGGCCGTCCTAATGACTTAAGTGGCCGACCCGTGCCCATGTAAAATTTGTCTATTAGAGATAGAGTCAGGAAGGAATGGATTAATTCATTTTCCATCACCCTCAGGCTTAAGGTACTGATTCTCTTCAGGCTGAATGCCACAATTTGCCCCATAGAGTAGCCATGGGCAGCAAACGTGGATTCATACAGCTGTCCGAGAAGGTTCCCGATGGAGCAGTGAATTTAGATCCATCCTTGAAAAAGAGAAAGTCACAAGGAAAAAATAGGGCACTTACCAGAACTTGAGCTCACAAGCCGATGAAGCAAGTCCACCAGAAATGATGCAGGGTTGGTGAGCCGAGGAGTCGAGAGAAAGATTTCCTGGGCTCTCAAGATTTGGTGGCAGTGCTCTTTTATTTAGAGAATAGCGTGGAATAGCATGGGGACAGGACCCATGGGCAGGCAGAGCTGCTGCGTGGTGACAGGACCCACGGCCAGAACTTAACAGGTCTTGCTCTTATAATGTTGCACAAGGAAGTATTCCCAGTTAGACATTTTAAAACATACTTAGGCAAAGTTGATATAACCTCTTTATAAAGAAAATCAGCTTCTAAGTTGTGTTCCCACTATCATCCAGGTTTCCAAATTAACAGTTTCCTCTTCGGGGAACCAGGGACATTGTTCTTGTAAAAATGTAGGAATGTAGAAATCTGTCCCAAAGAGGCTTTTATGTCTCTTTTTTGCAAGCATACATGTTATTATTTCTATACAGAGCCTTCTTTCTTTAGACTCAGTATGGCCCAAAACTTCTCAAAAGTTCTTAATCCTTCTTATTCTTCCTAACCTAATTTCACTCTCCCTTTCCGGAGAGGGACTAAAACTTCTCTATTATTATTATTATTTTTTTTTATTTCACTCTCCCTTTCTAGAGAGGGGCAAAAAACTTCTCAATTATTATTATTATTATTATTATTATTTATTTTTTTTTTATTTCACTCTCCCTTTCTAGAGAGGGGCAAAAACTTCTCAATTATTATTATTATTATTATTATTTTTTTTTTATTTCACTATCCCTTTCTAGAGAGGGGCCAAAACTTCTCAAAGTTCTTAACACCTACTACCCTTCTGTCCTTTCCTCACTCTCCCTTTGGCAGAGAGGGGCTAAAGGGGGCTCTTCTTTCCAGCCCTGGGTAGGATCCTATCCGTCCCGAGAAGTGGGGGGAACTTACCCTTCAGGTCCCTGTTCGGGCGCCACTTGCCGGGGTCCCGCCCCGGCGGAGTCCAGGTTCCTGAGGGATGGACGGCGTCGGCGCGATGAGGGAGGGGGAAAATAAAGGGGACGTGAGACTTGGGTTGGTGTTAGCAAGTCCGACGTTACTGTGCACAAGTGTCGTTTATATATTTTTCAGGATTAGTACAGAAATAGTATTACAAATATTCTCAGAGAGATAAGGAAGTAAGAAACGAACACAAGAATATTTATTAGCATTCCATTCTATAGAGCATAAGGTTAATGATCGTCTTCTCCGCAATTAGCTAGTGTTTGTTGTCTCTAAGCTAAAGGAGATAGGTACCTAGGCGTCTGTTGTAATTCATGGTAAAGTTAAATCAAAGAGAGAAGGTCCAGGCCTCCGGACAGGACAGCAGCCCGTCTGGTTACATCCTGGTGGAGCCATCCCTGCCTCCCTCAATCATTTACGCCATTAGTGTAGATGGTTAATGGGAACAAAAGGCGACTCCAGGGTGTCTTATCCCCAGGGCTATCTGCATTCTCAGCGGGCAGTTAAACATCTTTACTTTTTCGCGCCCTTTAGGGGCTGGAAGCATTCCTTTGTCTTTCAGATTGTAGAGCTAACGGTCCCTTAAGTACACTGCCGGAGAAAGTATCACATTGTTAGTAAAGTAAAGGGCTGAAAAGCTAAACTAAACTATATATCTTCAAGAATAAAAAAGAGAAATAAGTATACACATAACCTTGATAGAAAGCATGCATATAATTCAGAAAATATCGGGGGTGTTGGCCGGCCATCCTTCACCGAGGGGCATTCTTGCACCCCTCGGCCCTTCTACTCACCAATTATTTATTATTTATTGCTTTTAGGAGAAAACCTCTATAACATTTTAACAGAAAGCAGAAGGTCAAGAATAATATATAGATACTTCTTGATCAACCAATTAACCAACAAACTTAGAAGGACGATGCATATGTATATTTAGACAAAGAACTGGAGGGAGAAGGAAACATTAACCAGATGGAGGCCATAAACCTAATTCGACATCTTATCTGGGCAGGATTCCTTTCTGATTGTCTCACATGGGACTGTGTGCTCCTCCATTAATTAACTGAAAAATATCTTGAAAGTTACCTGCAGGTGGTCACATTCTCTTACTATATCTAATTTTCCCAGGAGGTAGTGCCTCCCAAGCAGCCACCCAAAGGAGTGAAAACTGGAGGTTAAGATAGGAAGAGGAATGAAGGGCAATTAGAAGCAGCACAGGTTTCAGAACTATGTGAGGGGCTGGCCGGTTATTCTTCACCAAGGGGCGGCCCTGCACCCCTCGGCGTTAATCGGCTGGACCCTGTCAAACAGCCGATCAAATGATGTAGCCACGGCTCCCAGCATCTCCCCCTTTTTTACTTTTTAAAGCCAACAGATGTAATTCTGCTGAAACCCGACTTATAGAGTTGAATATTAACTTGAGAAAGACTGGAAAAAGGCAAAGACAAATCATTAGAGCACCAATGGTGACAGCAATATTAACAATAAAGGAGCTCCAATTTTTCTCCCCTACAAAAGAGGTCAGAGAGGTGAAAAAGTTGGTGGCCACTTCAGAAGCAGAAAAGGATTCTTCAGCCTGATTAATATTATTAATTTGTCTATGTAAGTCACAAATGTCTAGACTAAAGTCTGAATGGTTCCATATTCCCTGGATATGATTTTTAATTTTTTCCCAAGAGTGTAGAGATTGATTTACCTTAAGAGGAGTCCCACAGATCCATCTATAGGACACATAACATCGCAAGGCCAGTTTAACCTTCAAATTTGTAAGTTCTTGTCCTATCTGTAATATTGCCTCTTCCAGAGCGTTTACCTTTGCCTCCAGTTTTTCGTCTATTATTTCTTGGGTAGTTAGGGCAAGAGTGGTATTCTTAGAAAGATCGTCTACATAAGAGGCAGTATGTATTTGTTTGGTCAGCGCTACAGCAGATACAGTGAGAGAGGTTGCTAATGCAATCAAGGCTGAGATACCCCATATTAAAGCAGAGATAAACCGGCGGGGGCGCTGTAAAAGATCAGTAGCCTGTTTCAAAGTAAGCAATCCAACATCATCATACCAGGGTTCAGACAAATGAACGGGTAGCATAAGATAGGAGGGTTGTTGTAATATGATTACAGCTCGTACCTCTATATCAGGGCTCAAACAATTAGTTAAAAATACAATCTGGACAGGAGATATCATAACGAGAATTATTAAAAGAGATAGACATAGCAAAACTGTGTACAGGAAAGGCCAAGAAAACATAAGGGGCCAGGACACAGGCCTTAACCTTATACAACTGTGATCCTGTTGGTCTAATCAATACAACATTCTGTAAAGCGGCTATGGCCTGGCACAAGTGTGGTTGAATTTTGCCAGAGTCAGTAGAAAGAATAGGAGGGCGGAGGCGAGTGCGGACAGGGAGCCAGACGTTTAGAAGGTTTCTCGCGGAGTGAAAGTCGTCTCATCTGGGCTACTGGGGGAGATTCATCAGCTATCTTGACTCGGAAGCTGGGGCTCGTCTGCCTTGGTGGAGGTGGGGGCAGAGGCTGCTTGCGGTACCTGTCGAATCAGACGATCAGGAATCCACAAGGAGATGAAGCGTCCTGTGGAAATATGCAAGCATATCCTCGACCGATAGTTAAGAGAATATCAGGACCTTTCCACTGTCCTGTAAGCAGGTCCTTCCATTTGACCTGTAGTAAAATATTTTGTTTATTATCATTCCAATGTCTCATCATAGGTGACTCACCATGAAAATCTAAATTGAGAAAATTTATCACAAACAGAGCATGACTTAGTAAAAGACGGGGAGAGCTATATTTGAGCTCTCCTCCTTGTAATTTTTCCAATTGTTGTTTTGGGGGGCTCAGATAGCGAGGAAAAGACAAATGTTTCAATTTTGTTTATAAATTGCTGTAAGTCATAGTTCTTTAAGAGAATAGAGAAAAAGATTTTCTTAACTCTGGAAAAAAGCAAAATATTAAAAATCAGTAATATATCAATTAGAAAGTCATAAAAATTATAATCATCCCTATCAGTTTATTCTGTCCTGTGTAATTGGTTCTTGATCTTAATCTTCTGTCAGCAGTTTGTGAGGTCATCAGCTTCTCTGTCGGAGTTCTGTAATTTTTACCCAGTTTAGTTTTACAATCTGAGCGTTGATTAGAAACCTGTATTCTAGAGTGTTAGAGTCCTTTCCATGAATTTTCCTGAAGATGAGACATATTTGCAAAAGCAAAAAATAGAGTAAAACAGTAACTGACTGTAAACAATAAAAGACTTAAAAATGATGATTGACAGAGAAACTTGGTTATCTCTGTGATATACAACACCTTAAACTAATAATTAGAATTATGGCTGATAGGATAGATCAGAATTTAGGCATGTATATAATTTCTAAAACACTTATATCAGTAACATTTACCCACATACTACCAACCAAGAAAGATTATTATCACTTTATCTGACAATGTTTCCCATGTAACTTTAGACCAAATAAGCCTGATTAGTTTAGAATTAACAAAACAGATTTGTCTTTTAGGTAGAGTTAGAAACCATTGGTTCACAATAATGATGTTTAGATTACCCACAAGAACTTTCAGATATTAGACAAACAGCTATCATTTAAAGTTATTATGCCGACAAATTTCTAACAGACAATATGAACTTATTTGACTAGGAAACCCAGGCTGCATATTTGCATATGCAGTGCTAACTCTGAGGACATATCCAAACATTTCAATCAAACCAACAAACTTCAGTTTTCATTAACCAAAGATTAATCCATATCATCTTAAAAGACAGTGGGTTAATTTCTATTGTATTTAGAATGTATGTGAGCGCTTAATTTAAGCCAATTAAACAGAACTCTTAGTATTGGCCATATCACCCGGAGGTAAAAATATCACACACATATAGACACACAGACACAGAGCCTTCACACCTATTGTTTAAAAAATCACTGCCATCAATCAGGTAATGAGTCAATCTCCAAGAGAGGGCACCCCACTTGGTTGCCAGGGTGATCAAGCCCGGAAACCAGAGGGGGGGGCGCTCCCAGAGGTGGAGACTATGATATTTTAAAGATTTCTTTGTTTCTCAATTGCAAAGCTCAAAAGGAGCCAAAATGGTCACTGTAACTTTAAGAGAGAGGAAAGAAAAGGGTCCATTATCTTGCAAGTCTCCTGAGCCTAGGGCAGCGTCCTACTTGTTCTGCCTGTGAGATTCCTATAGCAAGGGGTGATGGGGGCGTCCCCCAGCATGTATCTCTTGTATACCTTCCCTATTATGCCTGGCAGTCATAAGTGCCTGGTGAATGGTTCCCAGGATAAAGGGATAGAGAAAAACAGTGAGGAACTTTCCGCCAGTCTGGGGGACATTCTACCCAATTGCAGCCTGGAGCCATTCTCCCAAGAAGGGGTTCCCATACTCAACCAAAGGTTAGAGTTTGGTACTTTCCTTGAACTGGAGTCCCGATTGGGACTTTTCCCGCAGTTCAGAGTATGGTCAGGTGCCAGAGGGAGGGGTCCCATTCCAGCCTTAGGCAAAGAAACCTTCCACGGGAGTCTTGGAGATTGGCGGCCGTCCTAATGACTTAAGTGGCCGACCCGTGCCCATGTAAAATTTGTCTATTAGAGATAGAGTCAGGAAGGAATGGATTAATTCATTTTCCATCACCCTCAGGCTTAAGGTACTGATTCTCTTCAGGCTGAATGCCACAATTTGCCCCATAGAGTAGCCATGGGCAGCAAACGTGGATTCATACAGCTGTCCGAGAAGGTTCCCGATGGAGCAGTGAATTTAGATCCATCCTTGAAAAAGAGAAAGTCACAAGGAAAGAATAGGGCACTTACCAGAACTTGAGCTCACAAGCCGATGAAGCAAGTCCACCAGAAATGATGCAGGGTTGGTGAGCCGAGGAGTCGAGAGAAAGATTTCCTGGGCTCTCAAGATTTGGTGGCAGTGCTCTTTTATTTAGAGAATAGCGTGGAATAGCATGGGGACAGGACCCATGGGCAGGCAGAGCTGCTGCGTGGTGACAGGACCCACGGCCAGAACTTAACAGGTCTTGCTCTTATAATGTTGCACAAGGAAGTATTCCCAGTTAGACATTTTAAAACATACTTAGGCAAAGTTGATATAACCTCTTTATAAAGAAAATCAGCTTCTAAGTTGTGTTCCCACTATCATCCAGGTTTCCAAATTAACAGTTTCCTCTTCGGGGAACCAGGGACATTGTTCTTGTAAAAATGTAGGAATGTAGAAATCTGTCCCAAAGAGGCTTTTATGTCTCTTTTTTGCAAGCATACATGTTATTATTTCTATACAGAGCCTTCTTTCTTTAGACTCAGTATGGCCCAAAACTTCTCAAAAGTTCTTAATCCTTCTTATTCTTCCTAACCTAATTTCACTCTCCCTTTCCGGAGAGGGACTAAAACTTCTCTATTATTATTATTATTTTTTTTTATTTCACTCTCCCTTTCTAGAGAGGGGCAAAAAACTTCTCAATTATTATTATTATTATTATTATTATTTATTTTTTTTTTATTTCACTCTCCCTTTCTAGAGAGGGGCAAAAACTTCTCAATTATTATTATTATTATTATTATTATTTTTTTATTTCACTATCCCTTTCTAGAGAGGGGCCAAAACTTCTCAAAGTTCTTAACACCTACTACCCTTCTGTCCTTTCCTCACTCTCCCTTTGGCAGAGAGGGGCTAAAGGGGGCTCTTCTTTCCAGCCCTGGGTAGGATCCTATCCGTCCCGAGAAGTGGGGGGAACTTACCCTTCAGGTCCCTGTTCGGGCGCCACTTGCCGGGGTCCCGCCCCGGCGGAGTCCAGGTTCCTGAGGGATGGACGGCGTCGGCGCGATGAGGGAGGGGGAAAATAAAGGGGACGTGAGACTTGGGTTGGTGTTAGCAAGTCCGACGTTACTGTGCACAAGTGTCGTTTATATATTTTTCAGGATTAGTACAGAAATAGTATTACAAATATTCTCAGAGAGATAAGGAAGTAAGAAACGAACACAAGAATATTTATTAGCATTCCATTCTATAGAGCATAAGGTTAATGATCGTCTTCTCCGCAATTAGCTAGTGTTTGTTGTCTCTAAGCTAAAGGAGATAGGTACCTAGGCGTCTGTTGTAATTCATGGTAAAGTTAAATCAAAGAGAGAAGGTCCAGGCCTCCGGACAGGACAGCAGCCCGTCTGGTTACATCCTGGTGGAGCCATCCCTGCCTCCCTCAATCATTTACGCCATTAGTGTAGATGGTTAATGGGAACAAAAGGCGACTCCAGGGTGTCTTATCCCCAGGGCTATCTGCATTCTCAGCGGGCAGTTAAACATCTTTACTTTTTCGCGCCCTTTAGGGGCTGGAAGCATTCCTTTGTCTTTCAGATTGTAGAGCTAACGGTCCCTTAAGTACACTGCCGGAGAAAGTATCACATTGTTAGTAAAGTAAAGGGCTGAAAAGCTAAACTAAACTATATATCTTCAAGAATAAAAAAGAGAAATAAGTATACACATAACCTTGATAGAAAGCATGCATATAATTCAGAAAATATCGGGGGTGTTGGCCGGCCATCCTTCACCGAGGGGCATTCTTGCACCCCTCGGCCCTTCTACTCACCAATTATTTATTATTTATTGCTTTTAGGAGAAAACCTCTATAACATTTTAACAGAAAGCAGAAGGTCAAGAATAATATATAGATACTTCTTGATCAACCAATTAACCAACAAACTTAGAAGGACGATGCATATGTATATTTAGACAAAGAACTGGAGGGAGAAGGAAACATTAACCAGATGGAGGCCATAAACCTAATTCGACATCTTATCTGGGCAGGATTCCTTTCTGATTGTCTCACATGGGACTGTGTGCTCCTCCATTAATTAACTGAAAAATATCTTGAAAGTTACCTGCAGGTGGTCACATTCTCTTACTATATCTAATTTTCCCAGGAGGTAGTGCCTCCCAAGCAGCCACCCAAAGGAGTGAAAACTGGAGGTTAAGATAGGAAGAGGAATGAAGGGCAATTAGAAGCAGCACAGGTTTCAGAACTATGTGAGGGGCTGGCCGGTTATTCTTCACCAAGGGGCGGCCCTGCACCCCTCGGCGTTAATCGGCTGGACCCTGTCAAACAGCCGATCAAATGATGTAGCCACGGCTCCCAGCATCTCCCCCTTTTTTACTTTTTAAAGCCAACAGATGTAATTCTGCTGAAACCCGACTTATAGAGTTGAATATTAACTTGAGAAAGACTGGAAAAAGGCAAAGACAAATCATTAGAGCACCAATGGTGACAGCAATATTAACAATAAAGGAGCTCCAATTTTTCTCCCCTACAAAAGAGGTCAGAGAGGTGAAAAAGTTGGTGGCCACTTCAGAAGCAGAAAAGGATTCTTCAGCCTGATTAATATTATTAATTTGTCTATGTAAGTCACAAATGTCTAGACTAAAGTCTGAATGGTTCCATATTCCCTGGATATGATTTTTAATTTTTTCCCAAGAGTGTAGAGATTGATTTACCTTAAGAGGAGTCCCACAGATCCATCTATAGGACACATAACATCGCAAGGCCAGTTTAACCTTCAAATTTGTAAGTTCTTGTCCTATCTGTAATATTGCCTCTTCCAGAGCGTTTACCTTTGCCTCCAGTTTTTCGTCTATTATTTCTTGGGTAGTTAGGGCAAGAGTGGTATTCTTAGAAAGATCGTCTACATAAGAGGCAGTATGTATTTGTTTGGTCAGCGCTACAGCAGATACAGTGAGAGAGGTTGCTAATGCAATCAAGGCTGAGATACCCCATATTAAAGCAGAGATAAACCGGCGGGGGCGCTGTAAAAGATCAGTAGCCTGTTTCAAAGTAAGCAATCCAACATCATCATACCAGGGTTCAGACAAATGAACGGGTAGCATAAGATAGGAGGGTTGTTGTAATATGATTACAGCTCGTACCTCTATATCAGGGCTCAAACAATTAGTTAAAAATACAATCTGGACAGGAGATATCATAACGAGAATTATTAAAAGAGATAGACATAGCAAAACTGTGTACAGGAAAGGCCAAGAAAACATAAGGGGCCAGGACACAGGCCTTAACCTTATACAACTGTGATCCTGTTGGTCTAATCAATACAACATTCTGTAAAGCGGCTATGGCCTGGCACAAGTGTGGTTGAATTTTGCCAGAGTCAGTAGAAAGAATAGGAGGGCGGAGGCGAGTGCGGACAGGGAGCCAGACGTTTAGAAGGTTTCTCGCGGAGTGAAAGTCGTCTCATCTGGGCTACTGGGGGAGATTCATCAGCTATCTTGACTCGGAAGCTGGGGCTCGTCTGCCTTGGTGGAGGTGGGGGCAGAGGCTGCTTGCGGTACCTGTCGAATCAGACGATCAGGAATCCACAAGGAGATGAAGCGTCCTGTGGAAATATGCAAGCATATCCTCGACCGATAGTTAAGAGAATATCAGGACCTTTCCACTGTCCTGTAAGCAGGTCCTTCCATTTGACCTGTAGTAAAATATTTTGTTTATTATCATTCCAATGTCTCATCATAGGTGACTCACCATGAAAATCTAAATTGAGAAAATTTATCACAAACAGAGCATGACTTAGTAAAAGACGGGGAGAGCTATATTTGAGCTCTCCTCCTTGTAATTTTTCCAATTGTTGTTTTGGGGGGCTCAGATAGCGAGGAAAAGACAAATGTTTCAATTTTGTTTATAAATTGCTGTAAGTCATAGTTCTTTAAGAGAATAGAGAAAAAGATTTTCTTAACTCTGGAAAAAAGCAAAATATTAAAAATCAGTAATATATCAATTAGAAAGTCATAAAAATTATAATCATCCCTATCAGTTTATTCTGTCCTGTGTAATTGGTTCTTGATCTTAATCTTCTGTCAGCAGTTTGTGAGGTCATCAGCTTCTCTGTCGGAGTTCTGTAATTTTTACCCAGTTTAGTTTTACAATCTGAGCGTTGATTAGAAACCTGTATTCTAGAGTGTTAGAGTCCTTTCCATGAATTTTCCTGAAGATGAGACATATTTGCAAAAGCAAAAAATAGAGTAAAACAGTAACTGACTGTAAACAATAAAAGACTTAAAAATGATGATTGACAGAGAAACTTGGTTATCTCTGTGATATACAACACCTTAAACTAATAATTAGAATTATGGCTGATAGGATAGATCAGAATTTAGGCATGTATATAATTTCTAAAACACTTATATCAGTAACATTTACCCACATACTACCAACCAAGAAAGATTATTATCACTTTATCTGACAATGTTTCCCATGTAACTTTAGACCAAATAAGCCTGATTAGTTTAGAATTAACAAAACAGATTTGTCTTTTAGGTAGAGTTAGAAACCATTGGTTCACAATAATGATGTTTAGATTACCCACAAGAACTTTCAGATATTAGACAAACAGCTATCATTTAAAGTTATTATGCCGACAAATTTCTAACAGACAATATGAACTTATTTGACTAGGAAACCCAGGCTGCATATTTGCATATGCAGTGCTAACTCTGAGGACATATCCAAACATTTCAATCAAACCAACAAACTTAAGTTTTCATTAACCAAAGATTAATCCATATCATCTTAAAAGACAGTGGGTTAATTTCTATTGTATTTAGAATGTATGTGAGCGCTTAATTTAAGCCAATTAAACAGAACTCTTAGTATTGGCCATATCACCCGGAGGTAAAAATATCACACACATATAGACACACAGACACAGAGCCTTCACACCTATTGTTTAAAAAATCACTGCCATCAATCAGGTAATGAGTCAATCTCCAAGAGAGGGCACCCCACTTGGTTGCCAGGGTGATCAAGCCCGGAAACCAGAGGGGGGGGCGCTCCCAGAGGTGGAGACTATGATATTTTAAAGATTTCTTTGTTTCTCAATTGCAAAGCTCAAAAGGAGCCAAAATGGTCACTGTAACTTTAAGAGAGAGGAAAGAAAAGGGTCCATTATCTTGCAAGTCTCCTGAGCCTAGGGCAGCGTCCTACTTGTTCTGCCTGTGAGATTCCTATAGCAAGGGGTGATGGGGGCGTCCCCCAGCATGTATCTCTTGTATACCTTCCCTATTATGCCTGGCAGTCATAAGTGCCTGGTGAATGGTTCCCAGGATAAAGGGATAGAGAAAAGCAGTGAGGAACTTTCCGCCAGTCTGGGGGACATTCTACCCAATTGCAGCCTGGAGCCATTCTCCCAAGAAGGGGTTCCCATACTCAACCAAAGGTTAGAGTTTGGTACTTTCCTTGAACTGGAGTCCCGATTGGGACTTTTCCCGCAGTTCAGAGTGTGGTCAGGTGCCAGAGGGAGGGGTCCCATTCCAGCCTTAGGAAAAGAAACCTTCCACGGGAGTCTTGGAGATTGGCGGCCGTCCTAATGACTTAAGTGGCCGACCCGTGCCCATGTAAAATTTGTCTATTAGAGATAGAGTCAGGAAGGAATGGATTAATTCATTTTCCATCACCCTCAGGCTTAAGGTACTGATTCTCTTCAGGCTGAATGCCACAATTTGCCCCATAGAGTAGCCATGGGCAGCAAACGT
The DNA here is from genome assembly GCF_041296265.1 of Equus caballus. Classification (NCBI taxonomy): domain Eukaryota; kingdom Metazoa; phylum Chordata; class Mammalia; order Perissodactyla; family Equidae; genus Equus; species Equus caballus. The sequence continues at coordinate 6,538,022 of NC_091708.1, read as the reverse complement.
GGATTCATACAGCTGTCCGAGAAGGTTCCCGATGGAGCAGTGAATTTAGATCCATCCTTGAAAAAGAGAAAGTCACAAGGAAAAAATAGGGCACTTACCAGAACTTGAGCTCACAAGCCGATGAAGCAAGTCCACCAGAAATGATGCAGGGTTGGTGAGCCGAGGAGTCGAGAGAAAGATTTCCTGGGCTCTCAAGATTTGGTGGCAGTGCTCTTTTATTTAGAGAATAGCGTGGAATAGCATGGGGACAGGACCCATGGGCAGGCAGAGCTGCTGCGTGGTGACAGGACCCACGGCCAGAACTTAACAGGTCTTGCTCTTATAATGTTGCACAAGGAAGTATTCCCAGTTAGACATTTTAAAACATACTTAGGCAAAGTTGATATAACCTCTTTATAAAGAAAATCAGCTTCTAAGTTGTGTTCCCACTATCATCCAGGTTTCCAAATTAACAGTTTCCTCTTCGGGGAACCAGGGACATTGTTCTTGTAAAAATGTAGGAATGTAGAAATCTGTCCCAAAGAGGCTTTTATGTCTCTTTTTTGCAAGCATACATGTTATTATTTCTATACAGAGCCTTCTTTCTTTAGACTCAGTATGGCCCAAAACTTCTCAAAAGTTCTTAATCCTTCTTATTCTTCCTAACCTAATTTCACTCTCCCTTTCCGGAGAGGGACTAAAACTTCTCTATTATTATTATTATTTTTTTTTATTTCACTCTCCCTTTCTAGAGAGGGGCAAAAAACTTCTCAATTATTATTATTATTATTATTATTTATTTTTTTTTTATTTCACTCTCCCTTTCTAGAGAGGGGCAAAAACTTCTCAATTATTATTATTATTATTATTATTATTTTTTTATTTCACTATCCCTTTCTAGAGAGGGGCCAAAACTTCTCAAAGTTCTTAACACCTACTACCCTTCTGTCCTTTCCTCACTCTCCCTTTGGCAGAGAGGGGCTAAAGGGGGCTCTTCTTTCCAGCCCTGGGTAGGATCCTATCCGTCCCGAGAAGTGGGGGGAACTTACCCTTCAGGTCCCTGTTCGGGCGCCACTTGCCGGGGTCCCGCCCCGGCGGAGTCCAGGTTCCTGAGGGATGGACGGCGTCGGCGCGATGAGGGAGGGGGAAAATAAAGGGGACGTGAGACTTGGGTTGGTGTTAGCAAGTCCGACTTTACTGTGCACAAGTGTCGTTTATATATTTTTCAGGATTAGTACAGAAATAGTATTACAAATATTCTCAGAGAGATAAGGAAGTAAGAAACGAACACAAGAATATTTATTAGCATTCCATTCTATAGAGCATAAGGTTAATGATCGTCTTCTCCGCAATTAGCTAGTGTTTGTTGTCTCTAAGCTAAAGGAGATAGGTACCTAGGCGTCTGTTGTAATTCATGGTAAAGTTAAATCAAAGAGAGAAGGTCCAGGCCTCCGGACAGGACAGCAGCCCGTCTGGTTACATCCTGGTGGAGCCATCCCTGCCTCCCTCAATCATTTACGCCATTAGTGTAGATGGTTAATGGGAACAAAAGGCGACTCCAGGGTGTCTTATCCCCAGGGCTATCTGCATTCTCAGCGGGCAGTTAAACATCTTTACTTTTTCGCGCCCTTTAGGGGCTGGAAGCATTCCTTTGTCTTTCAGATTGTAGAGCTAACGGTCCCTTAAGTACACTGCCGGAGAAAGTATCACATTGTTAGTAAAGTAAAGGGCTGAAAAGCTAAACTAAACTATATATCTTCAAGAATAAAAAAGAGAAATAAGTATACACATAACCTTGATAGAAAGCATGCATATAATTCAGAAAATATCGGGGGTGTTGGCCGGCCATCCTTCACCGAGGGGCATTCTTGCACCCCTCGGCCCTTCTACTCACCAATTATTTATTATTTATTGCTTTTAGGAGAAAACCTCTATAACATTTTAACAGAAAGCAGAAGGTCAAGAATAATATATAGATACTTCTTGATCAACCAATTAACCAACAAACTTAGAAGGACGATGCATATGTATATTTAGACAAAGAACTGGAGGGAGAAGGAAACATTAACCAGATGGAGGCCATAAACCTAATTCGACATCTTATCTGGGCAGGATTCCTTTCTGATTGTCTCACATGGGACTGTGTGCTCCTCCATTAATTAACTGAAAAATATCTTGAAAGTTACCTGCAGGTGGTCACATTCTCTTACTATATCTAATTTTCCCAGGAGGTAGTGCCTCCCAAGCAGCCACCCAAAGGAGTGAAAACTGGAGGTTAAGATAGGAAGAGGAATGAAGGGCAATTAGAAGCAGCACAGGTTTCAGAACTATGTGAGGGGCTGGCCGGTTATTCTTCACCAAGGGGCGGCCCTGCACCCCTCGGCGTTAATCGGCTGGACCCTGTCAAACAGCCGATCAAATGATGTAGCCACGGCTCCCAGCATCTCCCCCTTTTTTACTTTTTAAAGCCAACAGATGTAATTCTGCTGAAACCCGACTTATAGAGTTGAATATTAACTTGAGAAAGACTGGAAAAAGGCAAAGACAAATCATTAGAGCACCAATGGTGACAGCAATATTAACAATAAAGGAGCTCCAATTTTTCTCCCCTACAAAAGAGGTCAGAGAGGTGAAAAAGTTGGTGGCCACTTCAGAAGCAGAAAAGGATTCTTCAGCCTGATTAATATTATTAATTTGTCTATGTAAGTCACAAATGTCTAGACTAAAGTCTGAATGGTTCCATATTCCCTGGATATGATTTTTAATTTTTTCCCAAGAGTGTAGAGATTGATTTACCTTAAGAGGAGTCCCACAGATCCATCTATAGGACACATAACATCGCAAGGCCAGTTTAACCTTCAAATTTGTAAGTTCTTGTCCTATCTGTAATATTGCCTCTTCCAGAGCGTTTACCTTTGCCTCCAGTTTTTCGTCTATTATTTCTTGGGTAGTTAGGGCAAGAGTGGTATTCTTAGAAAGATCGTCTACATAAGAGGCAGTATGTATTTGTTTGGTCAGCGCTACAGCAGATACAGTGAGAGAGGTTGCTAATGCAATCAAGGCTGAGATACCCCATATTAAAGCAGAGATAAACCGGCGGGGGCGCTGTAAAAGATCAGTAGCCTGTTTCAAAGTAAGCAATCCAACATCATCATACCAGGGTTCAGACAAATGAACGGGTAGCATAAGATAGGAGGGTTGTTGTAATATGATTACAGCTCGTACCTCTATATCAGGGCTCAAACAATTAGTTAAAAATACAATCTGGACAGGAGATATCATAACGAGAATTATTAAAAGAGATAGACATAGCAAAACTGTGTACAGGAAAGGCCAAGAAAACATAAGGGGCCAGGACACAGGCCTTAACCTTATACAACTGTGATCCTGTTGGTCTAATCAATACAACATTCTGTAAAGCGGCTATGGCCTGGCACAAGTGTGGTTGAATTTTGCCAGAGTCAGTAGAAAGAATAGGAGGGCGGAGGCGAGTGCGGACAGGGAGCCAGACGTTTAGAAGGTTTCTCGCGGAGTGAAAGTCGTCTCATCTGGGCTACTGGGGGAGATTCATCAGCTATCTTGACTCGGAAGCTGGGGCTCGTCTGCCTTGGTGGAGGTGGGGGCAGAGGCTGCTTGCGGTACCTGTCGAATCAGACGATCAGGAATCCACAAGGAGATGAAGCGTCCTGTGGAAATATGCAAGCATATCCTCGACCGATAGTTAAGAGAATATCAGGACCTTTCCACTGTCCTGTAAGCAGGTCCTTCCATTTGACCTGTAGTAAAATATTTTGTTTATTATCATTCCAATGTCTCATCATAGGTGACTCACCATGAAAATCTAAATTGAGAAAATTTATCACAAACAGAGCATGACTTAGTAAAAGACGGGGAGAGCTATATTTGAGCTCTCCTCCTTGTAATTTTTCCAATTGTTGTTTTGGGGGGCTCAGATAGCGAGGAAAAGACAAATGTTTCAATTTTGTTTATAAATTGCTGTAAGTCATAGTTCTTTAAGAGAATAGAGAAAAAGATTTTCTTAACTCTGGAAAAAAGCAAAATATTAAAAATCAGTAATATATCAATTAGAAAGTCATAAAAATTATAATCATCCCTATCAGTTTATTCTGTCCTGTGTAATTGGTTCTTGATCTTAATCTTCTGTCAGCAGTTTGTGAGGTCATCAGCTTCTCTGTCGGAGTTCTGTAATTTTTACCCAGTTTAGTTTTACAATCTGAGCGTTGATTAGAAACCTGTATTCTAGAGTGTTAGAGTCCTTTCCATGAATTTTCCTGAAGATGAGACATATTTGCAAAAGCAAAAAATAGAGTAAAACAATAACTGACTGTAAACAATAAAAGACTTAAAAATGATGATTGACAGAGAAACTTGGTTATCTCTGTGATATACAACACCTTAAACTAATAATTAGAATTATGGCTGATAGGATAGATCAGAATTTAGGCATGTATATAATTTCTAAAACACTTATATCAGTAACATTTACCCACATACTACCAACCAAGAAAGATTATTATCACTTTATCTGACAATGTTTCCCATGTAACTTTAGACCAAATAAGCCTGATTAGTTTAGAATTAACAAAACAGATTTGTCTTTTAGGTAGAGTTAGAAACCATTGGTTCACAATAATGATGTTTAGATTACCCACAAGAACTTTCAGATATTAGACAAACACCTATCATTTAAAGTTATTATGCCGACAAATTTCTAACAGACAATATGAACTTATTTGACTAGGAAACCCAGGCTGCATATTTGCATATGCAGTGCTAACTCTGAGGACATATCCAAACATTTCAATCAAACCAACAAACTTCAGTTTTCATTAACCAAAGATTAATCCATATCATCTTAAAAGACAGTGGGTTAATTTCTATTGTATTTAGAATGTATGTGAGCGCTTAATTTAAGCCAATTAAACAGAACTCTTAGTATTGGCCATATCACCCGGAGGTAAAAATATCACACACATATAGACACACAGACACAGAGCCTTCACACCTATTGTTTAAAAAATCACTGCCATCAATCAGGTAATGAGTCAATCTCCAAGAGAGGGCACCCCACTTGGTTGCCAGGGTGATCAAGCCCGGAAACCAGAGGGGGGGGCGCTCCCAGAGGTGGAGACTATGATATTTTAAAGATTTCTTTGTTTCTCAATTGCAAAGCTCAAAAGGAGCCAAAATGGTCACTGTAACTTTAAGAGAGAGGAAAGAAAAGGGTCCATTATCTTGCAAGTCTCCTGAGCCTAGGGCAGCGTCCTACTTGTTCTGCCTGTGAGATTCCTATAGCAAGGGGTGATGGGGGCGTCCCCCAGCATGTATCTCTTGTATACCTTCCCTATTATGCCTGGCAGTCATAAGTGCCTGGTGAATGGTTCCCAGGATAAAGGGATAGAGAAAAACAGTGAGGAACTTTCCGCCAGTCTGGGGGACATTCTACCCAATTGCAGCCTGGAGCCATTCTCCCAAGAAGGGGTTCCCATACTCAACCAAAGGTTAGAGTTTGGTACTTTCCTTGAACTGGAGTCCCGATTGGGACTTTTCCCGCAGTTCAGAGTATGGTCAGGTGCCAGAGGGAGGGGTCCCATTCCAGCCTTAGGAAAAGAAACCTTCCACGGGAGTCTTGGAGATTGGCGGCCGTCCTAATGACTTAAGTGGCCGACCCGTGCCCATGTAAAATTTGTCTATTAGAGATAGAGTCAGGAAGGAATGGATTAATTCATTTTCCATCACCCTCAGGCTTAAGGTACTGATTCTCTTCAGGCTGAATGCCACAATTTGCCCCATAGAGTAGCCATGGGCAGCAAACGTGGATTCATACAGCTGTCCGAGAAGGTTCCCGATGGAGCAGTGAATTTAGATCCATCCTTGAAAAAGAGAAAGTCACAAGGAAAAAATAGGGCACTTACCAGAACTTGAGCTCACAAGCCGATGAAGCAAGTCCACCAGAAATGATGCAGGGTTGGTGAGCCGAGGAGTCGAGAGAAAGATTTCCTGGGCTCTCAAGATTTGGTGGCAGTGCTCTTTTATTTAGAGAATAGCGTGGAATAGCATGGGGACAGGACCCATGGGCAGGCAGAGCTGCTGCGTGGTGACAGGACCCACGGCCAGAACTTAACAGGTCTTGCTCTTATAATGTTGCACAAGGAAGTATTCCCAGTTAGACATTTTAAAACATACTTAGGCAAAGTTGATATAACCTCTTTATAAAGAAAATCAGCTTCTAAGTTGTGTTCCCACTATCATCCAGGTTTCCAAATTAACAGTTTCCTCTTCGGGGAACCAGGGACATTGTTCTTGTAAAAATGTAGGAATGTAGAAATCTGTCCCAAAGAGGCTTTTATGTCTCTTTTTTGCAAGCATACATGTTATTATTTCTATACAGAGCCTTCTTTCTTTAGACTCAGTATGGCCCAAAACTTCTCAAAAGTTCTTGATCCTTCTTATTCTTCCTAACCTAATTTCACTCTCCCTTTCCGGAGAGGGACTAAAACTTCTCTATTATTATTATTATTTTTTTTTATTTCACTCTCCCTTTCTAGAGAGGGGCAAAAAACTTCTCAATTATTATTATTATTATTATTATTATTTATTTATTTTTTATTTCACTCTCCCTTTCTAGAGAGGGGCAAAAACTTCTCAATTATTATTATTATTATTATTATTATTTTTTTATTTCACTATCCTTTTCTAGAGAGGGGCCAGAACTTCTCAAAGTTCTTAACACCTACTACCCTTCTGTCCTTTCCTCACTCTCCCTTTGGCAGAGAGGGGCTAAAGGGGGCTCTTCTTTCCAGCCCTGGGTAGGATCCTATCCGTCCCGAGAAGTGGGGGGAACTTACCCTTCAGGTCCCTGTTCGGGCGCCACTTGCCGGGGTCCCGCCCCGGCGGAGTCCAGGTTCCTGAGGGATGGACGGCGTCGGCGCGATGAGGGAGGGGGAAAATAAAGGGGACGTGAGACTTGGGTTGGTGTTAGCAAGTCCGACTTTACTGTGCACAAGTGTCGTTTATATATTTTTCAGGATTAGTACAGAAATAGTATTACAAATATTCTCAGAGAGATAAGGAAGTAAGAAACGAACACAAGAATATTTATTAGCATTCCATTCTATAGAGCATAAGGTTAATGATCGTCTTCTCCGCAATTAGCTAGTGTTTGTTGTCTCTAAGCTAAAGGAGATAGGTACCTAGGCGTCTGTTGTAATTCATGGTAAAGTTAAATCAAAGAGAGAAGGTCCAGGCCTCCGGACAGGACAGCAGCCCGTCTGGTTACATCCTGGTGGAGCCATCCCTGCCTCCCTCAATCATTTACGCCATTAGTGTAGATGGTTAATGGGAACAAAAGGCGACTCCAGGGTGTCTTATCCCCAGGGCTATCTGCATTCTCAGCGGGCAGTTAAACATCTTTACTTTTTCGCGCCCTTTAGGGGCTGGAAGCATTCCTTTGTCTTTCAGATTGTAGAGCTAACGGTCCCTTAAGTACACTGCCGGAGAAAGTATCACATTGTTAGTAAAGTAAAGGGCTGAAAAGCTAAACTAAACTATATATCTTCAAGAATAAAAAAGAGAAATAAGTATACACATAACCTTGATAGAAAGCATGCATATAATTCAGAAAATATCGGGGGTGTTGGCCGGCCATCCTTCACCGAGGGGCATTCTTGCACCCCTCGGCCCTTCTACTCACCAATTATTTATTATTTATTGCTTTTAGGAGAAAACCTCTATAACATTTTAACAGAAAGCAGAAGGTCAAGAATAATATATAGATACTTCTTGATCAACCAATTAACCAACAAACTTAGAAGGACGATGCATATGTATATTTAGACAAAGAACTGGAGGGAGAAGGAAACATTAACCAGATGGAGGCCATAAACCTAATTCGACATCTTATCTGGGCAGGATTCCTTTCTGATTGTCTCACATGGGACTGTGTGCTCCTCCATTAATTAACTGAAAAATATCTTGAAAGTTACCTGCAGGTGGTCACATTCTCTTACTATATCTAATTTTCCCAGGAGGTAGTGCCTCCCAAGCAGCCACCCAAAGGAGTGAAAACTGGAGGTTAAGATAGGAAGAGGAATGAAGGGCAATTAGAAGCAGCACAGGTTTCAGAACTATGTGAGGGGCTGGCCGGTTATTCTTCACCAAGGGGCGGCCCTGCACCCCTCGGCGTTAATCGGCTGGACCCTGTCAAACAGCCGATCAAATGATGTAGCCACGGCTCCCAGCATCTCCCCCTTTTTTACTTTTTAAAGCCAACAGATGTAATTCTGCTGAAACCCGACTTATAGAGTTGAATATTAACTTGAGAAAGACTGGAAAAAGGCAAAGACAAATCATTAGAGCACCAATGGTGACAGCAATATTAACAATAAAGGAGCTCCAATTTTTCTCCCCTACAAAAGAGGTCAGAGAGGTGAAAAAGTTGGTGGCCACTTCAGAAGCAGAAAAGGATTCTTCAGCCTGATTAATATTATTAATTTGTCTATGTAAGTCACAAATGTCTAGACTAAAGTCTGAATGGTTCCATATTCCCTGGATATGATTTTTAATTTTTTCCCAAGAGTGTAGAGATTGATTTACCTTAAGAGGAGTCCCACAGATCCATCTATAGGACACATAACATCGCAAGGCCAGTTTAACCTTCAAATTTGTAAGTTCTTGTCCTATCTGTAATATTGCCTCTTCCAGAGCGTTTACCTTTGCCTCCAGTTTTTCGTCTATTATTTCTTGGGTAGTTAGGGCAAGAGTGGTATTCTTAGAAAGATCGTCTACATAAGAGGCAGTATGTATTTGTTTGGTCAGCGCTACAGCAGATACAGTGAGAGAGGTTGCTAATGCAATCAAGGCTGAGATACCCCATATTAAAGCAGAGATAAACCGGCGGGGGCGCTGTAAAAGATCAGTAGCCTGTTTCAAAGTAAGCAATCCAACATCATCATACCAGGGTTCAGACAAATGAACGGGTAGCATAAGATAGGAGGGTTGTTGTAATATGATTACAGCTCGTACCTCTATATCAGGGCTCAAACAATTAGTTAAAAATACAATCTGGACAGGAGATATCATAACGAGAATTATTAAAAGAGATAGACATAGCAAAACTGTGTACAGGAAAGGCCAAGAAAACATAAGGGGCCAGGACACAGGCCTTAACCTTATACAACTGTGATCCTGTTGGTCTAATCAATACAACATTCTGTAAAGCGGCTATGGCCTGGCACAAGTGTGGTTGAATTTTGCCAGAGTCAGTAGAAAGAATAGGAGGGCGGAGGCGAGTGCGGACAGGGAGCCAGACGTTTAGAAGGTTTCTCGCGGAGTGAAAGTCGTCTCATCTGGGCTACTGGGGGAGATTCATCAGCTATCTTGACTCGGAAGCTGGGGCTCGTCTGCCTTGGTGGAGGTGGGGGCAGAGGCTGCTTGCGGTACCTGTCGAATCAGACGATCAGGAATCCACAAGGAGATGAAGCGTCCTGTGGAAATATGCAAGCATATCCTCGACCGATAGTTAAGAGAATATCAGGACCTTTCCACTGTCCTGTAAGCAGGTCCTTCCATTTGACCTGTAGTAAAATATTTTGTTTATTATCATTCCAATGTCTCATCATAGGTGACTCACCATGAAAATCTAAATTGAGAAAATTTATCACAAACAGAGCATGACTTAGTAAAAGACGGGGAGAGCTATATTTGAGCTCTCCTCCTTGTAATTTTTCCAATTGTTGTTTTGGGGGGCTCAGATAGCGAGGAAAAGACAAATGTTTCAATTTTGTTTATAAATTGCTGTAAGTCATAGTTCTTTAAGAGAATAGAGAAAAAGATTTTCTTAACTCTGGAAAAAAGCAAAATATTAAAAATCAGTAATATATCAATTAAAAAGTCATAAAAATTATAATCATCCCTATCAGTTTATTCTGTCCTGTGTAATTGGTTCTTGATCTTAATCTTCTGTCAGCAGTTTGTGAGGTCATCAGCTTCTCTGTCGGAGTTCTGTAATTTTTACCCAGTTTAGTTTTACAATCTGAGCGTTGATTAGAAACCTGTATTCTAGAGTGTTAGAGTCCTTTCCATGAATTTTCCTGAAGATGAGACATATTTGCAAAAGCAAAAAATAGAGTAAAACAATAACTGACTGTAAACAATAAAAGACTTAAAAATGATGATTGACAGAGAAACTTGGTTATCTCTGTGATATACAACACCTTAAACTAATAATTAGAATTATGGCTGATAGGATAGATCAGAATTTAGGCATGTATATAATTTCTAAAACACTTATATCAGTAACATTTACCCACATACTACCAACCAAGAAAGATTATTATCACTTTATCTGACAATGTTTCCCATGTAACTTTAGACCAAATAAGCCTGATTAGTTTAGAATTAACAAAACAGATTTGTCTTTTAGGTAGAGTTAGAAACCATTGGTTCACAATAATGATGTTTAGATTACCCACAAGAACTTTCAGATATTAGACAAACAGCTATCATTTAAAGTTATTATGCCGACAAATTTCTAACAGACAATATGAACTTATTTGACTAGGAAACCCAGGCTGCATATTTGCATATGCAGTGCTAACTCTGAGGACATATCCAAACATTTCAATCAAACCAACAAACTTCAGTTTTCATTAACCAAAGATTAATCCATATCATCTTAAAAGACAGTGGGTTAATTTCTATTGTATTTAGAATGTATGTGAGCGCTTAATTTAAGCCAATTAAACAGAACTCTTAGTATTGGCCATATCACCCGGAGGTAAAAATATCACACACATATAGACACACAGACACAGAGCCTTCACACCTATTGTTTAAAAAATCACTGCCATCAATCAGGTAATGAGTCAATCTCCAAGAGAGGGCACCCCACTTGGTTGCCAGGGTGATCAAGCCCGGAAACCAGAGGGGGGGGGCGCTCCCAGAGGTGGAGACTATGATATTTTAAAGATTTCTTTGTTTCTCAATTGCAAAGCTCAAAAGGAGCCAAAATGGTCACTGTAACTTTAAGAGAGAGGAAAGAAAAGGGTCCATTATCTTGCAAGTCTCCTGAGCCTAGGGCAGCGTCCTACTTGTTCTGCCTGTGAGATTCCTATAGCAAGGGGTGATGGGGGCGTCCCCCAGCATGTATCTCTTGTATACCTTCCCTATTATGCCTGGCAGTCATAAGTGCCTGGTGAATGGTTCCCAGGATAAAGGGATAGAGAAAAACAGTGAGGAACTTTCCGCCAGTCTGGGGGACATTCTACCCAATTGCAGCCTGGAGCCATTCTCCCAAGAAGGGGTTCCCATACTCAACCAAAGGTTAGAGTTTGGTACTTTCCTTGAACTGGAGTCCCGATTGGGACTTTTCCCGCAGTTCAGAGTATGGTCAGGTGCCAGAGGGAGGGGTCCCATTCCAGCCTTAGGAAAAGAAACCTTCCACGGGAGTCTTGGAGATTGGCGGCCGTCCTAATGACTTAAGTGGCCGACCCGTGCCCATGTAAAATTTGTCTATTAGAGATAGAGTCAGGAAGGAATGGATTAATTCATTTTCCATCACCCTCAGGCTTAAGGTACTGATTCTCTTCAGGCTGAATGCCACAATTTGCCCCATAGAGTAGCCATGGGCAGCAAACGTGGATTCATACAGCTGTCCGAGAAGGTTCCCGATGGAGCAGTGAATTTAGATCCATCCTTGAAAAAGAGAAAGTCACAAGGAAAAAATAGGGCACTTACCAGAACTTGAGCTCACAAGCCGATGAAGCAAGTCCACCAGAAATGATGCAGGGTTGGTGAGCCGAGGAGTCGAGAGAAAGATTTCCTGGGCTCTCAAGATTTGGTGGCAGTGCTCTTTTATTTAGAGAATAGCGTGGAATAGCATGGGGACAGGACCCATGGGCAGGCAGAGCTGCTGCGTGGTGACAGGACCCACGGCCAGAACTTAACAGGTCTTGCTCTTATAATGTTGCACAAGGAAGTATTCCCAGTTAGACATTTTAAAACATACTTAGGCAAAGTTGATATAACCTCTTTATAAAGAAAATCAGCTTCTAAGTTGTGTTCCCACTATCATCCAGGTTTCCAAATTAACAGTTTCCTCTTCGGGGAACCAGGGACATTGTTCTTGTAAAAATGTAGGAATGTAGAAATCTGTCCCAAAGAGGCTTTTATGTCTCTTTTTTGCAAGCATACATGTTATTATTTCTATACAGAGCCTTCTTTCTTTAGACTCAGTATGGCCCAAAACTTCTCAAAAGTTCTTAATCCTTCTTATTCTTCCTAACCTAATTTCACTCTCCCTTTCCGGAGAGGGACTAAAACTTCTCTATTATTATTATTATTTTTTTTTATTTCACTCTCCCTTTCTAGAGAGGGGCAAAAAACTTCTCAATTATTATTATTATTATTATTATTATTTATTTTTTTTTTATTTCACTCTCCCTTTCTAGAGAGGGGCAAAAACTTCTCAATTATTATTATTATTATTATTATTATTTTTTTATTTCACTCTCCCTTTCTAGAGAGGGGCCAAAACTTCTCAAAGTTCTTAACACCTACTACCCTTCTGTCCTTTCCTCACTCTCCCTTTGGCAGAGAGGGGCTAAAGGGGGCTCTTCTTTCCAGCCCTGGGTAGGATCCTATCCGTCCCGAGAAGTGGGGGGAACTTACCCTTCAGGTCCCTGTTCGGGCGCCACTTGCCGGGGTCCCGCCCCGGCGGAGTCCAGGTTCCTGAGGGATGGACGGCGTCGGCGCGATGAGGGAGGGGGAAAATAAAGGGGACGTGAGACTTGGGTTGGTGTTAGCAAGTCCGACGTTACTGTGCACAAGTGTCGTTTATATATTTTTCAGGATTAGTACAGAAATAGTATTACAAATATTCTCAGAGAGATAAGGAAGTAAGAAACGAACACAAGAATATTTATTAGCATTCCATTCTATAGAGCATAAGGTTAATGATCGTCTTCTCCGCAATTAGCTAGTGTTTGTTGTCTCTAAGCTAAAGGAGATAGGTACCTAGGCGTCTGTTGTAATTCATGGTAAAGTTAAATCAAAGAGAGAAGGTCCAGGCCTCCGGACAGGACAGCAGCCCGTCTGGTTACATCCTGGTGGAGCCATCCCTGCCTCCCTCAATCATTTACGCCATTAGTGTAGATGGTTAATGGGAACAAAAGGCGACTCCAGGGTGTCTTATCCCCAGGGCTATCTGCATTCTCAGCGGGCAGTTAAACATCTTTACTTTTTCGCGCCCTTTAGGGGCTGGAAGCATTCCTTTGTCTTTCAGATTGTAGAGCTAACGGTCCCTTAAGTACACTGCCGGAGAAAGTATCACATTGTTAGTAAAGTAAAGGGCTGAAAAGCTAAACTAAACTATATATCTTCAAGAATAAAAAAGAGAAATAAGTATACACATAACCTTGATAGAAAGCATGCATATAATTCAGAAAATATCGGGGGTGTTGGCCGGCCATCCTTCACCGAGGGGCATTCTTGCACCCCTCGGCCCTTCTACTCACCAATTATTTATTATTTATTGCTTTTAGGAGAAAACCTCTATAACATTTTAACAGAAAGCAGAAGGTCAAGAATAATATATAGATACTTCTGGATCAACCAATTAACCAACAAACTTAGAAGGACGATGCATATGTATATTTAGACAAAGAACTGGAGGGAGAAGGAAACATTAACCAGATGGAGGCCATAAACCTAATTCGACATCTTATCTGGGCAGGATTCCTTTCTGATTGTCTCACATGGGACTGTGTGCTCCTCCATTAATTAACTGAAAAATATCTTGAAAGTTACCTGCAGGTGGTCACATTCTCTTACTATATCTAATTTTCCCAGGAGGTAGTGCCTCCCAAGCAGCCACCCAAAGGAGTGAAAACTGGAGGTTAAGATAGGAAGAGGAATGAAGGGCAATTAGAAGCAGCACAGGTTTCAGAACTATGTGAGGGGCTGGCCGGTTATTCTTCACCAAGGGGCGGCCCTGCACCCCTCGGCGTTAATCGGCTGGACCCTGTCAAACAGCCGATCAAATGATGTAGCCACGGCTCCCAGCATCTCCCCCTTTTTTACTTTTTAAAGCCAACAGATGTAATTCTGCTGAAACCCGACTTATAGAGTTGAATATTAACTTGAGAAAGACTGGAAAAAGGCAAAGACAAATCATTAGAGCACCAATGGTGACAGCAATATTAACAATAAAGGAGCTCCAATTTTTCTCCCCTACAAAAGAGGTCAGAGAGGTGAAAAAGTTGGTGGCCACTTCAGAAGCAGAAAAGGATTCTTCAGCCTGATTAATATTATTAATTTGTCTATGTAAGTCACAAATGTCTAGACTAAAGTCTGAATGGTTCCATATTCCCTGGATATGATTTTTAATTTTTTCCCAAGAGTGTAGAGATTGATTTACCTTAAGAGGAGTCCCACAGATCCATCTATAGGACACATAACATCGCAAGGCCAGTTTAACCTTCAAATTTGTAAGTTCTTGTCCTATCTGTAATATTGCCTCTTCCAGAGCGTTTACCTTTGCCTCCAGTTTTTCGTCTATTATTTCTTGGGTAGTTAGGGCAAGAGTGGTATTCTTAGAAAGATCGTCTACATAAGAGGCAGTATGTATTTGTTTGGTCAGCGCTACAGCAGATACAGTGAGAGAGGTTGCTAATGCAATCAAGGCTGAGATACCCCATATTAAAGCAGAGATAAACCGGCGGGGGCGCTGTAAAAGATCAGTAGCCTGTTTCAAAGTAAGCAATCCAACATCATCATACCAGGGTTCAGACAAATGAACGGGTAGCATAAGATAGGAGGGTTGTTGTAATATGATTACAGCTCGTACCTCTATATCAGGGCTCAAACAATTAGTTAAAAATACAATCTGGACAGGAGATATCATAACGAGAATTATTAAAAGAGATAGACATAGCAAAACTGTGTACAGGAAAGGCCAAGAAAACATAAGGGGCCAGGACACAGGCCTTAACCTTATACAACTGTGATCCTGTTGGTCTAATCAATACAGCATTCTGTAAAGCGGCTATGGCCTGGCACAAGTGTGGTTGAATTTTGCCAGAGTCAGTAGAAAGAATAGGAGGGCGGAGGCGAGTGCGGACAGGGAGCCAGACGTTTAGAAGGTTTCTCGCGGAGTGAAAGTCGTCTCATCTGGGCTACTGGGGGAGATTCATCAGCTATCTTGACTCGGAAGCTGGGGCTCGTCTGCCTTGGTGGAGGTGGGGGCAGAGGCTGCTTGCGGTACCTGTCGAATCAGACGATCAGGAATCCACAAGGAGATGAAGCGTCCTGTGGAAATATGCAAGCATATCCTCGACCGATAGTTAAGAGAATATCAGGACCTTTCCACTGTCCTGTAAGCAGGTCCTTCCATTTGACCTGTAGTAAAATATTTTGTTTATTATCATTCCAATGTCTCATCATAGGTGACTCACCATGAAAATCTAAATTGAGAAAATTTATCACAAACAGAGCATGACTTAGTAAAAGACGGGGAGAGCTATATTTGAGCTCTCCTCCTTGTAATTTTTCCAATTGTTGTTTTGGGGGGCTCAGATAGCGAGGAAAAGACAAATGTTTCAATTTTGTTTATAAATTGCTGTAAGTCATAGTTCTTTAAGAGAATAGAGAAAAAGATTTTCTTAACTCTGGAAAAAAGCAAAATGTTAAAAATCAGTAATATATCAATTAAAAAGTCATAAAAATTATAATCATCCCTATCAGTTTATTCTGTCCTGTGTAATTGGTTCTTGATCTTAATCTTCTGTCAGCAGTTTGTGAGGTCATCAGCTTCTCTGTCGGAGTTCTGTAATTTTTACCCAGTTTAGTTTTACAATCTGAGCGTTGATTAGAAACCTGTATTCTAGAGTGTTAGAGTCCTTTCCATGAATTTTCCTGAAGATGAGACATATTTGCAAAAGCAAAAAATAGAGTAAAACAATAACTGACTGTAAACAATAAAAGACTTAAAAATGATGATTGACAGAGAAACTTGGTTATCTCTGTGATATACAACACCTTAAACTAATAATTAGAATTATGGCTGATAGGACAGATCAGAATTTAGGCATGTATATAATTTCTAAAACACTTATATCAGTAACATTTACCCACATACTACCAACCAAGAAAGATTATTATCACTTTATCTGACAATGTTTCCCATGTAACTTTAGACCAAATAAGCCTGATTAGTTTAGAATTAACAAAACAGATTTGTCTTTTAGGTAGAGTTAGAAACCATTTGTTCCCAATAATGATGTTTAGATTACCCACAAGAACTTTCAGACATTAGACAAACAGCTATCATTTAAAGTTATTATGCCGACAAATTTCTAACAGACAATATGAACTTATTTGACTAGGAAACCCAGGCTGCATATTTGCATATGCAGTGCTAACTCTGAGGACATATCCAAACATTTCAATCAAACCAACAAACTTAAGTTTTCATTAACCAAAGATTAATCCATATCATCTTAAAAGACAGTGGGTTAATTTCTATTGTATTTAGAATGTATGTGAGCGCTTAATTTAAGCCAATTAAACAGAACTCTTAGTATTGGCCATATGACCCGGAGGTAAAAATATCACACACATATAGACACACAGACACAGAGCCTTCACACCTATTGTTTAAAAAATCACTGCCATCAATCAGGTAATGAGTCAATCTCCAAGAGAGGGCACCCCACTTGGTTGCCAGGGTGATCAAGCCCGGAAACCAGAGGGGGGGGGCGCTCCCAGAGGTGGAGACTATGATATTTTAAAGATTTCTTTGTTTCTCAATTGCAAAGCTCAAAAGGAGCCAAAATGGTCACTGTAACTTTAAGAGAGAGGAAAGAAAAGGGTCCATTATCTTGCAAGTCTCCTGAGCCTAGGGCAGCGTCCTACTTGTTCTGCCTGTGAGATTCCTATAGCAAGGGGTGATGGGGGCGTCCCCCAGCATGTATCTCTTGTATACCTTCCCTATTATGCCTGGCAGTCATAAGTGCCTGGTGAATGGTTCCCAGGATAAAGGGATAGAGAAAAACAGTGAGGAACTTTCCGCCAGTCTGGGGGACATTCTACCCAATTGCAGCCTGGAGCCATTCTCCCAAGAAGGGGTTCCCATACTCAACCAAAGGTTAGAGTTTGGTACTTTCCTTGAACTGGAGTCCCGATTGGGACTTTTCCCGCAGTTCAGAGTATGGTCAGGTGCCAGAGGGAGGGGTCCCATTCCAGCCTTAGGAAAAGAAACCTTCCACGGGAGTCTTGGAGATTGGCGGCCGTCCTAATGACTTAAGTGGCCGACCCGTGCCCATGTAAAATTTGTCTATTAGAGATAGAGTCAGGAAGGAATGGATTAATTCATTTTCCATCACCCTCAGGCTTAAGGTACTGATTCTCTTCAGGCTGAATGCCACAATTTGCCCCATAGAGTAGCCATGGGCAGCAAACGTGGATTCATACAGCTGTCCGAGAAGGTTCCCGATGGAGCAGTGAATTTAGATCCATCCTTGAAAAAGAGAAAGTCACAAGGAAAAAATAGGGCACTTACCAGAACTTGAGCTCACAAGCCGATGAAGCAAGTCCACCAGAAATGATGCAGGGTTGGTGAGCCGAGGAGTCGAGAGAAAGATTTCCTGGGCTCTCAAGATTTGGTGGCAGTGCTCTTTTATTTAGAGAATAGCGTGGAATAGCATGGGGACAGGACCCATGGGCAGAACTTAACAGGTCTTGCTCTTATAATGTTGCACAAGGAAGTATTCCCAGTTAGACATTTTAAAACATACTTAGGCAAAGTTGATATAACCTCTTTATAAAGAAAATCAGCTTCTAAGTTGTGTTCCCACTATCATCCAGGTTTCCAAATTAACAGTTTCCTCTTCGGGGAACCAGGGACATTGTTCTTGTAAAAATGTAGGAATGTAGAAATCTGTCCCAAAGAGGCTTTTATGTCTCTTTTTTGCAAGCATACATGTTATTATTTCTATACAGAGCCTTCTTTCTTTAGACTCAGTATGGCCCAAAACTTCTCAAAAGTTCTTAATCCTTCTTATTCTTCCTAACCTAATTTCACTCTCCCTTTCCGGAGAGGGACTAAAACTTCTCTATTATTATTATTATTTTTTTTTATTTCACTCTCCCTTTCTAGAGAGGGGCAAAAAACTTCTCAATTATTATTATTATTATTATTATTATTTATTTTTTTTTTATTTCACTCTCCCTTTCTAGAGAGGGGCAAAAACTTCTCAATTATTATTATTATTATTATTATTATTTTTTTATTTCACTCTCCCTTTCTAGAGAGGGGCCAAAACTTCTCAAAGTTCTTAACACCTACTACCCTTCTGTCCTTTCCTCACTCTCCCTTTGGCAGAGAGGGGCTAAAGGGGGCTCTTCTTTCCAGCCCTGGGTAGGATCCTATCCGTCCCGAGAAGTGGGGGGAACTTACCCTTCAGGTCCCTGTTCGGGCGCCACTTGCCGGGGTCCCGCCCCGGCGGAGTCCAGGTTCCTGAGGGATGGACGGCGTCGGCGCGATGAGGGAGGGGGAAAATAAAGGGGACGTGAGACTTGGGTTGGTGTTAGCAAGTCCGACGTTACTGTGCACAAGTGTCGTTTATATATTTTTCAGGATTAGTACAGAAATAGTATTACAAATATTCTCAGAGAGATAAGGAAGTAAGAAACGAACACAAGAATATTTATTAGCATTCCATTCTATAGAGCATAAGGTTAATGATCGTCTTCTCCGCAATTAGCTAGTGTTTGTTGTCTCTAAGCTAAAGGAGATAGGTACCTAGGCGTCTGTTGTAATTCATGGTAAAGTTAAATCAAAGAGAGAAGGTCCAGGCCTCCGGACAGGACAGCAGCCCGTCTGGTTACATCCTGGTGGAGCCATCCCTGCCTCCCTCAATCATTTACGCCATTAGTGTAGATGGTTAATGGGAACAAAAGGCGACTCCAGGGTGTCTTATCCCCAGGGCTATCTGCATTCTCAGCGGGCAGTTAAACATCTTTACTTTTTCGCGCCCTTTAGGGGCTGGAAGCATTCCTTTGTCTTTCAGATTGTAGAGCTAACGGTCCCTTAAGTACACTGCCGGAGAAAGTATCACATTGTTAGTAAAGTAAAGGGCTGAAAAGCTAAACTAAACTATATATCTTCAAGAATAAAAAAGAGAAATAAGTATACACATAACCTTGATAGAAAGCATGCATATAATTCAGAAAATATCGGGGGTGTTGGCCGGCCATCCTTCACCGAGGGGCATTCTTGCACCCCTCGGCCCTTCTACTCACCAATTATTTATTATTTATTGCTTTTAGGAGAAAACCTCTATAACATTTTAACAGAAAGCAGAAGGTCAAGAATAATATATAGATACTTCTTGATCAACCAATTAACCAACAAACTTAGAAGGACGATGCATATGTATATTTAGACAAAGAACTGGAGGGAGAAGGAAACATTAACCAGATGGAGGCCATAAACCTAATTCGACATCTTATCTGGGCAGGATTCCTTTCTGATTGTCTCACATGGGACTGTGTGCTCCTCCATTAATTAACTGAAAAATATCTTGAAAGTTACCTGCAGGTGGTCACATTCTCTTACTATATCTAATTTTCCCAGGAGGTAGTGCCTCCCAAGCAGCCACCCAAAGGAGTGAAAACTGGAGGTTAAGATAGGAAGAGGAATGAAGGGCAATTAGAAGCAGCACAGGTTTCAGAACTATGTGAGGGGCTGGCCGGTTATTCTTCACCAAGGGGCGGCCCTGCACCCCTCGGCGTTAATCGGCTGGACCCTGTCAAACAGCCGATCAAATGATGTAGCCACGGCTCCCAGCATCTCCCCCTTTTTTACTTTTTAAAGCCAACAGATGTAATTCTGCTGAAACCCGACTTATAGAGTTGAATATTAACTTGAGAAAGACTGGAAAAAGGCAAAGACAAATCATTAGAGCACCAATGGTGACAGCAATATTAACAATAAAGGAGCTCCAATTTTTCTCCCCTACAAAAGAGGTCAGAGAGGTGAAAAAGTTGGTGGCCACTTCAGAAGCAGAAAAGGATTCTTCAGCCTGATTAATATTATTAATTTGTCTATGTAAGTCACAAATGTCTAGACTAAAGTCTGAATGGTTCCATATTCCCTGGATATGATTTTTAATTTTTTCCCAAGAGTGTAGAGATTGATTTACCTTAAGAGGAGTCCCACAGATCCATCTATAGGACACATAACATCGCAAGGCCAGTTTAACCTTCAAATTTGTAAGTTCTTGTCCTATCTGTAATATTGCCTCTTCCAGAGCGTTTACCTTTGCCTCCAGTTTTTCGTCTATTATTTCTTGGGTAGTTAGGGCAAGAGTGGTATTCTTAGAAAGATCGTCTACATAAGAGGCAGTATGTATTTGTTTGGTCAGCGCTACAGCAGATACAGTGAGAGAGGTTGCTAATGCAATCAAGGCTGAGATACCCCATATTAAAGCAGAGATAAACCGGCGGGGGCGCTGTAAAAGATCAGTAGCCTGTTTCAAAGTAAGCAATCCAACATCATCATACCAGGGTTCAGACAAATGAACGGGTAGCATAAGATAGGAGGGTTGTTGTAATATGATTACAGCTCGTACCTCTATATCAGGGCTCAAACAATTAGTTAAAAATACAATCTGGACAGGAGATATCATAACGAGAATTATTAAAAGAGATAGACATAGCAAAACTGTGTACAGGAAAGGCCAAGAAAACATAAGGGGCCAGGACACAGGCCTTAACCTTATACAACTGTGATCCTGTTGGTCTAATCAATACAGCATTCTGTAAAGCGGCTATGGCCTGGCACAAGTGTGGTTGAATTTTGCCAGAGTCAGTAGAAAGAATAGGAGGGCGGAGGCGAGTGCGGACAGGGAGCCAGACGTTTAGAAGGTTTCTCGCGGAGTGAAAGTCGTCTCATCTGGGCTACTGGGGGAGATTCATCAGCTATCTTGACTCGGAAGCTGGGGCTCGTCTGCCTTGGTGGAGGTGGGGGCAGAGGCTGCTTGCGGTACCTGTCGAATCAGACGATCAGGAATCCACAAGGAGATGAAGCGTCCTGTGGAAATATGCAAGCATATCCTCGACCGATAGTTAAGAGAATATCAGGACCTTTCCACTGTCCTGTAAGCAGGTCCTTCCATTTGACCTGTAGTAAAATATTTTGTTTATTATCATTCCAATGTCTCATCATAGGTGACTCACCATGAAAATCTAAATTGAGAAAATTTATCACAAACAGAGCATGACTTAGTAAAAGACGGGGAGAGCTATATTTGAGCTCTCCTCCTTGTAATTTTTCCAATTGTTGTTTTGGGGGGCTCAGATAGCGAGGAAAAGACAAATGTTTCAATTTTGTTTATAAATTGCTGTAAGTCATAGTTCTTTAAGAGAATAGAGAAAAAGATTTTCTTAACTCTGGAAAAAAGCAAAATGTTAAAAATCAGTAATATATCAATTAAAAAGTCATAAAAATTATAATCATCCCTATCAGTTTATTCTGTCCTGTGTAATTGGTTCTTGATCTTAATCTTCTGTCAGCAGTTTGTGAGGTCATCAGCTTCTCTGTCGGAGTTCTGTAATTTTTACCCAGTTTAGTTTTACAATCTGAGCGTTGATTAGAAACCTGTATTCTAGAGTGTTAGAGTCCTTTCCATGAATTTTCCTGAAGATGAGACATATTTGCAAAAGCAAAAAATAGAGTAAAACAATAACTGACTGTAAACAATAAAAGACTTAAAAATGATGATTGACAGAGAAACTTGGTTATCTCTGTGATATACAACACCTTAAACTAATAATTAGAATTATGGCTGATAGGACAGATCAGAATTTAGGCATGTATATAATTTCTAAAACACTTATATCAGTAACATTTACCCACATACTACCAACCAAGAAAGATTATTATCACTTTATCTGACAATGTTTCCCATGTAACTTTAGACCAAATAAGCCTGATTAGTTTAGAATTAACAAAACAGATTTGTCTTTTAGGTAGAGTTAGAAACCATTTGTTCCCAATAATGATGTTTAGATTACCCACAAGAACTTTCAGACATTAGACAAACAGCTATCATTTAAAGTTATTATGCCGACAAATTTCTAACAGACAATATGAACTTATTTGACTAGGAAACCCAGGCTGCATATTTGCATATGCAGTGCTAACTCTGAGGACATATCCAAACATTTCAATCAAACCAACAAACTTAAGTTTTCATTAACCAAAGATTAATCCATATCATCTTAAAAGACAGTGGGTTAATTTCTATTGTATTTAGAATGTATGTGAGCGCTTAATTTAAGCCAATTAAACAGAACTCTTAGTATTGGCCATATCACCCGGAGGTAAAAATATCACACACATATAGACACACAGACACAGAGCCTTCACACCTATTGTTTAAAAAATCACTGCCATCAATCAGGTAATGAGTCAATCTCCAAGAGAGGGCACCCCACTTGGTTGCCAGGGTGATCAAGCCCGGAAACCAGAGGGGGGGGGCGCTCCCAGAGGTGGAGACTATGATATTTTAAAGATTTCTTTGTTTCTCAATTGCAAAGCTCAAAAGGAGCCAAAATGGTCACTGTAACTTTAAGAGAGAGGAAAGAAAAGGGTCCATTATCTTGCAAGTCTCCTGAGCCTAGGGCAGCGTCCTACTTGTTCTGCCTGTGAGATTCCTATAGCAAGGGGTGATGGGGGCGTCCCCCAGCATGTATCTCTTGTATACCTTCCCTATTATGCCTGGCAGTCATAAGTGCCTGGTGAATGGTTCCCAGGATAAAGGGATAGAGAAAAACAGTGAGGAACTTTCCGCCAGTCTGGGGGACATTCTACCCAATTGCAGCCTGGAGCCATTCTCCCAAGAAGGGGTTCCCATACTCAACCAAAGGTTAGAGTTTGGTACTTTCCTTGAACTGGAGTCCCGATTGGGACTTTTCCCGCAGTTCAGAGTATGGTCAGGTGCCAGAGGGAGGGGTCCCATTCCAGCCTTAGGAAAAGAAACCTTCCACGGGAGTCTTGGAGATTGGCGGCCGTCCTAATGACTTAAGTGGCCGACCCGTGCCCATGTAAAATTTGTCTATTAGAGATAGAGTCAGGAAGGAATGGATTAATTCATTTTCCATCACCCTCAGGCTTAAGGTACTGATTCTCTTCAGGCTGAATGCCACAATTTGCCCCATAGAGTAGCCATGGGCAGCAAACGTGGATTCATACAGCTGTCCGAGAAGGTTCCCGATGGAGCAGTGAATTTAGATCCATCCTTGAAAAAGAGAAAGTCACAAGGAAAAAATAGGGCACTTACCAGAACTTGAGCTCACAAGCCGATGAAGCAAGTCCACCAGAAATGATGCAGGGTTGGTGAGCCGAGGAGTCGAGAGAAAGATTTCCTGGGCTCTCAAGATTTGGTGGCAGTGCTCTTTTATTTAGAGAATAGCGTGGAATAGCATGGGGACAGGACCCATGGGCAGGCAGAGCTGCTGCGTGGTGACAGGACCCACGGCCAGAACTTAACAGGTCTTGCTCTTATAATGTTGCACAAGGAAGTATTCCCAGTTAGACATTTTAAAACATACTTAGGCAAAGTTGATATAACCTCTTTATAAAGAAAATCAGCTTCTAAGTTGTGTTCCCACTATCATCCAGGTTTCCAAATTAACAGTTTCCTCTTCGGGGAACCAGGGACATTGTTCTTGTAAAAATGTAGGAATGTAGAAATCTGTCCCAAAGAGGCTTTTATGTCTCTTTTTTGCAAGCATACATGTTATTATTTCTATACAGAGCCTTCTTTCTTTAGACTCAGTATGGCCCAAAACTTCTCAAAAGTTCTTGATCCTTCTTATTCTTCCTAACCTAATTTCACTCTCCCTTTCCGGAGAGGGACTAAAACTTCTCTATTATTATTATTATTTTTTTTTATTTCACTCTCCCTTTCTAGAGAGGGGCAAAAAACTTCTCAATTATTATTATTATTATTATTATTATTTATTTTTTTTTTATTTCACTCTCCCTTTCTAGAGAGGGGCAAAAACTTCTCAATTATTATTATTATTATTATTATTATTTTTTTATTTCACTCTCCCTTTCTAGAGAGGGGCCAAAACTTCTCAAAGTTCTTAACACCTACTACCCTTCTGTCCTTTCCTCACTCTCCCTTTGGCAGAGAGGGGCTAAAGGGGGCTCTTCTTTCCAGCCCTGGGTAGGATCCTATCCGTCCCGAGAAGTGGGGGGAACTTACCCTTCAGGTCCCTGTTCGGGCGCCACTTGCCGGGGTCCCGCCCCGGCGGAGTCCAGGTTCCTGAGGGATGGACGGCGTCGGCGCGATGAGGGAGGGGGAAAATAAAGGGGACGTGAGACTTGGGTTGGTGTTAGCAAGTCCGACGTTACTGTGCACAAGTGTCGTTTATATATTTTTCAGGATTAGTACAGAAATAGTATTACAAATATTCTCAGAGAGATAAGGAAGTAAGAAACGAACACAAGAATATTTATTAGCATTCCATTCTATAGAGCATAAGGTTAATGATCGTCTTCTCCGCAATTAGCTAGTGTTTGTTGTCTCTAAGCTAAAGGAGATAGGTACCTAGGCGTCTGTTGTAATTCATGGTAAAGTTAAATCAAAGAGAGAAGGTCCAGGCCTCCGGACAGGACAGCAGCCCGTCTGGTTACATCCTGGTGGAGCCATCCCTGCCTCCCTCAATCATTTACGCCATTAGTGTAGATGGTTAATGGGAACAAAAGGCGACTCCAGGGTGTCTTATCCCCAGGGCTATCTGCATTCTCAGCGGGCAGTTAAACATCTTTACTTTTTCGCGCCCTTTAGGGGCTGGAAGCATTCCTTTGTCTTTCAGATTGTAGAGCTAACGGTCCCTTAAGTACACTGCCGGAGAAAGTATCACATTGTTAGTAAAGTAAAGGGCTGAAAAGCTAAACTAAACTATATATCTTCAAGAATAAAAAAGAGAAATAAGTATACACATAACCTTGATAGAAAGCATGCATATAATTCAGAAAATATCGGGGGTGTTGGCCGGCCATCCTTCACCGAGGGGCATTCTTGCACCCCTCGGCCCTTCTACTCACCAATTATTTATTATTTATTGCTTTTAGGAGAAAACCTCTATAACATTTTAACAGAAAGCAGAAGGTCAAGAATAATATATAGATACTTCTGGATCAACCAATTAACCAACAAACTTAGAAGGACGATGCATATGTATATTTAGACAAAGAACTGGAGGGAGAAGGAAACATTAACCAGATGGAGGCCATAAACCTAATTCGACATCTTATCTGGGCAGGATTCCTTTCTGATTGTCTCACATGGGACTGTGTGCTCCTCCATTAATTAACTGAAAAATATCTTGAAAGTTACCTGCAGGTGGTCACATTCTCTTACTATATCTAATTTTCCCAGGAGGTAGTGCCTCCCAAGCAGCCACCCAAAGGAGTGAAAACTGGAGGTTAAGATAGGAAGAGGAATGAAGGGCAATTAGAAGCAGCACAGGTTTCAGAACTATGTGAGGGGCTGGCCGGTTATTCTTCACCAAGGGGCGGCCCTGCACCCCTCGGCGTTAATCGGCTGGACCCTGTCAAACAGCCGATCAAATGATGTAGCCACGGCTCCCAGCATCTCCCCCTTTTTTACTTTTTAAAGCCAACAGATGTAATTCTGCTGAAACCCGACTTATAGAGTTGAATATTAACTTGAGAAAGACTGGAAAAAGGCAAAGACAAATCATTAGAGCACCAATGGTGACAGCAATATTAACAATAAAGGAGCTCCAATTTTTCTCCCCTACAAAAGAGGTCAGAGAGGTGAAAAAGTTGGTGGCCACTTCAGAAGCAGAAAAGGATTCTTCAGCCTGATTAATATTATTAATTTGTCTATGTAAGTCACAAATGTCTAGACTAAAGTCTGAATGGTTCCATATTCCCTGGATATGATTTTTAATTTTTTCCCAAGAGTGTAGAGATTGATTTACCTTAAGAGGAGTCCCACAGATCCATCTATAGGACACATAACATCGCAAGGCCAGTTTAACCTTCAAATTTGTAAGTTCTTGTCCTATCTGTAATATTGCCTCTTCCAGAGCGTTTACCTTTGCCTCCAGTTTTTCGTCTATTATTTCTTGGGTAGTTAGGGCAAGAGTGGTATTCTTAGAAAGATCGTCTACATAAGAGGCAGTATGTATTTGTTTGGTCAGCGCTACAGCAGATACAGTGAGAGAGGTTGCTAATGCAATCAAGGCTGAGATACCCCATATTAAAGCAGAGATAAACCGGCGGGGGCGCTGTAAAAGATCAGTAGCCTGTTTCAAAGTAAGCAATCCAACATCATCATACCAGGGTTCAGACAAATGAACGGGTAGCATAAGATAGGAGGGTTGTTGTAATATGATTACAGCTCGTACCTCTATATCAGGGCTCAAACAATTAGTTAAAAATACAATCTGGACAGGAGATATCATAACGAGAATTATTAAAAGAGATAGACATAGCAAAACTGTGTACAGGAAAGGCCAAGAAAACATAAGGGGCCAGGACACAGGCCTTAACCTTATACAACTGTGATCCTGTTGGTCTAATCAATACAGCATTCTGTAAAGCGGCTATGGCCTGGCACAAGTGTGGTTGAATTTTGCCAGAGTCAGTAGAAAGAATAGGAGGGCGGAGGCGAGTGCGGACAGGGAGCCAGACGTTTAGAAGGTTTCTCGCGGAGTGAAAGTCGTCTCATCTGGGCTACTGGGGGAGATTCATCAGCTATCTTGACTCGGAAGCTGGGGCTCGTCTGCCTTGGTGGAGGTGGGGGCAGAGGCTGCTTGCGGTACCTGTCGAATCAGACGATCAGGAATCCACAAGGAGATGAAGCGTCCTGTGGAAATATGCAAGCATATCCTCGACCGATAGTTAAGAGAATATCAGGACCTTTCCACTGTCCTGTAAGCAGGTCCTTCCATTTGACCTGTAGTAAAATATTTTGTTTATTATCATTCCAATGTCTCATCATAGGTGACTCACCATGAAAATCTAAATTGAGAAAATTTATCACAAACAGAGCATGACTTAGTAAAAGACGGGGAGAGCTATATTTGAGCTCTCCTCCTTGTAATTTTTCCAATTGTTGTTTTGGGGGGCTCAGATAGCGAGGAAAAGACAAATGTTTCAATTTTGTTTATAAATTGCTGTAAGTCATAGTTCTTTAAGAGAATAGAGAAAAAGATTTTCTTAACTCTGGAAAAAAGCAAAATGTTAAAAATCAGTAATATATCAATTAAAAAGTCATAAAAATTATAATCATCCCTATCAGTTTATTCTGTCCTGTGTAATTGGTTCTTGATCTTAATCTTCTGTCAGCAGTTTGTGAGGTCATCAGCTTCTCTGTCGGAGTTCTGTAATTTTTACCCAGTTTAGTTTTACAATCTGAGCGTTGATTAGAAACCTGTATTCTAGAGTGTTAGAGTCCTTTCCATGAATTTTCCTGAAGATGAGACATATTTGCAAAAGCAAAAAATAGAGTAAAACAATAACTGACTGTAAACAATAAAAGACTTAAAAATGATGATTGACAGAGAAACTTGGTTATCTCTGTGATATACAACACCTTAAACTAATAATTAGAATTATGGCTGATAGGACAGATCAGAATTTAGGCATGTATATAATTTCTAAAACACTTATATCAGTAACATTTACCCACATACTACCAACCAAGAAAGATTATTATCACTTTATCTGACAATGTTTCCCATGTAACTTTAGACCAAATAAGCCTGATTAGTTTAGAATTAACAAAACAGATTTGTCTTTTAGGTAGAGTTAGAAACCATTTGTTCCCAATAATGATGTTTAGATTACCCACAAGAACTTTCAGACATTAGACAAACAGCTATCATTTAAAGTTATTATGCCGACAAATTTCTAACAGACAATATGAACTTATTTGACTAGGAAACCCAGGCTGCATATTTGCATATGCAGTGCTAACTCTGAGGACATATCCAAACATTTCAATCAAACCAACAAACTTAAGTTTTCATTAACCAAAGATTAATCCATATCATCTTAAAAGACAGTGGGTTAATTTCTATTGTATTTAGAATGTATGTGAGCGCTTAATTTAAGCCAATTAAACAGAACTCTTAGTATTGGCCATATCACCCGGAGGTAAAAATATCACACACATATAGACACACAGACACAGAGCCTTCACACCTATTGTTTAAAAAATCACTGCCATCAGTCAGGTAATGAGTCAATCTCCAAGAGAGGGCACCCCACTTGGTTGCCAGGGTGATCAAGCCCGGAAACCAGAGGGGGGGGGCGCTCCCAGAGGTGGAGACTATGATATTTTAAAGATTTCTTTGTTTCTCAATTGCAAAGCTCAAAAGGAGCCAAAATGGTCACTGTAACTTTAAGAGAGAGGAAAGAAAAGGGTCCATTATCTTGCAAGTCTCCTGAGCCTAGGGCAGCGTCCTACTTGTTCTGCCTGTGAGATTCCTATAGCAAGGGGTGATGGGGGCGTCCCCCAGCATGTATCTCTTGCATACCTTCCCTATTATGCCTGGCAGTCATAAGTGCCTGGTGAATGGTTCCCAGGATAAAGGGATAGAGAAAAACAGTGAGGAACTTTCCGCCAGTCTGGGGGACATTCTACCCAATTGCAGCCTGGAGCCATTCTCCCAAGAAGGGGTTCCCATACTCAACCAAAGGTTAGAGTTTGGTACTTTCCTTGAACTGAAGTCCCGATTGGGACTTTTCCCGCAGTTCAGAGTATGGTCAGGTGCCAGAGGGAGGGGTCCCATTCCAGCCTTAGGAAAAGAAACCTTCCACGGGAGTCTTGGAGATTGGCGGCCGTCCTAATGACTTAAGTGGCCGACCCGTGCCCATGTAAAATTTGTCTATTAGAGATAGAGTCAGGAAGGAATGGATTAATTCATTTTCCATCACCCTCAGGCTTAAGGTACTGATTCTCTTCAGGCTGAATGCCACAATTTGCCCCATAGAGTAGCCATGGGCAGCAAACGTGGATTCATACAGCTGTCCGAGAAGGTTCCCGATGGAGCAGTGAATTTAGATCCATCCTTGAAAAAGAGAAAGTCACAAGGAAAGAATAGGGCACTTACCAGAACTTGAGCTCACAAGCCGATGAAGCAAGTCCACCAGAAATGATGCAGGGTTGGTGAGCCGAGGAGTCGAGAGAAAGATTTCCTGGGCTCTCAAGATTTGGTGGCAGTGCTCTTTTATTTAGAGAATAGCGTGGAATAGCATGGGGACAGGACCCATGGGCAGGCAGAGCTGCTGCGTGGTGACAGGACCCACGGCCAGAACTTAACAGGTCTTGCTCTTATAATGTTGCACAAGGAAGTATTCCCAGTTAGACATTTTAAAACATACTTAGGCAAAGTTGATATAACCTCTTTATAAAGAAAATCAGCTTCTAAGTTGTGTTCCCACTATCATCCAGGTTTCCAAATTAACAGTTTCCTCTTCGGGGAACCAGGGACATTGTTCTTGTAAAAATGTAGGAATGTAGAAATCTGTCCCAAAGAGGCTTTTATGTCTCTTTTTTGCAAGCATACATGTTATTATTTCTATACAGAGCCTTCTTTCTTTAGACTCAGTATGGCCCAAAACTTCTCAAAAGTTCTTAATCCTTCTTATTCTTCCTAACCTAATTTCACTCTCCCTTTCCGGAGAGGGACTAAAACTTCTCTATTATTATTATTATTTTTTTTTATTTCACTCTCCCTTTCTAGAGAGGGGCAAAAACTTCTCAATTATTATTATTATTATTATTATTATTATTATTATTATTTTTATTTTTATTTATTTCACTCTCCCTTTCTAGAGAGGGGCCAAAACTTCTCAAAGTTCTTAACACCTACTACCCTTCTGTCCTTTCCTCACTCTCCCTTTGGCAGAGAGGGGCTAAAGGGGGCTCTTCTTTCCAGCCCTGGGTAGGATCCTATCCGTCCCGAGAAGTGGGGGGAACTTACCCTTCAGGTCCCTGTTCGGGCGCCACTTGCCGGGGTCCCGCCCCGGCGGAGTCCAGGTTCCTGAGGGATGGACGGCGTCGGCGCGATGAGGGAGGGGGAAAATAAAGGGGACGTGAGACTTGGGTTGGTGTTAGCAAGTCCGACTTTACTGTGCACAAGTGTCGTTTATATATTTTTCAGGATTAGTACAGAAATAGTATTACAAATATTCTCAGAGAGATAAGGAAGTAAGAAACGAGCACAAGAATATTTATTAGCATTCCATTCTATAGAGCATAAGGTTAATGATCGTCTTCTCCGCAATTAACTAGTGTTTGTTGTCTCTAAGCTAAAGGAGATAGGTACCTAGGCGTCTGTTGTAATTCATGGTAAAGTTAAATCAAAGAGAGAAGGTCCAGGCCTCCAGACAGGACAGCAGCCCGTCTGGTTACATCCTGGTGGAGCCATCCCTGCCTCCCTCAATCATTTACGCCATTAGTGTAGATGGTTAATGGGAACAAAAGGCGACTCCAGGGTGTCTTATCCCCAGGGCTATCTGCATTCTCAGCGGGCAGTTAAACATCTTTACTTTTTCGCGCCCTTTAGGGGCTGGAAGCATTCCTTTGTCTTTTAGATTGTAGAGCTAACGGTCCCTTAAGTACACTGCCGGAGAAAGTATCACATTGTTAGTAAAGTAAAGGGCTGAAAAGCTAAACTAAACTATATATCTTCAAGAATAAAAAAGAGAAATAAGTATACACATAACCTTGATAGAAAGCATGCATATAATTCAGAAAATATCGGGGGTGTTGGCCGGCCATCCTTCACCGAGGGGCATTCTTGCACCCCTCGGCCCTTCTACTCACCAATTATTTATTATTTATTGCTTTTAGGAGAAAACCTCTATAACATTTTAACAGAAAGCAGAAGGTCAAGAATAATATATAGATACTTCTTGATCAACCAATTAACCAACAAACTTAGAAGGACGATGCATATGTATATTTAGACAAAGAACTGGAGGGAGAAGGAAACATTAACCAGATGGCGTAGCCGGCAGGTTATTTTGCATGTCCGGCAATGTTTCCGGCGATTCGAGCCGGTGGTTCCGGCATGTCCGGGAGGTGGTTCCGGCATGCCCGACAGGTGATTCCGGAGTGTCCGGCATGTGGTTCTGGCACCTCTGAGAGGTGGTTCCGGCAGGCCCGGCAGGTGATACCGGAGTCTCCGGCATTTGGTTCTGGCACCTCTGAGAGGTGGTTCCGGAATGCCTGCCATGTGATTCCGGAGTGTCAGCCGAGTGGTTCTTGCATAGCCGGCAGGTGATTTTGGCGTGTCCCGCAGGTGGTTACGGCGAGCTCGGCAGGTGGTACCAGCGTGTCCGGAACATGGTTCTGGCATGTCTGAGAGATGGTTCCGGCATGCCCGGCAGGTGATTCGGGAGTGTCCGGCATGTGGTTCCGGCACCTCTGAGAGGTGGTTCCGGCATGCCCGGCAGGTGATTCCGGAGTGTCCGGCATGTGGTTCTGGCACCTCTGATAGGTGGTCCCGGCATGCCCGGCAGGTGGTTCCGGAATGTCTGCCGAGTGGTTCTGGCGTAGTCGGCAGGTGATTCTGGCGTGTCCAGCAGGTGGTTGTGGGGAGTGGATCATGTGGTTCCGGCACACTCGGCAGGTGGTACCGGCGTGTCCGGAAAATGGTTCTGGCAAGTCTGAGAGGCGGTTCCGGCATGCCCCACAGGTGATTCCGGAGTGTTCGCCAAGTGGTTCTGGCGTAGCCGGCAGGTCATTTTGCATGTCCGGCGGTGGTTCCGGCGAGTCGAGCCACTGGTTCCGGCGTGTCTGGCAGGTGGTTCTGGCGTGACCGGCACGAGGTTCTGGCACGTCTGAGATTTGGTTCCGGCACGCCCGACAGGTGATTCCGGAGTGTCCGCCACGTGGTTCTGGCGTACCCGGCAGGTGATTTTGGCGTGTCTGGCAGGTGTTTCTTGCAAGTCGAGCATTTGGCTCAGGCATGCTCAGCAGGTGCTTCCGGCGTGTCTGGCACGTGGTTCTGGTGTGTCTGAGAGCTGGTTCTGGCATGTCCGGCAGATGATTCCGGAGTGTCCACCAAGTGGTTGTGGCATACCCGGCAGGTGATTTTAGCGTGTCAGGTAGGTGGTTCCAGCGAGTCGAGTAGGTGGTTCAGGCGTGCTCGGCAGGTGGTTCAGGCGGGTCTGGCAGGTGGTTTCGGTCTGTTCGGGGTGTGGTTCCGGCATCTCAGACACGTGGTCCTGGCACGTCTGATAGGTGGTTCCGGCCGGCCCGACATGTGTTTCCATGGTGTCCGCCAAGTGGTTCTGGCATAGCTGGCAGGTGATTTTGGCGTGACCGGCAGGTGGTTCCAGCCAGCCTGGCAGGTGATTCCGAAGAGTTCACCAAATGGTTGTGGCGTAGCCGGCAGGTGATTCTGGTGTGTCCTGCTGGTGGTTCTGGGGAGTGGATCAGGTGGTTCCGGCATACTCGGCAGGTGGTACCGGCGTGTCCTGAACATGGTTCTGGCAAGTCTGAGAGGTGCTTCCGGCATGCACGACAGGTGATTCCGGACTGTTCGCCATGTGGTTCTGGCGTAGTCGGCAGGTTATTTTGCATGTCCGGCGGTGGTTCTGGCGAGTCGAGCCGGTGGTTCCGGCGTGTCCAGCAGGTGTTTCCGGTCTGTCCGGCAGGTGGTTCTGGCGTGACCGGCACGAGGTTCTGGCACGTCTGAGAGTTGGTTCCGGCATGCCCGACAGGTGATTCCGGAGTGTCTGCCACGTGGTTCTGGCGTACCCGGCAGGTGATTTTGGCGTGTCTGGCAGGTGTTTCTTGCAAGTCGAGCATTTGGCTCAGGCATGCTCAGCAGGTGCTTCCGGCGTGTCTGGCACGTGGTTCTGGTGAGTCTGAGAGCTGGTTCTGGCATGTCCGGCAGATGATTCCGGAGTGTCCACTAAGTGGTTGTGGCATACCCGGCAGGTGATTTTAGCGTGTCAGGTAGGTGGTTCCGGCGAGTCGAGTAGGCGGTTCCGGCGTGCTCGGCAGGTGGTTCAGGCGGGTCTGGCAGGTGGTTTCGGTCTGTTCGGGGTGTGGTTCCGGCATCTCAGGCACATGGTTCTGGCACGTCTGATAGGTGGTTCCGGCCGGCCCGACAGGTGTTTCCATGGTGTCCGCCAAGTTGTTCTGGCATAGCTGGCAGGTGATTTTGGTGTGACCGGCAGCTGGTTCCAGCCAGCCCGGCAGGCGATTCCGAAGCGTTCACCAAATGGTTGTGGCGTAGCCGGCAGGTGATTTTGGCGTGTCCAGCAGGTGGTTTTGGCGAGTCGAGCAGGTGGTTCTGGCTTGCTCGGCAGGTGCTTCCGGTGTCATTGGCATGTGGTTCCGGCATGTCTTAGAGGTGGTTCCGCCATGCCCGGCAGGTGATTCCGGAGTGTTCGCCAAGTGGTTCTGGCGTAGCCAGCAGGTGATTTTGCATGTCCGGCAAGGGTTCCGGCGAGTCGAGCCGGTGGTTCCGGCATGTCCGGCAGGTGGTTCCGGCATGCCCGGCAGGTGATTCCGGAGTGTCCGGCATGGGGTTCTGGCACCTATGAGAGGTGGTTCCGGCATGCCCGGCTGGTGATACCGGACTGTTCGCCAAGTGGTTCTGGCGCAGCCGGCAGGTGATTTTGCATGTCCGGCAATGGTTCCGGCGAGTCGAGCCGGTGGTTCCGGAATGTCCGGCAGGTGGTTCCGGCATGTCCGGGAGGTGGTTCCGGCATGTCCATCACGTGGTTCCAGCATGCCCTGCAGGTGATTCCGGAGTGTCCGGCATGTGGTTCTGGCACCTCTGAGAGGTGGTTCCGGCATGCCCGGCAGGTGATACCGGAGTCTCCGGCATTTGGTTCTATCACCTCTGAGAGGTGGTTCCGGAATGCCTGGCCTGTGATTCCGGAGTGTCTGCCGAGTGATTCTGGCGTACCCGGCAGGTGATTTTGGCATGTCCGACAGGTGTTTCTTGCATGTCGACCAGGTGGCTCAGGCATGCTCATCTGGTGCTTCCGGCGTCTCTGACATGTGGTTGTGGTGTGTCTGAGAGCTGGTTCTGGCATGTCCGGCAGATGATTCCGGAGTGTCCACCAAGTGGGTCTGGTATACCTGGCAGGCGATTGTGGCGTGTCAGGAAGGTGGTTCCGGCTAGTTGAGCAGGTGGATCAGGCGTGCTCCCCAGGGGGTTCAGGCGGGTCTGGCACGTGGTTTCGGTCTGTTCGGGGAGTGGTTCCGGCATCTCAGGCACATGGTTCTGGCACGTCTGAGAGGTGGTTGTGGCCGGCCCGACAGGTGATTCCGGAGTGTCCGCCAAGTGGTTCTGGCGTAGCTGAAAGGTGATGTTGGCGTGACCGGCAGGTGGTTCCAGCCAGCCCGGCAGGTGATTCCGGAGTGTCTGCCGAGTGGTTCTGGCGTAGCCGGCACGTGATTTTGGCGTGTCCAGCAGGTGGTTCCGGCGAGCTCGGCAGGTGGTACCGGCGTGCCCAGAACATGGTTCTGGCACATCTGAGAGATGGTTCCGGCATGCCCGGCAGGTGATTCCGGAGTGTCCGGCATGTGGTTCTGGCACCTCTGAGAGGTGGTTCCGGCATGCCCGGCAGGTGGTTCCGGAGTGTCTGCCCAGTGGTTCTGGCGTAGCCGGCAGTTGATTTTGGCGTGTCCACTAGGTGGTTGTGGGGAGTGGATCAGCTGGTTCCGGCATACTCGGCAGGTTGTACCGGCGTCTCCAGAACATGGTTCTGGCAAGTCTGAGAGGTGGTTCCGTCACGCCCGACAGGTGATTCCGGAGCGTCCGCCAAGTGTTTCTGGCATACCCCGCAGGCGATTTTGGCATGTCCGACAGGTGTTTCTTGCGAGTCGAGCAGGTGGCTCAGGCATGCTCAGCTGTTGCTTCCGGCGTCTCTGGCACGTGGTTCTGGTGTGTCTGAGAGCTGGTTCTGGCATGTCCGGCAGATGATTCCGGAGTGTCTGCCGAGTGGTTCTGGCGTAGCCGGCACGTGATTTTGGCGTGTCCAGCAGGTGGTTCCGGCGAGCTCGGCAGGTGGTACCGGCGTGTCCGGAACATGGTTCTGGCACATCTGAGAGATGGTTCCGGCATCCCCGGCAGGTGATTCCGGAGTGTCCGGCATGTGGTTCTGGCTCCTCTGAGAGGTGGTTCCGGCATGCCCGGCAGGTGGTTCCGGAGTGTCTGCCGAGTGGTTCTGGCGTAGCCGGCAGGTGATTCTGGCGTGTCCAGCAGGTGGTTCTGGGGAGTGGATCATGTCGTTCCGGCATACTCGGCAGGTGGTACCAGCGTGTCCGGAACATGGTTCTGGCAAGTCTGAGAGGCGGTTCTGGCATGCCCGACAGGTGATTCCGGAGTGTTCACCAAGTGGTTCTGGCGTAGCCGGCAGGTCATTTTGCATGTCCGGCGGTGGTTCCGGCGAGTCGAGCCGGTGGTTCCGGCGTGTCCAGCAGGTGTTTCCGGTCTGTCCGGCAGGTGGTTCTGGCGTGTCCGGCAAGAGGTTCTGGCACGTCTGAGAGTTGGTTCTGGCATGCCCGAAAGGTGATTCCGGAATGTCTGCCACGTGGTTCTGGCGTACCCGGCAGGTGATTTTGGCGTGTCTGGCAGGTGATTCTGGCAAGTCGAGCACTTGGCTAAGGCATGATCAGCAGGTGCTTCCGGCGTGTCTGGCACGTGGTTCTGGTGTGTCTGAGAGCTGGTTCTGGCATGTCCGGCAGATGATTCCGGAGTGTCCACCAAGTGGTTGTGGCATACCCGGCAGGTGATTTTAGCGTGTCAGGTAGGTGGTTCCGGCGAGTCGAGTAGGTGGTTCCGGCGTGCTCGGCAGGTGGTTCAGGCGGGTCTGGCAGGTGGTTTCGGTCAGTTCGGCGAGTGGTTCCGGCATCTCAGGCACATGGTTCTGGCACGTCTGAGAGGTGGTTGCGGCCAGCCCGACAGGTGTTTCCGGAGTGTCAGCCAAGTGGTTCTGGCGTAGCTGAAAGGCGATGTTGTCGTGACCGGCAGGTGGTTCCAGCCAGCCCGGCAGGTGATTCCGGAGTGTCTGCCGAGTGGTTCTGGCGTAGCCGGCAGGTGATTTTGGCGTGTCCAGAGGGTGGTTTTGGCGAGTCGAGCAGGTTGTTCTGGCGTGCTCAGCAGGTGCTTCGGGTGTCATTGGCATGTGGTTCCGGCATGTCGGAGAGGTGGTTCCGCCATGCCCGGCAGGTGATTCCAGAGTGTTCGCCAAGTGGTTCTGGCGTAGCCGGCTGGTGATTTTGCATTTCCGGCAATGGTTCCGGCGAGTCGAGCCGGTGGTTCCGGCATGTCCAGCAGGTGGTTCCGGCATGCCCGGCACGTGATTCCGGAGTGTCAGGCATGTTGTTCTGGCACCTCTGAGAGGTGGTTCCGGCATGCCCGGCACTTGATACCGGAGTGTCCGGCATTTGGTTCTGGCACCTCTGAGAGGTGCTTCCGGAATGCCTGGCATGTGATTCCGGAGTGTCTGCCGAGTGGTTCTGGCGTTGCCGGCAGGTGATTTTGGCGTGTCCAGCAGGTGGTTTTGGCGAGTCGAGCAGGTGGTTCGGGCGTGCTCGGCAGGTGCTTCCGGTGTCATTGGCATGTGGTTCCGGCATGTCTGAGAGGTGGTTCCGGCATGCCTGGCAGGTGGTTCCGGAGTGTCTGCCGAGTGGTTCTGGAGCCAGCCCGGCAGGTGATTCCGAAGAGTTCACCAAATGGTTGTGGCGTAGCCGGCAGGTGATTTTGGAATGTCAGGAAGTTGGTTCCGGCTAGTTGAGCAGGTGGATCAGGCGTGCTCGCCAGGGGGTTCAGGCGGGTCTGGCAGGTGGTTTCGGTCTGTTCAGGGAGTGGTTCCGGCATCTCAGGCACATGGTTCTGGCACGTCTGAGAGGTGGTTCCGGCCGGCCGGAGAGGTGTTTCCGGAGTGTCCGCCAAGTGGTTCTGGCGTAGCTGAAAGGTGATGTTGGCGTGACCGGCAGGTGGTTCCAGCCAGCCCGGCATGTGATTCCGGAGTGTCTGCCGTGTGGTTCTGGCGTAGCTGGCAGGTGATTTTGGCGTGTACAGCAGGTGGTTCCGGCGAGCTCGGCAGGTGGTACCAGCATGTCCGGAACAAGGTTCTTGCACGTCTGAGAGATGGTTCCGGCATGCCCGGCAGGTGATTCGGGAGTGTCCGGCATGTGGTTCTGGCACCTCTGAGAGGTGGTTCCCGGCATGCCCGGCAGGTGATTCCGGAGTGTTCGGCATGTGGTTCTGGCACCTCTGAGAGGTGGTTCCGGCATGCCCGGCAGGTGGTTCCGGAGTGTCTGCCGAGTGGTTCTGGCGTAGTCGGCAGGTGATTCTGGCGTGTCCAGCAGGTGGTTCTGGGGAGTGGATCAGGTGGTTCCGGCATACTCGGCAGGTGGTACCGGCGTGTCCGGAACATGGTTCTGGCAAGTCTGAGAGGCGGTACCGGCATGCCCGACAGGTGATTCTGGAGTGTCCGCCACATGGTTCTGGCGTACCCGGCATGTGATTTTGGCGTGTCTGGCAGGTGCTTCTTGCAAGTCGAGCATTTGGCTCAGGCATGCTCAGCAGGTGCTTCCGGCATGTGGCACGTGGTTCTGGTTTGTCTGAGAGCTGGTTCTGGCATGTCCGGCAGATGATTCCGGGGTGTCCACCAAGTGGTTGTGGCATACCCGGCAGGTGATTTTAGCGTGTCAGGTAGGTGGTTCCAGCGAGTCGAGTAGGTGGTTCCGGCGTGCTCGGAAGGTGGTTCAGGCAGGTCTGACAGGTGGTTTCGTCTGTTCGGGGTGTGGTTCCGGCATCTCAGGCACATGGTTCTGGCACGTCTGACAGATGGTTCCGGGATGCCCGGCAGGTGATTCGGGAGTGTCCGGCATGTGGTTCTGGCACCTCTGAGAGGTGGTTCCGGCATGCCCGGCAGGTGATTCCGGAGTGTCCGGCATGCGGTTCTGGCACCTCTGAGAGGTGGTTCCGGCATGCCCGGCAGTGGGTTACGGAGTGTCTGCCAAGTGGTTCTGGAGTAGCCGGCAGGTGATTCTGGCGTATCGAGCATGTGGTTCTGGGGACTGGATCAGGTGGTTCCGGCATACTCGGCAGGAGGTACCGGCGTGTCCGGAACATGGTTTTGGCAAGTCTGAGAGGTGGTTCCGGCAGGCTCGAGAGGTGATTCCGGAGTGTTCGCCAAGTGGTTCTGGCATAGCCGGCAGGTCATTTTGCATGTCCGGCGGTGGTTCCGGCGAGTCGAGCCGGTGGTTGCGGCGTATCCAGCAGGTGTTTCCGGTCTGTCCGACAGGTGGTTCTGGCGTGACAGGCACGAGGTTCTGGCACGTCTGAGAGTTGGCTCCGGCCGGCCCGACAGGTGTTTCCATGGTGTCCGCCAAGTGGTTCCGGCGTAGCTGAAAGGTGATGTTGGCGTGACCAGCAGGTGGTTCCAGAGAGCCCGGCAGGTGATTCCGGAGTGTCTGCCGTGTGGTTCTGGCGTAGCTGGCAGGTGATTTTGGCGTGTCCAGCAGGTGGTTCCGGCGAGCTCTGCAGGTGGTACCAGCGTGTCCGGAACATGGTTCTGGCACGTCTGAGAGATGGTTCCGTCATGCCAGGCAGGTGATTCCGGAGTGTCCGGCATTTGGTTCTGGCACCTCTGAGAGGTGGTTCCGGCATGCCCGGCAGGTGATACCGGAGTCTCCGGCATGTGGTTCTGGCACCTCTGAGAGGTGGTTCCGGCTGCCCGGCAGGTGGTTCGGGAGTGTCTGCCGACTGGTTCAGGCGTAGTCGGCAGGTGATTCTGGCGTGTCCACTAGTTGGTTCTGGGGAGTGGATCAGGTGGTTCCGGCATACTCGGCAGGTGGTACTGGCGTGTCCAGAACATGGTTCTGGCAAGTCTGAGAGGTGGTTCCGGCACGCCCGACAGGTGATTCCGGAGTGTTCGCCAAGTGGTTCTGACGTAGCCGGCAGGTCATTTTGCATGTCCGGCGGTGGTTCCGGCGAATCGAGCCGGTGATTCCGGCGTGTCCGGCAGGTGCTTCTGGCGTGACCGGCACGAGGTTCTGGCTCGTCTGAGAGTTGGTTCCGGCATGCCCGGCAGGTGATTCCGGAGTGTCCGACATGTGGTTCTGGCACCTCTGAGAGGTGGTTCCGGCATGCCTGGCAGGTGGTTCCGGAGTTTCTGCCGAGTGGTTCTGGCGTAGCCGGCATGTGATTCTGGCGTGTCCAGCAGGTGGTTCTGTGGAGAGGATCAGGTGGTTCCGGCATGCCCGGCAGGTGATTCCGCAGTGTCCGGCATGTGGTTCTGGCACCTCTGAGAGGTGGTTCCGGCATGCCCAGCAGTTGGTTACGGAGTGTCTGCCAAGTGGTTCTGGAGTAGCCGGCAGGTGATTCTGCCGTATCCAGCAGGTGGTTCTGGGGAGTGGATCATGTGGTTCCGGCATACTCGGCAGGTGGTACCGGCGTGTCCGTAACATGGTTCTGGCAAGTCTGAGAGGTGGTTCCGGCAGGCCCGAGAGGTGACCGGAGTGTTCGCCAAGCGATTCTGGAATAGCCGGCAGGTCATTTTGCATGTCCGGTGGTGGTTCCGGCGAGTCGAGCCGGTGGTTGCGGCGTATCCAGCAGGTGTTTCCGGTCTGTCCGGCAGGTGGTTCTGGCGTGACCGGCATGAGGTTCTGGCACGTCTGAGATTTGGTTCCGGCATGCCCGACAGGTGATTCCGGAGTGTCCGCCACGTGGTTCTGGCGTACCCGGCAGGTGATTTTGGCGTGTCAGGCAGGTGTTTCTTGCAAGTCGAGCATTTGGCTCAGGCATGATCAGCAGGTGCTTCCGGCGTGTCTGGCGCGTGGTTCTGGTGTGTCTGAGAGCTGGTTCTGGCACGTCCGGTAGATGATTCCGGAGTGTCCACCAAGTGGTTGTGGCATACCCGGCAGGTGATTTTAGCGTGTCAGGTAGGTGGTTCCGGCGATTCGATTAGGCGGTTCCGGCGTGCTCGTCAGGTGGTTCAGGCGGGTCTGGCAGGTGGTTTCGGTCTGTTCGGGGTTTGGTTCCGGCATGTCAGGCACATGGTTCTGGCACGTCTGATAGGTGGTTCCGGCCGGCCCGACAGGTGTTTCCATGGTGTCCGCCAAGTGGTTCTGGCATAGCTGGCAGGTGATGTTGGCGTGACCGGCAGGTGGTTCCACCCAGCCCGGCAGTTGATTCCGAAGCGTTCACCAAATGGTTGTGGCGTACCCGGCAGGTGATTTTGGCGTGTCCAGCAGGTGGATTTGGCGAGTCGAGCAGGTGGTTCTGGCGTGCTCGGCAGGTGCATCCGGTGTCATTGGCATGTGGTTCCGGCATGTCTGAGAGGTGGTTCCGCCATGCCCGGCAGGTGATTCCGCATTGTTCGCCAAGTGGTTCTGGCGTAGCCGGCAGGTGATTTTCCATGTCCGGCAATGGTTCCGGCGAGTCGAGCCGGTGGTTCCGGCATGTCCAGCAGGTGGTTCCGGCATGCCCGGCAGGTGATTCCGGAGTGTCCGGCATGGGGTTCTGGCACCTCTGAGAGGTGGTTCCAGCATGCCCGGCAGGTGATACCGGAGTGTTCGCCAAGTGGTTCTGGCGTAGCCGGCAGGAGATTTTGCATGTCCGGCAATGGTTCCGGCGAGTCGAGCCCGTGGTTCCGGAATGTCCGGCAGGTGGTTCCGGCATGTCCAGCACGTGGTTCCAGCATGCCCTGCAGGTGATTCCGGAGTGTCCGGCATGTGGTTCTGGCACCTCTGAGAGGTGGTTCCGGCATGCCCGGCAGGTGATACCGGAGTGTCCGGCATTTGGTTCTGGCACCTCTGAGAGCTGGTTCCGGAATGACTGGCCTGTGATTCCGGAGTGTCTGCCGAGTGGTTCTGGCGTAGCCGGCAGTTGATTTTGGCGTGTCCACTAGGTGGTTCTGGGGAGTGGATCAGCTGGTTCCGGCATACTCGGCAGGTGGTACCGGCGTGTCCAGAACATGGTTCTGGCAAGTCTGAGAGGTGGTTCCGGACCGCCCGACAGGTGATTCCGGAGCGTCCGCCCAGTGTTTCTGGCGTACCCGGCAGGTGGTTTTGGCATGTCCGACAGGTGTATCTTGCGAGTCGCTCAGGTGGCTCAGGCATGCTCAGCTGGTGCTTCCGGCGTCTCTGGCACGTGGTTCTGGTGTGTCTGAGAGCTGGTTCTGGCATGTCCGGCAGATGATTCGGAGTGTCCACCAAGTGGTTCTGGTATACGTGGCAGGTGATTTTGGCGTGTCAGGAAGTTGGTTCCGGCTAGTTGAGCAGGTGGATCAGGCGTGCTTGCCAGGGGCTGCAGGCGGGTCTGGCAGGAGGTTTTGGTCTGTTCGGGGAGTGGTTCCGCCACCTCAGGCTCATGGTTCTGGCACGTCTGAGAGGTGGTTCCGGCCGGCCCGACAGGTGTTTCCATGGTGTCCGCCAAGTGGTTCTGGCACAGCTGGCAGGTGATATTGGTGTGACCGGCAGGTGGTCCAGCCAGCCCGGCAGGTGATTTCGGAGTGTCTGCCGTGTGGTTCTGGCGTAGCTGGCAGGTGATTTTGGCGTGTCCAGCAGGTGGTTCCGGCGAGCTCGGCAGGTGGTACCAGCGTGTCCGGAACATGGTTCTGGCACGTCTGAGAGATGGTTCCGGCATGCCCGGCAGGTGATTCGGGAGTGTCCGGCATGTGGTTCTGGCACCTCTGAGAGGTGGTTCCGGCATGCCAGGCAGGTGATTCTGGAGTGTTCGCCAAGTGGTTCTGGAACCTCTGAGAGGTGGTTCCGGCATGCCCGGCAGGTGGTTCCGGAGTGTCTGCCGAGTGGTTCTGGCGGAGTCGGCAGGTGATTCTGGCGTGTCCAGCAGGTGGTTCTGGGGAGTGGATCAGTTGGTTCCGGCATACTCGGCAGGTGGTACCGGCGTGTAAGGAACATGGTTCTGGCAAGTCTGAGAGGCGGTTCCGGCATGCCCGACAGGTGATTCCATTGTGTCCGCCAAGTGGTTCTGGCATAGCTGGCAGGTGATATTGGCGTGACCGGCAGGTGGTTCCAGCAAGCCCGGCAGGTGATTCCGAAGAGTTCACCAAATGGTTGTAGCGTAGCCGGCAGGTGATTTTGGCGTGTCCAGCAGGTGGTTTTGGCGAGTCGAACAGGTGGTTCTGGCTTGCTCGGCAAGTGCTTCCGGTGTCATTGGCATGTGGTTCCGGCATGTCTGAGAGGTGGTTCCGGCATGCCTGGCAGGTGGTTCCGGAGTGTCTGCCGAGTGGTTCTGGAGCCAGCCCGGCAGGTGATTCCGAAGAGTTCACCAAATGGTTGTGGCGTAGCCGGCAGGTGATTTTGGAATGTCAGGAAGTTGGTTCCGGCTAGTTGAGCAGGTGGATCAGGCGTGCTCGCCAGGGGGTTCAGGCGGGTCTGGCAGGTGGTTTCGGTCTGTTCAGGGAGTGGTTCCGGCATCTCAGGCACATGGTTCTGGCACGTCTGAGAGGTGGTTCCGGCCGGCCGGAGAGGTGTTTCTGGAGTGTCCGCCAAGTGGTTCTGGCGTAGCTGAAAGGTGATGTTGGCGTGACCGGCAGGTGGTTCCAGCCAGCCCGGCATGTGATTCCGGAGTGTCTGCCGTGTGGTTCTGGCGTAGCTGGCAGGTGATTTTGGCGTGTACAGCAGGTGGTTCCGGCGAGCTCGGCAGGTGGTACCAGCATGTCCGGAACAAGGTTCTTGCACGTCTGAGAGATGGTTCCGGCATGCCCGGCAGGTGATTCGGGAGTGTCCGGCATGTGGTTCTGGCACCTCTGAGAGGTGGTTCCCGGCATGCCCGGCAGGTGATTCCGGAGTGTTCGGCATGTGGTTCTGGCACCTCTGAGAGGTGGTTCCGGCATGCCCGGCAGGTGGTTCCGGATTGTCTGCCGAGTGGTTCTGGCATAGCCGGCAGTTGATTTTGGCGTGTCCACTAGGTGGTTCTGGGGAGTGGATCAGCTGGTTCCGGCATACTCGGCAGGTGGTACCGGCGTGTCCAGAACATGGTTCTGGCAAGTCTGAGAGGTGGTTCCGGCACGCCCGACAGGTGATTCTGGAGCGTCCGCCAAGTGTTTCTGGCGTACCCAGTGGGTGATTTACGCCTGTCTGACAGGTGTATCCTGCCAGTCGAGCAGGTGGCTGAGGCATGCTCAGCAGGTGCTTCCGGCGTCTCTGGCACGTGGTTCTGGTGTTTCTGAGAGCTGGTTCTGGCATCTCCGGCAGATGATTCCGGAGTGTCCACCAAGAGGTTCTTGTATACCTGGCAGGTGATTTTGGCGTGTCAGGAAGTTGGTTCCGGCTAGTTTAGCAGGTGGATCAGGCGTGCTCGCCAGGGGGTTCAGGAGGGTCTGGCAGGTGGTTTCGGTCTGTTCGGGGAGTGGTTCCGGCATCTCAGGCTCATGGTTCTGGCATGTCTGAGAGGTGGTTCCGGCCGGCCCGACGGGTGTTTCCATGGTGTCCGCCAAGTGGTTCTGGCATAGCTGGCAGGTGATGTTGGCGTGACCGGCAGGTGGTTCCAGCAAGCCCGGCAGGTGATTCCGAAGAGTTCACCAAATGGTTGTGGCATTGCCGGCAGGTGATTTTGGCGTGTCCAGCAGGTGGTTTTGGTGAGTCGAGCAGGTGGTTCTGGCGTGCTTGGCAGGTGCTTCCGGTGTCATTGGCATGTGGTTCTGGCATGTCAGAGAGGTGGTTCCGGCCGGCCGGAGAGGTGTTTCCGGAGTGTCCGCCAAGTGGTTCTGGTGTAGCTGAAAGGTGATGTTGGCGTGACCGGCAGGTGGTTCCTGCCAGCCCGGCAGGTGATTCCGGAGTGTCTGCCGTGTGGTTCTGGCGTAGCTGGCAGGTGATTTTGCATGTCCGGCAATCGTTCCGGCGAGTCGAGCCGGTGGTTCCGGCATGTCCGGCAGGTGATTCCGGCATGTCCAGCAGGTGGTTTCGGCATTCCCGGCAGGTGATTCCGGAGTGTCTGCCGAGTGGTTCTGGCGTAGACGGCAGGTGATTCTGGCGTGTCCAGCAGGTGGTTCTGGGGAGTGGATCAGGTGGTTCCGGCATACTCGGCAGGTGGTACCGGCGTGTCCAGAACATGGTTCTGGCAAGCCTGATAGGTGGTTCCGGCATGCCCGGCTGCTGAGTCGGGAGTGTTCGCCAAGTGGATCTGGCGTAGCCGGCAGGTGATTTTGCATGTCCGGCGGTGGTTCCGGCGAGTCGAGCTGGTGGTTCCGGCGTGTCTGGCAGGTGGTTCCGGTCTGTCCGGCAGGTGGTTCTGGCATGTCTGGCACGAGGTTCTGGCACGTCTGAGAGGTGGTTCTGGCATGCCCGACAGGTGATCCCGGAGTGTCCGCCACGTGGTTCTGGCGTACCCGGCAGGTGATTTTGGCGTGTCTGGCAGGTGTTTCTTGCAAGTCGAGCATGTGGCTCAGGCATGCTCATCACGTGCTTCCGGCGTGTCCGGCACGTGGTTCTGGTGTGTCTGAGATCTGGTTCTGGCATGTCCAGCAGATGATTCCGGAGTGTCCACCAAGTGGTTGTGGCATACCCGGCAGGTGATTTTGGCGTGTCAGGTAGGTGGTTCCGGCGAGTCGAGTAGGTGGTTCCGGCGAGCTCGGCAGGTGGTTCAGGCGGGTCTTTCAGGTGGTTTCGGTCTCTTCGGGGTGTGGTTCCGGCATCTCATGCACATGGTTCTGGCACGTCTGAGAGGTGGTTCTGGCCGG
The DNA here is from genome assembly GCF_041296265.1 of Equus caballus. Classification (NCBI taxonomy): domain Eukaryota; kingdom Metazoa; phylum Chordata; class Mammalia; order Perissodactyla; family Equidae; genus Equus; species Equus caballus. The sequence continues at coordinate 6,493,279 of NC_091708.1, read as the reverse complement.
CCCGACAGTTGTTTCCATGGTGTCTGCCAAGTGGTTCTGGCATAGCTGGCAGGTGATGTTGGCGTGACCGGCAGGCGGTTCCAGCCATCCCGGCAGGTTATTCCGAAGTGTTCACCAAATGGTTGTGGCGTAGCCGGCAGGTGATTTTGGCGTGTCCAGCAGGTGGTTTTGGCGAGTCGAGCAGGTGGTTCTGGCGTGCTCGGCAGGTGCTTCCGGTGTCATTGGCATGTGGTTCCGGCATGTCTGAGAGGTGGTTCCGCCATGCCCGGCCGGTGATTCCGGAGTGTTCGCCAAGTGGTTCTGTCGTAGCCGGCAGGTGATTTTGCATGTCCGGCAATGGTTCCGGCGAGTCGAGCTGTGGTTCTGGCGTGTCCAGCAGGTGGTTCTGGTCTGTCCAGCAGGTGGTTCTGGGGTGTCCGGCACGAGGTTCTGGCACGTCTGAAAGGTTGAGTCGGCTTGCCCTTCACGTGATTCCGGCTTGTCCTCCAAGTGGTTCTGGTGTAGCGGGCAGGTGATTTTGGCGTGTCCGGCAGGTGGGACCGGTGAGTCAAGCATGTGGCTCCGGCGAGTGTTTCCTGTGTTTCCGGTCTGTCCGGGAGATGGTTCCGGCCTGTCCGGCACGTGCTTCTGGCACTTCTGAGAGGTTGTGCTGGCATGCCCGGCAGGTGATTCTGGAGTGTCCGCCAAGTGGTTCTGGCGTAGCCGGCAGGTGATTTTTGGGTATCCGGCAGGTGGTTCTGGGGAGTGGATCAGGAACTTCCGGCATTCTCAGCAGGTGCTTCCGCCGTCTCTGACATGTGGTTGTGGCACCTCTGAGAGGTGGTTCCAGCATGCCCGGCAGGTGATTCCGGAGTGTGCGACAAGTGGTTGTGGCGTAGCCGGCTGGTGATTCTGGCGTGTCCGGCAGGTGGTTCTGGGGAGTGGATCAGGAACTTCTGGCATTCTCGGCAGGTGCTTCCGCCGTCTCCGGCATGTGGTTGTGGCACCTCTGAGAGGTGGTTCCAGCATGCCCGGCAGCTGATTCCGGAGTGTCCGACAAGTGGTTGTGGCGTTGCCGTCTGGTGATTCTGGAGTGTCCGGCAGGTGGTTCTGGCGATTCAAGCAGGTGGTCCCGGCGTGTCAGGCAGCTGGTTCCGGTCTGTCCTGGAGGTGGTTCCGGAGTGTCTGCCGAGTGGTTCTGGCGTAGCCGGCAGGTGATTTTGGCGTGTCCAGCAGGTGGTTCTGGGGAGTGGAGCAGGTGGTTCCGGCATACTCGGCAGGTGGTTCTGGGGTGTCCGGCAAATGGTTCTGGCACGTCTGATAGGTGGTTCCGGCATGCCCGGCAGGTGATCCTGGAGAGTCCTCCAAGTGGTTCTGGCGTACCCTGCAGGTGTTTCTGGTGTGTCCGGCAGGTGGCTCTGGTGAGTCGAGCAGGTGCTTCCGGCGTGCTCGGCAGGTGGTTCAGGCAGGTCCGGCAGGTGTTTGCCGTCTGTCCATGACGTGGTCCCGGCATGCCCGCAAGGTGATTCTGGAGTGTCCACCAAGTGGTTTTGGCGTAGCTGGCATATTGTTTTGGCCTGTCAGGCAGGTGGTTCTCGCATGTCCAGCAGGTGTTTCCGGCGAGCTCGGCAGGTGCTTCCGGTCTCTCCGGCACGTGGTTGTGGCACGTCTGAGAGATGGTTCCGGCATGCCCGGCAGGTGATTCCGGAGTGTCCTGCATGTGGTTCTGCCACCTCTGAGAGGTGGTTCCGGCATGCCCGCCAGGTGGTTCCAGAGTGTCTGCGGAGTGGTTCTGGCGTAGCCGGCAGGTGATTCCGGCATGTCCAGCAGGTGGTTCTGGGGAGTGGATCAGGTGGTTCTGGCATACTCGGCACGTGGTACCGGCGTGTCCGGAACATGGTTCTGGCAAGTCTGAGATGTGGTTCCGGCATGCCCGACATGTGATTCCGGAGTGTTCGCCAAGTGGTTCTGCCGTAGCTGGCAGGTCATTTTGCATGTCCGGCGGTGGTTCCAGCGAGTCGAGCCGGTGGTTCCGGCGTGTCCAGCAGGTGGATCCTGTCTGTCCGGCAGGTGGTTCTGGCGTGTTTGGCACGAGGTCTGGCACATCTGAGAGGTGGTTCGGGCATGCCCGACAGGTTCTTCTGGAGTGTCCACCACGTGGTTCTGGCGTACCCGGCAGGTGATTTTGGCGTGTCTGGCAGGTGTTGCTTGCAAGTCGAGCATGTGGCTCAGGCATGCTCAGCACGTGCTTCCGGCGTGTCCGGCACGTGGTTCTGGTGTGTCTGAGAGCTGGTTCTGGCATGTCCGGCAGATGATTCCAGAGTGTCCACGAAGTGGTTCTGGTATACTTGGCTGGTGATTTTGGCGTATCAGGAAGGTGGTTCCGGCTAGTTGAGCAGGTGGATAAGACGTGCTCGCCCGGGGGTTCAGGTGGGTCTGGCAGGTGGTTTCGGTCTGTTCAGGGTGTGGTTCCGGCAGCTCAGGCACATGGTTCTGGCACGTCTGAGAGGTGGTTCCGGACGGCCCGACAGGTGTTTCCGGAGTGTCCGCCAAGTGGTTCTGGCGTAGCTGAAAGGTGATGTTGGCGTGACCGGCAGGTGGTTCCTGCCAGCCCGGCAGGTGATTCCGGAGTGTCTGCCGTGTGGTTCTGGCGTAGCTGGCAGGTGATTTTGCATGTCCGGCAATCGTTCCGGCGAGTCGAGCCGGTGGTTCCGGCATGTCCGGCAGGTGATTCCGGCATGTCCAGCAGGTGGTTTCGGCATTCCCGGCAGGTGATTCCGGAGTGTCTGCCGAGTGGTTCTGGCGTAGACGGCAGGTGATTCTGGCGTGTCCAGCAGGTGGTTCTGGGGAGTGGATCAGGTGGTTCGGGCATACTCGGCAGGTGGTACCGGCGTGTCCGGAAGATGGTTCTGGCAAGCCTGATAGGTGGTTCCGGCATGCCCGGCTGCTGATTCGGGAGTGTTCGCCAAGTGGATCTGGCGTAGCCGGCAGGTGATTTTGCATGTCCGGCGGTGGTTCCGGCGAGTCGAGCTGGTGGTTCCGGCGTGTCCGGCAGGTGGTTCCGGTCTGTCCGGCAGGTGGTTCTGGCGTGTCCGGCACGAGGTTCTGGCACGTCTGAGAGGTGGTTCCGGCACGCCCGACAGGTGATTCCGGAGCGTCCGCCAAGTGTTTCTGGCGTACCCTGCAGGTGATTTTGGCATGTCCGAAAGGTGTTTCTTGCGAGTCGAGCAGGTGGCTCAGGCATGCTCAGCTGGTGCTTCCGGCGTCTCTGGCACGTGGTTCTGGTGTGTCTGAGAGCTGGTTCTGTCATGTCCGGCAGATGATTCCGGAGTGTCCACCAAGTGGTTCTGGTATACCTGGCAGGTGATTTTGGCGTGTCAGGAAGGTGGTTCCGGCTAGTTGAGCAGGTGGATCAGGCGTGCTCGCCGTGGGGTTCAGGCGGGTCTGGCAGGTGGTTTCGGTCTGTTCGGGGAGTGGTTCCGGCATCTCAGGCACATGGTTCTGGCACGTCTGAGAGGTGGTTGCGGCCTGCCCGACAGGTGTTTCCGGAGTGTCCGCCAAGTGGTTCTGGCGTAGCTGAAAGGTGATGTTGGCGTGACCGGCAGGTGGTTAAAGCCTGCCCGGCAGGTGATTCCGGAGTGTCTGCCGAGTTGTTCTGCTGTAGCCGGCAGGTGATTTTGACGTGTCCAGCAGGTGGTTCCGGCGAGCTCGGCAGGTGGTACCCGCGTGTCCGGAACATGGTTCTGGCACGTCTGAGAGATGGTTCCGGCATGCCCGGCAGGTGATTCCGGAGTGTCCGGCATGTGGTTCTGGCACCTCTGAGAGGTGGTTCCGGCATGCCCGGCAGGTGGTTCCGGAGTGTCTGCCGAGTGGTTCTGGCGTAGCCAGCTGGTGATTCTGGCGTGTCCAGCAGGTGGTTCTGGGGAGTGGATCATGTGGTTCCGGCATACTCGGCAGGTGGTACCGGCGTGTCCGGAACATGGTTCTGGCAAGTCTGAGAGGTGGTTCCGTCATGCCCGACAGGTGATTCCGGAGTGTTCGCCAAGTGGTTCTGGCGTAGCCGGCAGGTCATTTTGCATGTCCGGCGGTGGTTCCGGCGATTCGAGCCGGTGGTTCCGGCGTGTCCAGCAGGTGGTTCCGGTCTGTCCGGCAGGTGGTTCTGGCATGTCCGGCACAAGGTTGTGGCATGTCTGACAGTTGGTTCCGGCATGCCCGACAGGTGATTTCGGAGTGTCCGCCACGTTGTTGTGGCGTACCCGGCAGGTGATTTTGGCGTGTCTGTCAGGTGTTTCTTGCAAGTCGAGCATTTGGCTCAGGCATGATCAGCAGGTGCTTCCGGCGTGTCCGGCACGTGGTTCTGGTGTGTCTGAGAGCTGGTTCTGGCATGTCCGGCAGATGATTCCGGAGTGTCCACCAAGTGGTTGTGGCATACCCGGCAGGTGATTTTAGCGTGTCAGGTAGGTGGTTCCGGCAAGTCGAGTAGGTGGTTCCGGCGTGCTCGTCAGGTGGTTCAGGCGGGTCTGGCAGGTGGTTTCGGTCTATTCGGGGTGTGGTTCCGGCATCTCAGGCACATGGTTCTGGCACATCTGATATGTGGTTCCGGCCGGCCCGACAGGTGTTTCCATGGTGTCCGCCAAGTGGTTCTTGCACAGCTGGCACGTGATGTTGGCGTGACCGGCAGGTGGTTCCAGCCAGCCCGACAGGTGATTCCGAAGAGTTCACCAAATGGTTGTGGCGTAGCCGGCAGGTGATTTTGGCGTGTGCAGCAGGTGTTTCCGGTCTGTCCGGCAGGTGGTTCTGGCGTGACCGGCACGAGGTTCTGGCACGTCTGAGAGTTGGTTCCATCATGCCCGACAGGTGATTCCGGAGAGTTCGCCAACGGGTTCTGGCGTACCCGGCAGGTGATTTTGCGTGTGCGGCAATGGTTCCGGTGAGTCGAGCCGGTGGTTCCGGCATGTCCGGCAGGTGGTTCCGGCATTCCCGGCAGGTGATTCCGGAGTGTCCGCCATGTGGTTCTGGCACCTCTGAGAGGTGGTTCCGGCAGGCCCGGCAGGTGATACCGGAGTGTCCGGCATTTGGTTCTGGCACCTGTGAGAGGTGGTTCAGGAATGCCTGGCATTTGGTTCCGGAGTGTCTGCCGAGTGGTTCTGGCGTATCCGGCAGTTGATTTTGGCGTGTCCACTAGGTGGTTCTGGGGAGTGGATCAGCTGGTTCCGGCATACTCGGCAGGTGGTACCGGCGTGTCCAGAACATGGTTCTGGCAAGTCTGAGAGGTGGTTCCGGCACGCCCGACAGGTGATTCCGGAGCGTCCGTCATGTGTTTCTGGCGTACCCGGCATGTGATTTTGGCATGTCCGACAGGTGTTTCTTGCGAGTCGAGCAGGTGGCTCAGGCATGCTCAGCTGGTGCTTCCGGCGTCTCTGGCACGTGGTTCTGGTGTGTCTGAGAGCTGGTTCTGGCATGTCCGGCAGATGAGTCCGGAGTGTCCACCAAGTGGTTCTGGTAGACCTGGCAGGTGATTTTGGCATGTCAGGAAGGTGGTTCCGGCTAGTTGAGCAGGTGGATCAGGCGTGCTCGCCAGGGGGTTCAGGCGGGTCTGGCAGGTGGTTTCGGTCTGTTCGGGGAGTGGTTCCGGCATCTCAGGCACATGGTTCTGCAACGTCTGAGAGGTGGTTCCGGCCGGCCCGACAGGTGATTCCGGAGTGTCCGCCACGTGCTTCTGGCGTACCCGGCAGGTTATTTTGGCGTGTCTGGCAGGTGTTCTTGCAAGTCGAGCATTTGGCTCAGGAATGCTCAGCAGGTGCTTCCGGCGTGTCTGGCACGTGGTTCTGGTGTGTCGGAGAGCTGGTTCTGGCATGTCCGGCAGATGATTCCGGAGTGTCCACCTAGTAGTTTTGGCATACCTGGCAGGTGATTCTAGCGTGTCAGGTAGGTGGTTCCAGCGAGTCGAGTAGGTGGTTCCGGCGTGCGCGGCAGCTGGTTCAGGCGCGTCTGGCAGGTGGTTTCGGTCTGTTCGGGGTGTGGTTCCGGCATCTCAGGCACATGGTTCTGGCACATCTGATAGGTGGTTCCGGCCTGCCCGACAGGTGTTTCCATGGTGTCCGCCAAGTGGTTCTGGCATAGCTGGCAGGTGATGTTGGCGTGACCGGCAGGTGGTTCCAGCCAGCCCGGCAGGTGATTCCGAAGAGTTTGCCCAATGTTGTGGCGTAGCCGGCAGGTGATTTTGGCGTGTCCAGCAGGTGGTTTTGGCGAGTCGAGCAGGTGGTTCTGGCGTGCTCGGCAGGTGCTTCCGGTGTCATTGGCATGTGGTTCCGGCATATCTGAGAGGTGGTTCCGCCATGCCCGGCAGGTGATTCCGGAGTGTCCGCCAAGTGGTTCTGGCATAGCTGAAAGGTGATGTTGGCGTGACCGCCAGGTGGTTCCACCCAGCCCAGCAGGTGATTCCGGAGTGTCTGCCGAGTGGTTCTGGTGTAGCCGGCAGGTGATTTTGGCGTGTCGAGCAGGTGCTTCCGCCGAGCTCGGCAGGTGGTTCCGGCGTGTCCAGAACATGGTTCTGGCACGTCTGAGAGATGGTTCCGGCATGCCCGGCAGGTGATTCCGGAGTGTCCGACATGTAGTTCTGGCACCTCTGAGAGGTGGTTCCGGCATGCCCGGCAGTTGGTTACGGAGTGTCTGCCGAGTGGTTCTGGCGGTGCCGGCAGTTGATTCTGGCGTATCCAGCAGGTGGTTCTGGGGAGTGGATCAGGTGGTTCCGGCATACTCGGCAGGTGGTACCGGCGTGTCGGGAACTTGGTTCTGGTAAGTCTGAGAGGTGGTTCCGGCATGCCCGACAGGTGATTCCGGAGTGTTCGCCAAGTGGTTCTGGCGTAGCCGGCAGGTCATTTTGCATGTCCGGCTGTGGTTCCGGCGAGTCGACCCGGTGGTTCCGGCTTGTCCAGCAGGTGGTTCTGGCCTGCCCGGCAGGTGATTCCGGAGTGTCCGGCCTGTGGTTCTGGCACCTCTGAGAGGTGGCTCCGGCATGCCCGACAGGTGATTCCGGAGTGTCTGCCGAGTGGTTCTGGGGTAGCCGGCAGTTGATTTTGGCGTGTCCACTACGTGGTTCTGGGGAGTGGATCAGCTGGTTCCAGCATACTCGGCAGGTGGTACCGGCGTGTCCAGAACATGGTTCTGGCAAGTCTGAGAGGTGGTTCCGGCACGCCCGACAGGTAATTCCGGAGCGTCCGCCAAGTGTTTCTGGCGTACCCGGCAGGTGATTTTGGCATGTCCGACAGGTGTTTCTTGCGAGTCGAGCAGGTGGCTGAGGCATGCTCAGCTGGTGCTTCCGGCGTCTCTGGCACGTGGTTCTGCTGTGTCTGAGAGCTGGTTCTGGCATGTCCGGCAGATGATTCCGGAGTGTCCACCAAGTGGTTCTGGTATACCTGGAAGGTGATTTTGGCGTGTCAGGAAGGTGGTTCCGGCTATTTGAGCAGGTGGATCAGGCGTGCTCGCCAGGGGCTTCAGGCGGGTCTGGCAGGTGGTTTCGGTCTGTTGGGGAGTGGTTCCGGCATCTCAGGCACATGGTTCTGGCACGTCTGAGAGGTGGTTGCGGCCGGCCCGACAGGTGTTTCCGGAGTGTCCGCCAAGTGGTTCTGGCGTAGCTGAAAGGTGATGTTGGCGTGACCGGCAGGTGGTTCCAGCCAGCCCGGCAGGTGAGTCAGGAGTGTCTGCCGAGTGGTTCTGGCGAAGCCGGCTGGTGATTTTGGCGTGTCCAGCAGGTGGTACCGGCGTGTCCGGAACATGGTTCTGGCACGTCTGAGAGATGGTTCCGGCATGCCCGGCAGGTGATTCGGGAGTGTCCGGCATGTGGTTCTGGCACCTCTGAGAGGTGGTTCCGGCATGCCCGGCATGTGGTTCCGGAGTGTCTGCCGAGTGGTTCTGGCGTAGCCGGCAGGTGATTCTGGCGTGTCCAGCATGTGGTTCTGGGGAGTGGATCAGGTGGTTCCGGCATACTCGGCAGGTGGTACCGGCGTGTCTGGAACATGGTTCTGGCAAGTCTGAGAGGTGGTTCCGGCATGCCCGACAGGTGATTCCGGAGTGTTCGCCAAGTGGTTCTGGCGTAGCCGGCAGGTCATTTTGCATGTCCGGCGGTGGTTCCGGCGAGTCGAGCCGGTGGTTCCGGCGCATCCAGCAGGTGTTTCCGGTCTGTCCGGCAGGTGGTTTTGGCGTGACCGGCACGAGGTTCTGGCACGTCTGAGAGTTTATTCCGGCATGCCCGACAGGTGATTCCGGAGTGTCCGCCACGTGGTTCTGCGTACCCGGCAGGTGATTTTGGCGTGTCTGGCAGGTGTTTCTTGCAAGTCGAGCATTTGGCTCAGGCATGCTCAGCAGGTGCTTCCGGCGTGTCTGGCACGTGGTTCTGGTGTGTCTGAGAGCTGGTTCTGGCATGCCCGGCAGGTGATTCCGGAGTGTCCGGCATGTGGTTCTGGCACCTCTGAGAGGTGGTTCCGGCATGCCCAGCAGGTGATACCGGAGTGTTCGCCAAGTGGTTCTGGCGTACCCGGCAGGTGATTTTGGCGTGTCTGGCAGGTGTTTCTTGCAAGTCGAGCATTTGGCTCAGGTATGCTCAGCAGGTGCTTCCGGCGTGTCTGGCACGTGGTTCTGGTGTGTCTGAGAGCTGGTTCCGGCATGTCCGGCAGATGATTCCGGAGTGTCCACCAAGTGGTTGTGGCATACCCGGCAGGTGATTTTAGCGTGTCAGGTAGGTGGTTCCAGCGATTCGAGTAGGTGGTTCCGGAGTGCTCGGCAGGTGGTTCAGGCGGGTCTGGCAGGTGGTTTTGGTCTGTTCGGGGTTTGGTTCCGGCATGTCAGGCACATGGTTCTGGCACGTCTGATAGGTGGTTCCGGCCGGCCCGACAGGTGTTTCCATGGTGTCCGCCAAGTGGTTCTGGCATAGCTGGCAGGTGATATTGGCGTGACCGGCAGGTGGTTCCAGCCAGCCCGGCAGGTGATTCCGAAGTGTTCACCAAATGGTTGTGGCGTAGCCGGCAGGTGATTTTGGCGTGTCCAGCAGGTGGTTTTGGCGAGTCGAGCAGGTGGTTCTGGCGTGCTCGGCAGGTGCTTCTGGTGTCATTGGCATGTGGTTCCGGCATGTCTGAGAGCTGGTTCCGCCATGCCCGGCAGGTGATTCCGGAGTGTTCCCCAAGTGGTTCTGGCATAGCCGGCAGGTGATTTTGCATGTCCGGCAATGGTTCCGGCGAGTCGAGCCGGTGGTTCCGGCATGTCCAGCAGGTGGTTCCGGCATGCCCGGCAGGTGATTCCGGAGTGTCCGGCATGTGGTTCTGGCACCTCTGAGAGGTGGTTCCGGCATGCCCGGCAGGTGATACCGCAGTGTTCGCCAAGTGGTTCTGGCGTAGCCGGCAGGTGATTTTGCATGTCCGGCAATGGTTCCAGCGAGTCGAGCCGTGGTTTCGGAATGTCCGGCAGGTGGTTCCGGCATGTCCGGCAGGTGGTTCCGGCATGTCCAGCACGTGTTTAAAGCATGCCCGGCAGGTGATTCCGGAGTGTCCGGCATGTGGTTCTGGCACCTCTGAGAGGTGGTTCCGGCATGCCCGGCAGGTGATTCCGGAGTGTCCGGCATGTGGTTCTGGCACCTCTGAGAGGTGGTTCCGGAATGCCTGGCCTGTGATTCCGGATTGTCTGCTGAGTGGTTCTGGCGTAGCCGGCAGTTGATTTTGACGTGTCCACTAGGTGGTTCTGGGGAGTGGATCAGCTGGTTCCGGCATACTCGGCAGGTGGTACCGGCGTGTCCAGAACATGGTTCTGGCAAGTCTGAGAGTTGGTTCCGGCACGCCCGACAGGTGATTCCGGAGCGTCGGCCAAGTGTTTCTGGCGTACCCGGCAGGTGATTTTCGCCTGTCCGACAGGTGTATCTTGCGAGTCGAGCAGGTGGCTGAGGCATGCTCAGCTGGTGCTTCCGGCGTCTCTGGCACGTGGTTCTGGTGTGTCTGAGAGCTGGTTCTGGCATGTCTGGCAGATGATTCCGGAGTGTCCACGAAGTGGTTCTTGTATACCTGGCAGGTGATTTTGGCGTGTCAGGAAGTTGGTTCCGGCTAGTTGAGCAGGTGGATCAGGCGTGCTCGCCAGGGGGTTCAGGCGGGTCTGGCAGGTGGTTTCGGTGTGTTCGGGGAGTGGTTTCGGCATCTCAGGCTCATGGTTCTGGCACGTCTGAGAGGTGGTTCCGGCCGGCCCGACAGGTGTTTCCATGGTGTCCGCCAAGTGGTTCTGGCATAGCTGGCAGGTGATGTTGGCGTGACCGGCAGGTGGTTCCAGCAAGCCCGGCAGGTGATTCCGAAGAGTTCACCAAATGGTTGTGGCGTAGCCGGAAGGTGATTTTGGCGTGTCCAGCAGGTGGTTTTGGCGAGTCGAGGAGGTGGTTCTCGCGTGCCCGGCAGGTGCTTCCGGTGTCATTGGCATGTGGTTCCGGCATGTCTGAGAGGTGGTTCCGGCATGCCCAGCAGGTGGTTCCGGAGTGTCTGCCGAGTGGTTCTGGAGCCAGACCGGCAGGTGATTCCGAAGAGTTCACCAAATGGTTGTGACGTAGCCGGCAGGTTATTTTGGCGTGTCAGGAAGGTGGTTCCGGCTAGTTGAGCAGGTGGATCAGGCGTGCTCACCAGGGGGTTCATTCGGGTCTGGCAGGTGGTTTCGGTCTGTTCGGGGAGTGGTTCCGGCATCTCAGGCACATGGTTCTGGCACGTCTGAGAGGTGGTTCCGGCCGGCCCGACAGGTGTTTCCGGAGTGTCCGCCAAGTGGTTCTGGCGTAGCTGAAAGGTGATGATGGTGTGACCGGCAGGTGGTTCCAGCCATCCCGGCAGGTGATTCCGGAGTGTCTGCCGAGTGGTTCTGGCGTAGCCGGCAGGTGATTTTGGCGTGTCCAGCAGGTGGTTTTGGCGAGTCGAGCAGGTGGTTCTGGCGTGCTTGGCAGGTGCTTCCGGTGTCATTGGCATGTGGTTCCGGCATGTCTGAGAGGTGGTTCCGGCATGCCCGGCAGGTGGTTCCGGAGAGTCTGCCGAGTTGTTCTGGAGCCAGCCCGGCAGGTGATTCCGAAGAGTTCACCAAATGATTGTGGCGTAGCCGGCAGGTGATTTTGGCGTGTCAGGAAGGTGGTTCCGGCTAGTTGAGCAGGTGGATCAGGCGTGCTCGCCAGGGGGTTCAGGCGGGTCTGGCAGGTGGTTTCGGTCTGTTCGGGGAGTGGTTCCGGCATCTCAGGCACATGGTTCTGGCACGTCTGAGAAGTGGTTCCGGCCGGCCGGAGAGGTGTTTCCGGAGTGTCCGCCAAGTGGTTCTGGCGTAGCTGAAAGGTGATGTTGGCGTGACCGGCAGGTGGTTCCAGCCAGCCCGGCAGGTGATTCCGGAGTGTCTGCCGTGTGGTTCTGGCGTAGCTGGCAGGTGATTTTGGCGTGTCCAGCAGGTGGTTCCGGCGAGCTCGGCAGGTGGTACCAGCGTGTCCGGAACATGGTTCTGGCACGTCTGAGAGATGGTTCCGGCATGCCCGGCAGGTGATTCGGGAGTGTCCGGCATGTGGTTCTGGCACCTCTGAGAGGTGGTTCCGGCATGCCCGGCACGTGATTCCGGAGTGTTCGGCATGTGGTTCTGGCACCTCTGAGAGGTGGTTCCGGCATGCCCGGCAGTTGGTTCCGGAGTGTCTGCCGAGTGGTTCTGGCGTAGTCGGCAGGTGATTCTGGCGTGTCCAGCAGGTGCTTCTGGAGAGTGGATCAGGTGGTTCCGGCATACTAGGCAGGTGGTACCGACGTGTCCGGAACATGGTTCTGGCAAGTCTGAGAGGCGGTTCCGGCATGCCCGACAGGTGATTCCGGAGTGTTCGCCAAGTGGTTCTGGCGTAGCCGGCAGGTCATTTTGCATGTCTGGCGGTGGTTCCGGCGAGTCGAGCCGGTGGTTCCGGCGTGTCCGGCAGGTGGTTCTGACGTGACCGGCACGAGGTTCTGGCACGTCTGAGCGTTGGTTCCGGCATGCACGACAGGTGATTCCGGAGTGTCCGCCACGTGGTTCTGGCGTACCCGGCAGGTGATTTTGGCATGTCTGGCAGGTGTTTCTTGCAAGTCGAGCATTTTGCTCAGGCATGCTCAGCAGGTGCTTCCGGCCTGTCTGGCACGTGGTTCTGGTGTGTTAGAGAGCTGGTTCTGGCATGTCCGGCAGATGATTCCGGAGTGTCCACCAAGTGGTTCTTGTATACCTGGCAGGTGATTTTGGCGTGTCAGGAAGGTGGTTCCGGCTAGTTGAGCAGGTGGATCAGGCGTGCTCGCCAGGGGATTCAGGCGGGTCTGGCAGGTGGTTTTGGTGTGTTCGGGGAGTGGTTCCGGCATCTCAGGCACATGGTTCTGGCACGTCTGATAGGTGGTTGCGGCCGGCGCGACAGGTGTTTACGGAGTGTCAGCCAAGTGGTTCTGGCGTAGCTGAAAGGTGATGTTGGCGTGACCGGCAGGTGGTTCCAGCCAGCCCGGCAGGTGATTCCGGAGTGTTCGCCAAGTGGTTCTGGCATAGCTGGCAGGTGATTTGGCATGTCCGGCAATGGTTCCGGCGAGTCGAGCCGGTGGTTCCGGAATGTCCGGCAGGTGGTTCCGGCATGCGCGGCAGGTGAGGCCGGAGTTTCCGTCATGTGGTTCTGGCACCTCTGAGAGGTGGTTCCGGCATGCCCGGCAGGTGATACCGGAGTGTCCGGCATTTGGTTCTGGCACCTATGAGAGGTGGTTCCGGATTGCCTGGCCTGTGATTACGGAGTGTCTGCCGAGTGGTTCTGGCATAGCCGGCAGTTGATTTTGGCGTGTCCACTAGGTGGTTCTGTGGAGTGGATCAGCTGGTTCCGGCATACTCGGCAGGTGGTACCGGCGTGTCCAGAACATGGTTCTGGCAAGTCTGAGAGGTGGTTCCGGCACGCCCGACAGGTGATTCCGGAGCGTCCGCCAAGTGTTTCTGGCGTACCCGGCAGGTGATTTTCGCCTGTCCGACAGGTGTATTTTGCGAGTCGAGCAGGTGGCTGAGGCATGCTCAGCTGGTGCTTCCGGCGTCTCTGGCACGTGGTTCTGGTGTGTCTGAGAGCTGGTTCTGGCATGTCTGGCAGATGATTCCGGAGTGTCCACGAAGTGGTTCTTGTATACCTGGCAGGTGATTTTGGCGTGTCAGGAAGTTTGTTCCGGCTAGTTGAGCAGGTGGATCAGGCGTGCTGGCCAGGGGCTTCAGGCGGGTCTGGCAGGTGGTTTCGGTCTGTTCGGGGCGTGGTTCCGGCATCTCAGGCTCATGGTTCTGGCACGTCTGAGAGGTGGTTCCGGCCGGCCCGACAGGTGTTTCCATGCTGTCCGCCAAGTGGTTCTGGCATAGCTGGCAGGTGATGTTGGCGTGACCGGCAGGTGGTTCCAGCAAGCCCGGCAGGTGATTCCGAAGAGTTCACCAAATGGTTGTGGCGTAGCCGGCAGGTGATTTTGGCGTGTCAGGAAGGTGGTTCCGGCTAGTTGAGCAGGTGGATCAGGCGTGCTCGCCAGGGGGTTCAGCCGGGTCTGGCAGGTGGTTTCGGTCTGTTCGGGGAGTGGTTCCGGCATCTCAGGCACATGGTTCTGGCACATCTGAGAAGTGGTTCCGGCCGGCCGGAGAGATGTTTCCGGAGTTTCCGCCAAGTGGTTCTGGCGTAGCTGAGAGGTGATGTTGGCGTGACCGGCATGTGGTTCCAGCCAGCCCGGCAGGTGATTCCGGAGTGTCTGCCGTGTGGTTCTGGCGTAGCTGGCAGGTGATTTTGGCGTGTCCAGCAGGTGGTTCCGGCGAGCTCGGCAGGTGGTACCAGCGTGTCCGGAACATGGTTCTGGCACGTCTGAGAGATGGTTCCGGCATGCCCGGCAGGTGATTCGGGAGTGTCCGGCATGTGGTTCTGGCACCTCTGAGAGGTGGTTCCGGCATGCCCGGCACGTGATTCCGGAGTGTTCGGCATGTGGTTCTGGCACCTCTGAGAGGTGGTTCCGGCATGCCCGGCAGTTGGTTCCGGAGTGTCTGCCGAGTGGTTCTGGAGGAGTCGGCAGGTGATTCTGGCATGTCCAGCAGGTGCTTCTGGGGAGTGGATCAGGTGGTTCCGGCGTACTAGGCAGGTGGTACCGGCGTGTTCGGAACATGGTTCTGGCAAGTCTGAGAGGCGGTTCCGGCATGCCCGACAGGTGATTCCGGAGTGTTCGCCAAGTGGTTCTGGCGTAGCCGGCAGGTCATTTTGCATGTCTGGCGGTGGTTCCGGCGAGTCTAGCCGGTGGTTCCGGTGTGTCCGGCAGGTTGTTCTGACGTGACCGTCACGAGGTTCTGGCACGTCTGAGCGTTGGTTCCGGCATGCCCGACAGGTGATTCCGGAGTGTCCGCCACGTGGTTCTGGCGTACCCGGCAGGTGATTTTGGCATGTCTGGCAGGTGTTTCTTGCAAGTCGAGCATTTGGCTCAGGCATGCTCAGCAGGTGCTTCCGGCGTGCCTGGCACGTGGTTCTGGTGTGTTTGAGAGCTGGTTCTGGCATGTCCGGCAGATGATTCCGGAGTGTCCACCAAGTGGTTCTGGCATAGCTGGCAGGTGATTTTGCATGTCCGGCAATGGTTCCGGCGAGTCGAGCCGGTGGTTCCGGCATGTCCGGCAGGTGGTTCCGGCATGCCCGGCAGGTGATTCCGGACTGTCCGGCATGTGGTTCTGGCACCTCTGAGAGGTGGTTCCGGCATGCCCGGCAGGTGATACCGGAGTGTTCGCCAAGTGGTTCTGGCGTAGCCCGCAGGTGATTTGGCATGTCCGGCAATGGTTCCGGCGAATCGAGACGGTGATTCCGGAATGTCCGGCAGGTGGTTCCGGCATGTCCGGCAGGTGGTTCCAGGATGTCCAGCACGTGGTTCCAGCATGCCCGGCAGGTGATTCCGGAGTGTCCGGCATGTGGTTCTGGCACCTCTGAGACGTGGTTCCGGCATGCCCGGCAGGTGATTCCGGAGTGTCTGCCGAGTGGTTCTGGCGTAGCCGGCAGGTGATTTTGGCGTGTCCAGCAGGTGGTTTTGGTGAGTTGAGCAGGTGGTTCTGGCGTGCTACGCAGGTGTTTCCGGTGTCATTGGCATGTGGTTCCGGCATGTCTGAGAGGTGGTTCCGGCATGCCTGGCAGGTGGTTCCGGAGAGTCTGCCGAGTGGTTCTGGACCCAGCCCGGCAGGGGATTCCGAAGAGTTCACCAAATGCTTGTGGCGTAGCCGGCAGGTGATTTTGGCGTGTCAGGAAGGTGGTTCCGGCTAGTTGAGCAGGTGGATCAGGCGTGCTCGCCAGGGGGTTCAGGCGGGTCTGGCAGGTGGTTTCGGTCTGTTCGGGGAGTGGTTCCGGCATCTCAGGCTCATGGTTCTGGCACGTCTGAGAGGTGGTTCCGGCACGCCCGACTGGTGATTCTGCAGCGTCCGCCAAGTGTTTCTGGCGTACCCGGCAGGTGATTTTGGCTTGTCCGACAGGTGTTTCTTGCGAGTCGTGCAGGTGGCTCAGGCATGCTCAGCAGGTGCTTCCGGCGTCTCTGGCATGTGGTTCTGGTGTGTCTGAGAGCTGGTTCTGGCATGTCCGGCAGATGATTCCGGAGTGTCCACCAAGTTGTTCTGGTATACCTGGCAGGTGATTTTGGCGTGTCAGGAAGGTGGTTCCGGCTAGTTGAGCAGGTGGATCAGGCGTGCTCGCCAGGGGGTTCAGGCGGGTCTGGCAGGTGGTTTCGGTCTGTTCGGGGAGTGGTTCCGGCATCTCAGGCACATGGTTCTGGCACGTCTGAGACGTGGTTCCGGCCGGCCGGAGAGGTGTTTCCGGAGTGTCCGCCAAGTGGTTCTGGCTTAGCTGAGAGGTGATGTTGGCGTGACCGGCAGGTGGTTCCAGCAGGCCCGGCAGGTGATTCCGGAGTGTCTGCCATGTGGTTCTGGCATAGCTGGCAGGTGATTTTGGCGTGTCCAGCTGGTGGTTCCGGCGAGCTCGGCAGGTGGTACCAGCGTGTCCGGAAAATGGTTCTGGCACGTCTTAGAGATGGTTCCGGCATGCCCGGCAGGTGATTCCGGAGTGTCCGGCATGTGGTTCTGGCACCTCTGATAGGTGGTTCCTTCATGCCCGGCAGATGATTCCTGAGTGTCCGGCATGTGGTTCTGGCACCTCTGAGAGGTGGGTCCGGCATGCCCGGCAGGTGGTTCCGGAGGTTCTGCCGAGTGGTTCTGGCGTAGTAGGCAGGTGATTCTGGCGTGTCCAGCAGGTGGTTCAGGGGAGTGGATCAGGTGGTTCCAGCATACTCGGCAGGTGGTACCGTCGTGTCTGGAACATGGTTCTGGCAAGTCTGAGAGGCGGTTCCGGCATGCCCGACAGGTGATTCCGGAGTGTTCGCCAAGTGGTTCTGGCGTAGCCGGCAGGTCATTTTGCATGTCCGGCGGTGGTTCCGGCGAGTCGAGCCGGTGGTTCCGGCGTGTCCGGCAGGTGGTTCTGGCGTGACCGGCACGAGGTTCTGGCACGTCTGAGAGGTGGTTCCGGCATGCCCGGCAGGTGATACCGGAGTGTCCTGCATTTGGTTCTGGCACCTCTGAGAGGTGGTTCCGGAATTCCTGGCATGTGATTCCGGAGTGTCTGCCGAGTGGTTCTGGCGGTGCCGGCAGTTGATTTTGGCGTGTCCACTAGGTGGTTCTGGGGAGTGGATCACCTGGTTCCGCCATACTCGGCCAGGTGGTACCGGCGTGTCCAGAACATGGTTCTGGCAAGTCTGAGAGGTGGTTCCGGCACGCCCGACAGGTGATTCCGGAGCGTCCGCCAAGTGTTTCTGGCGTACCCGGCAGGTGATTTTGGCATCTCCGACAGGTGTTTCTTGCGAGTCAAGCAGGTGGCTCAGGCATGCTCAGCTGGTGATTCCGGCGTCTCTGGCACGTGGTTCTGGTGTGTCTGAGAGCTGGTTCTGGCATGTCCGGCAGATGATTCCGGAGTGCCCACCAAGTGGTTCTGGGATACCTGGCAGGTGATTTTGGCGTGTCAGGAAGGTGGTTCCGGCTAGTTGAGCAGGTGGATCAGGCGTGCTCGCCAGGGGGTTCAGGCGGGTCTGCCAGGTGTTTTCGGTCTGTTTGGGGAGTGGTTCCAGCATCTCAGGCACATGGTTCTGGCATGTCTGAGAGGTGGTTGCGGCCGGCCCGACAGGTGTTTCTGGAGTGTCCGCCAAGTTGTTCTGGCGTAGCTGAAACGTGATGTTTGCGTGACCGGCAGGTGGTTCCAGCCAGCCCGGCAGGTGATTCCGGAGTGTTTGCCGAGTGGTTCTGGTGTAGCCGGCTGGTGATTTTGGCATATCCGACAGGTGTATCTTGCGAGTCGAGCAGGTGGCTCAGGCATGCTCAGCTGGTGCTTCCGGCGTCTCTGGCACGTGGTTCTGGTGTGTCTGAGAGCTGGTTCTGGCATGTCCGGCAGATGATTCCGGAGTGCCCACCAAGTGGTTCTGGTATACCTGGCAGTTGATTTTGGCGTGTCAGGAAGGTGGTTCCGGCTAGTTGTGCAGGTGGATCAGGCGTGCTCGCCAGGGGGTTCAGGTGGGTCTGGCAGGTGGTTTCGGTCTGTTCAGGGTGTGGTTCCGGCAGCTCAGGCACATGGTTCTGGCACGTCTGAGAGGTGGTTCCGGACGGCCCGACAGGTGTTTCCGGAGTGTCCGCCAAGTGGTTCTGGCGTAGCTGAAAGGTGATGTTGGCGTGACCGGCAGGTGGTTCCTGCCAGCCCGGCAGGTGATTCCGGAGTGTCTGCCGTGTGGTTCTGGCGTAGCTGGCAGGTGATTTTGCATGTCCGGCAATCGTTCCGGCGAGTCGAGCCGGTGGTTCCGGCATGTCCGGCAGGTGATTCCGGCATGTCCAGCAGGTGGTTTCGGCATTCCCGGCAGGTGATTCCGGAGTGTCTGCCGAGTGGTTCTGGCGTAGACGGCAGGTGATTCTGGCGTGTCCAGCAGGTGGTTCTGGGGAGTGGATCAGGTGGTTCGGGCATACTCGGCAGGTGGTACCGGCGTGTCCGGAAGATGGTTCTGGCAAGCCTGATAGGTGGTTCCGGCATGCCCGGCTGCTGATTCGGGAGTGTTCGCCAAGTGGATCTGGCGTAGCCGGCAGGTGATTTTGCATGTCCGGCGGTGGTTCCGGCGAGTCGAGCTGGTGGTTCCGGCGTGTCCGGCAGGTGGTTCCGGTCTGTCCGGCAGGTGGTTCTGGCGTGTCCGGCACGAGGTTCTGGCACGTCTGAGAGGTGGTTCCGGCACGCCCGACAGGTGATTCCGGAGCGTCCGCCAAGTGTTTCTGGCGTACCCTGCAGGTGATTTTGGCATGTCCGAAAGGTGTTTCTTGCGAGTCGAGCAGGTGGCTCAGGCATGCTCAGCTGGTGCTTCCGGCGTCTCTGGCACGTGGTTCTGGTGTGTCTGAGAGCTGGTTCTGTCATGTCCGGCAGATGATTCCGGAGTGTCCACCAAGTGGTTCTGGTATACCTGGCAGGTGATTTTGGCGTGTCAGGAAGGTGGTTCCGGCTAGTTGAGCAGGTGGATCAGGCGTGCTCGCCGTGGGGTTCAGGCGGGTCTGGCAGGTGGTTTCGGTCTGTTCGGGGAGTGGTTCCGGCATCTCAGGCACATGGTTCTGGCACGTCTGAGAGGTGGTTGCGGCCTGCCCGACAGGTGTTTCCGGAGTGTCCGCCAAGTGGTTCTGGCGTAGCTGAAAGGTGATGTTGGCGTGACCGGCAGGTGGTTAAAGCCTGCCCGGCAGGTGATTCCGGAGTGTCTGCCGAGTTGTTCTGCTGTAGCCGGCAGGTGATTTTGACGTGTCCAGCAGGTGGTTCCGGCGAGCTCGGCAGGTGGTACCCGCGTGTCCGGAACATGGTTCTGGCACGTCTGAGAGATGGTTCCGGCATGCCCGGCAGGTGATTCCGGAGTGTCCGGCATGTGGTTCTGGCACCTCTGAGAGGTGGTTCCGGCATGCCCGGCAGGTGGTTCCGGAGTGTCTGCCGAGTGGTTCTGGCGTAGCCAGCTGGTGATTCTGGCGTGTCCAGCAGGTGGTTCTGGGGAGTGGATCATGTGGTTCCGGCATACTCGGCAGGTGGTACCGGCGTGTCCGGAACATGGTTCTGGCAAGTCTGAGAGGTGGTTCCGTCATGCCCGACAGGTGATTCCGGAGTGTTCGCCAAGTGGTTCTGGCGTAGCCGGCAGGTCATTTTGCATGTCCGGCGGTGGTTCCGGCGATTCGAGCCGGTGGTTCCGGCGTGTCCAGCAGGTGGTTCCGGTCTGTCCGGCAGGTGGTTCTGGCATGTCCGGCACAAGGTTGTGGCATGTCTGACAGTTGGTTCCGGCATGCCCGACAGGTGATTTCGGAGTGTCCGCCACGTTGTTGTGGCGTACCCGGCAGGTGATTTTGGCGTGTCTGTCAGGTGTTTCTTGCAAGTCGAGCATTTGGCTCAGGCATGATCAGCAGGTGCTTCCGGCGTGTCCGGCACGTGGTTCTGGTGTGTCTGAGAGCTGGTTCTGGCATGTCCGGCAGATGATTCCGGAGTGTCCACCAAGTGGTTGTGGCATACCCGGCAGGTGATTTTAGCGTGTCAGGTAGGTGGTTCCGGCAAGTCGAGTAGGTGGTTCCGGCGTGCTCGTCAGGTGGTTCAGGCGGGTCTGGCAGGTGGTTTCGGTCTATTCGGGGTGTGGTTCCGGCATCTCAGGCACATGGTTCTGGCACATCTGATATGTGGTTCCGGCCGGCCCGACAGGTGTTTCCATGGTGTCCGCCAAGTGGTTCTTGCACAGCTGGCACGTGATGTTGGCGTGACCGGCAGGTGGTTCCAGCCAGCCCGACAGGTGATTCCGAAGAGTTCACCAAATGGTTGTGGCGTAGCCGGCAGGTGATTTTGGCGTGTGCAGCAGGTGTTTCCGGTCTGTCCGGCAGGTGGTTCTGGCGTGACCGGCACGAGGTTCTGGCACGTCTGAGAGTTGGTTCCATCATGCCCGACAGGTGATTCCGGAGAGTTCGCCAACGGGTTCTGGCGTACCCGGCAGGTGATTTTGCGTGTGCGGCAATGGTTCCGGTGAGTCGAGCCGGTGGTTCCGGCATGTCCGGCAGGTGGTTCCGGCATTCCCGGCAGGTGATTCCGGAGTGTCCGCCATGTGGTTCTGGCACCTCTGAGAGGTGGTTCCGGCAGGCCCGGCAGGTGATACCGGAGTGTCCGGCATTTGGTTCTGGCACCTGTGAGAGGTGGTTCAGGAATGCCTGGCATTTGGTTCCGGAGTGTCTGCCGAGTGGTTCTGGCG
The DNA here is from genome assembly GCF_041296265.1 of Equus caballus. NCBI lineage: Eukaryota > Metazoa > Chordata > Mammalia > Perissodactyla > Equidae > Equus > Equus caballus. The sequence goes on along the minus strand of NC_091708.1, from coordinate 6,473,015 downwards.
TATCCGGCAGTTGATTTTGGCGTGTCCACTAGGTGGTTCTGGGGAGTGGATCAGCTGGTTCCGGCATACTCGGCAGGTGGTACCGGCGTGTCCAGAACATGGTTCTGGCAAGTCTGAGAGGTGGTTCCGGCACGCCCGACAGGTGATTCCGGAGCGTCCGTCATGTGTTTCTGGCGTACCCGGCATGTGATTTTGGCATGTCCGACAGGTGTTTCTTGCGAGTCGAGCAGGTGGCTCAGGCATGCTCAGCTGGTGCTTCCGGCGTCTCTGGCACGTGGTTCTGGTGTGTCTGAGAGCTGGTTCTGGCATGTCCGGCAGATGAGTCCGGAGTGTCCACCAAGTGGTTCTGGTAGACCTGGCAGGTGATTTTGGCATGTCAGGAAGGTGGTTCCGGCTAGTTGAGCAGGTGGATCAGGCGTGCTCGCCAGGGGGTTCAGGCGGGTCTGGCAGGTGGTTTCGGTCTGTTCGGGGAGTGGTTCCGGCATCTCAGGCACATGGTTCTGCAACGTCTGAGAGGTGGTTCCGGCCGGCCCGACAGGTGATTCCGGAGTGTCCGCCACGTGCTTCTGGCGTACCCGGCAGGTTATTTTGGCGTGTCTGGCAGGTGTTCTTGCAAGTCGAGCATTTGGCTCAGGAATGCTCAGCAGGTGCTTCCGGCGTGTCTGGCACGTGGTTCTGGTGTGTCGGAGAGCTGGTTCTGGCATGTCCGGCAGATGATTCCGGAGTGTCCACCTAGTAGTTTTGGCATACCTGGCAGGTGATTCTAGCGTGTCAGGTAGGTGGTTCCAGCGAGTCGAGTAGGTGGTTCCGGCGTGCGCGGCAGCTGGTTCAGGCGCGTCTGGCAGGTGGTTTCGGTCTGTTCGGGGTGTGGTTCCGGCATCTCAGGCACATGGTTCTGGCACATCTGATAGGTGGTTCCGGCCTGCCCGACAGGTGTTTCCATGGTGTCCGCCAAGTGGTTCTGGCATAGCTGGCAGGTGATGTTGGCGTGACCGGCAGGTGGTTCCAGCCAGCCCGGCAGGTGATTCCGAAGAGTTTGCCCAATGTTGTGGCGTAGCCGGCAGGTGATTTTGGCGTGTCCAGCAGGTGGTTTTGGCGAGTCGAGCAGGTGGTTCTGGCGTGCTCGGCAGGTGCTTCCGGTGTCATTGGCATGTGGTTCCGGCATATCTGAGAGGTGGTTCCGCCACGCCCGGCAGGTGATTCCGGAGTGTCCGCCAAGTGGTTCTGGCATAGCTGAAAGGTGATGTTGGCGTGACCGCCAGGTGGTTCCACCCAGCCCAGCAGGTGATTCCGGAGTGTCTGCCGAGTGGTTCTGGTGTAGCCGGCAGGTGATTTTGGCGTGTCGAGCAGGTGCTTCCGCCGAGCTCGGCAGGTGGTTCCGGCGTGTCCAGAACATGGTTCTGGCACGTCTGAGAGATGGTTCCGGCATGCCCGGCAGGTGATTCCGGAGTGTCCGACATGTAGTTCTGGCACCTCTGAGAGGTGGTTCCGGCATGCCCGGCAGTTGGTTACGGAGTGTCTGCCGAGTGGTTCTGGCGGTGCCGGCAGTTGATTCTGGCGTATCCAGCAGGTGGTTCTGGGGAGTGGATCAGGTGGTTCCGGCATACTCGGCAGGTGGTACCGGCGTGTCGGGAACTTGGTTCTGGTAAGTCTGAGAGGTGGTTCCGGCATGCCCGACAGGTGATTCCGGAGTGTTCGCCAAGTGGTTCTGGCGTAGCCGGCAGGTCATTTTGCATGTCCGGCTGTGGTTCCGGCGAGTCGACCCGGTGGTTCCGGCTTGTCCAGCAGGTGGTTCTGGCCTGCCCGGCAGGTGATTCCGGAGTGTCCGTCCTGTGGTTCTGGCACCTCTGAGAGGTGGCTCCGGCATGCCCGACAGGTGATTCCGGAGTGTCTGCCGAGTGGTTCTGGGGTAGCCGGCAGTTGATTTTGGCGTGTCCACTAGGTGGTTCTGGGGAGTGGATCAGCTGGTTCCAGCATACTCGGCAGGTGGTACCGGCGTGTCCAGAACATGGTTCTGGCAAGTCTGAGAGGTGGTTCCGGCACGCCCGACAGGTAATTCCGGAGCGTCCGCCAAGTGTTTCTGGCGTACCCGGCAGGTGATTTTGGCATGTCCGACAGGTGTTTCTTGCGAGTCGAGCAGGTGGCTGAGGCATGCTCAGCTGGTGCTTCCGGCGTCTCTGGCACGTGGTTCTGCTGTGTCTGAGAGCTGGTTCTGGCATGTCCGGCAGATGATTCCGGAGTGTCCACCAAGTGGTTCTGGTATACCTGGAAGGTGATTTTGGCGTGTCAGGAAGGTGGTTCCGGCTATTTGAGCAGGTGGATCAGGCGTGCTCGCCAGGGGCTTCAGGCGGGTCTGGCAGGTGGTTTCGGTCTGTTGGGGAGTGGTTCCGGCATCTCAGGCACATGGTTCTGGCACGTCTGAGAGGTGGTTGCGGCCGGCCCGACAGGTGTTTCCGGAGTGTCCGCCAAGTGGTTCTGGCGTAGCTGAAAGGTGATGTTGGCGTGACCGGCAGGTGGTTCCAGCCAGCCCGGCAGGTGAGTCAGGAGTGTCTGCCGAGTGGTTCTGGCGAAGCCGGCTGGTGATTTTGGCGTGTCCAGCAGGTGGTACCGGCGTGTCCGGAACATGGTTCTGGCACGTCTGAGAGATGGTTCCGGCATGCCCGGCAGGTGATTCGGGAGTGTCCGGCATGTGGTTCTGGCACCTCTGAGAGGTGGTTCCGGCATGCCCGGCATGTGGTTCCGGAGTGTCTGCCGAGTGGTTCTGGCGTAGCCGGCAGGTGATTCTGGCGTGTCCAGCATGTGGTTCTGGGGAGTGGATCAGGTGGTTCCGGCATACTCGGCAGGTGGTACCGGCGTGTCTGGAACATGGTTCTGGCAAGTCTGAGAGGTGGTTCCGGCATGCCCGACAGGTGATTCCGGAGTGTTCGCCAAGTGGTTCTGGCGTAGCCGGCAGGTCATTTTGCATGTCCGGCGGTGGTTCCGGCGAGTCGAGCCGGTGGTTCCGGCGCATCCAGCAGGTGTTTCCGGTCTGTCCGGCAGGTGGTTTTGGCGTGACCGGCACGAGGTTCTGGCACGTCTGAGAGTTTGTTCCGGCATGCCCGACAGGTGATTCCGGAGTGTCCGCCACGTGGTTCTGCGTACCCGGCAGGTGATTTTGGCGTGTCTGGCAGGTGTTTCTTGCAAGTCGAGCATTTGGCTCAGGCATGCTCAGCAGGTGCTTCCGGCGTGTCTGGCACGTGGTTCTGGTGTGTCTGAGAGCTGGTTCTGGCATGCCCGGCAGGTGATTCCGGAGTGTCCGGCATGTGGTTCTGGCACCTCTGAGAGGTGGTTCCGGCATGCCCAGCAGGTGATACCGGAGTGTTCGCCAAGTGGTTCTGGCGTACCCGGCAGGTGATTTTGGCGTGTCTGGCAGGTGTTTCTTGCAAGTCGAGCATTTGGCTCAGGTATGCTCAGCAGGTGCTTCCGGCGTGTCTGGCACGTGGTTCTGGTGTGTCTGAGAGCTGGTTCCGGCATGTCCGGCAGATGATTCCGGAGTGTCCACCAAGTGGTTGTGGCATACCCGGCAGGTGATTTTAGCGTGTCAGGTAGGTGGTTCCAGCGAGTCGAGTAGGTGGTTCCGGAGTGCTCGGCAGTTGGTTCAGGCGGGTCTGGCAGGTGGTTTCGGTCTGTTCGGGGTTTGGTTCCGGCATCTCAGGCACATGGTTCTGGCACGTCTGATAGGTGGTTCCGGCCGGCCCGACAGGTGTTTCCATGGTGTCCGCCAAGCGGTTCTGGCATAGCTGGCAGGTGATGTTGGCGTGACCGGCAGGTGGTTCCAGCCAGCCCGGCAGGTGATTCCGAAGTGTTCACCAAATGGTTGTGGCGTAGCCGGCAGGTGATTTTGGCGTGTCCAGCAGGTGGTTTTGGCGAGTCGAGCAGGTGGTTCTGGCGTGCTCGGCAGGTGCTTCCGGTGTCATTGGCATGTGGTTCCGGCATGTCTGAGAGCTGGTTCCGCCATGCCCGACAGGTGATTCCGGAGTGTTCCCCAAGTGGTTCTGGCATAGCCGGCAGGTGATTTTGCATGTCCGGCAATGGTTCCGGCGAGTCGAGCCGGTGGTTCCGGCATGTCCAGCAGGTGGTTCCGGCATGCCCGGCAGGTGATTCCGGAGTGTCCGGCATGTGGTTCTGGCACCTCTGAGAGGTGGTTCCGGCATGCCCGGCAGGTGATACCGCAGTGTTCGCCAAGTGGTTCTGGCGTAGCCGGCAGGTGATTTTGCATGTCCGGCAATGGTTCCAGCGAGTCGAGCCGTGGTTTCGGAATGTCCGGCAGGTGGTTCCGGCATGTCCGGCAGGTGGTTCCGGCATGTCCAGCACGTGTTTAAAGCATGCCCGGCAGGTGATTCCGGAGTGTCCGGCATGTGGTTCTGGCACCTCTGAGAGGTGGTTCCGGCATGCCCGGCAGGTGATACCGGAGTGTCCGGCATTTGGTTCTGGCACCTCTGAGAGGTGGTTCCGGAATGCCTGGCCTGTGATTCCGGATTGTCTGCTGAGTGGTTCTGGCGTAGCCGGAAGTTGATTTTGACGTGTCCACTAGGTGGTTCTGGGGAGTGGATCAGCTGGTTCCGGCATACTCGGCAGGTGGTACCGGCGTGTCCAGAACATGGTTCTGGCAAGTCTGAGAGTTGGTTCCGGCACGCCCGACAGGTGATTCCGGAGCGTCGGCCAAGTGTTTCTGGCGTACCCGGCAGGTGATTTTCGCCTGTCCGACAGGTGTATCTTGCGAGTCGAGCAGGTGGCTGAGGCATGCTCAGCTGGTGCTTCCGGCGTCTCTGGCACGTGGTTCTGGTGTGTCTGAGAGCTGGTTCTGGCATGTCTGGCAGATGATTCCGGAGTGTCCACGAAGTGGTTCTTGTATACCTGGCAGGTGATTTTGGCGTGTCAGGAAGTTGGTTCCGGCTAGTTGAGCAGGTGGATCAGGCGTGCTCGCCAGGGGGTTCAGGCGGGTCTGGCAGGTGGTTTCGGTGTGTTCGGGGAGTGGTTTCGGCATCTCAGGCTCATGGTTCTGGCACGTCTGAGAGGTGGTTCCGGCCGGCCCGACAGGTGTTTCCATGGTGTCCGCCAAGTGGTTCTGGCATAGCTGGCAGGTGATGTTGGCGTGACCGGCAGGTGGTTCCAGCAAGCCCGGCAGGTGATTCTGAAGAGTTCACCAAATGGTTGTGGCGTAGCCGGAAGGTGATTTTGGCGTGTCCAGCAGGTGGTTTTGGCGAGTCGAGGAGGTGGTTCTCGCGTGCCCGGCAGGTGCTTCCGGTGTCATTGGCATGTGGTTCCGGCATGTCTGAGAGGTGGTTCCGGCATGCCCAGCAGGTGGTTCCGGAGTGTCTGCCGAGTGGTTCTGGAGCCAGACCGGCAGGTGATTCCGAAGAGTTCACCAAATGGTTGTGACGTAGCCGGCAGGTTATTTTGGCGTGTCAGGAAGGTGGTTCCGGCTAGTTGAGCAGGTGGATCAGGCGTGCTCACCAGGGGGTTCATTCGGGTCTGGCAGGTGGTTTCGGTCTGTTCGGGGAGTGGTTCCGGCATCTCAGGCACATGGTTCTGGCACGTCTGAGAGGTGGTTCCGGCCGGCCCGACAGGTGTTTCCGGAGTGTCCGCCAAGTGGTTCTGGCGTAGCTGAAAGGTGATGATGGTGTGACCGGCAGGTGGTTCCAGCCATCCCGGCAGGTGATTCCGGAGTGTCTGCCGAGTGGTTCTGGCGTAGCCGGCAGGTGATTTTGGCGTGTCCAGCAGGTGGTTTTGGCGAGTCGAGCAGGTGGTTCTGGCGTGCTTGGCAGGTGCTACCGGTGTCATTGGCATGTGGTTCCGGCATGTCTGAGAGGTGGTTCCGGCATGCCCGGCAGTTGGTTCCGGAGAGTCTGCCGAGTTGTTCTGGAGCCAGCCCGGCAGGTGATTCCGAAGAGTTCACCAAATGATTGTGGCGTAGCCGGCAGGTGATTTTGGCGTGTCAGGAAGGTGGTTCCGGCTAGTTGAGCAGGTGGATCAGGCGTGCTCGCCAGGGGGTTCAGGCGGGTCTGGCAGGTGGTTTCGGTCTGTTCGGGGAGTGGTTCCGGCATCTCAGGCACATGGTTCTGGCACGTCTGAGAAGTGGTTCCGGCCGGCCGGAGAGGTGTTTCCGGAGTGTCCGCCAAGTGGTTCTGGCGTAGCTGAAAGGTGATGTTGGCGTGACCGGCAGGTGGTTCCAGCCAGCCCGGCAGGTGATTCCGGAGTGTCTGCCGTGTGGTTCTGGCGTAGCTGGCAGGTGATTTTGGCGTGTCCAGCAGGTGGTTCCGGCGAGCTCGGCAGGTGGTACCAGCGTGTCCGGAACATGGTTCTGGCACGTCTGAGAGATGGTTCCGGCATGCCCGGCAGGTGATTCGGGAGTGTCCGGCATGTGGTTCTGGCACCTCTGAGAGGTGGTTCCGGCATGCCCGGCACGTGATTCCGGAGTGTTCGGCATGTGGTTCTGGCACCTCTGAGAGGTGGTTCCGGCATGCCCGGCAGTTGGTTCCGGAGTGCCTGCCGAGTGGTTCTGGCGTAGTCGGCAGGTGATTCTGGCGTGTCCAGCAGGTGCTTCTGGAGAGTGGATCAGGTGGTTCCGGCATACTAGGCAGGTGGTACCGACGTGTCCGGAACATGGTTCTGGCAAGTCTGAGAGGCGGTTCCGGCATGCCCGACAGGTGATTCCGGAGTGTTCGCCAAGTGGTTCTGGCGTAGCCGGCAGGTCATTTTGCATGTCTGGCGGTGGTTCCGGCGAGTCGAGCCGGTGGTTCCGGCGTGTCCGGCAGGTGGTTCTGACGTGACCGGCACGAGGTTCTGGCACGTCTGAGCGTTGGTTCCGGCATGCACGACAGGTGATTCCGGAGTGTCCGCCACGTGGTTCTGGCGTACCCGGCAGGTGATTTTGGCATGTCTGGCAGGTGTTTCTTGCAAGTCGAGCATTTTGCTCAGGCATGCTCAGCAGGTGCTTCCGGCCTGTCTGGCACGTGGTTCTGGTGTGTTAGAGAGCTGGTTCTGGCATGTCCGGCAGATGATTCCGGAGTGTCCACCAAGTGGTTCTGGTATACCTGGCAGGTGATTTTGGCGTGTCAGGAAGGTGGTTCCGGCTAGTTGAGCAGGTGGATCAGGCGTGCTCGCCAGGGGATTCAGGCGGGTCTGGCAGGTGGTTTTGGTGTGTTCGGGGAGTGGTTCCGGCATCTCAGGCACATGGTTCTGGCACGTCTGATAGGTGGTTGCGGCCGGCGCGACAGGTGTTTACGGAGTGTCAGCCAAGTGGTTCTGGCGTAGCTGAAAGGTGATGTTGGCGTGACCGGCAGGTGGTTCCAGCCAGCCCGGCAGGTGATTCCGGAGTGTTCGCCAAGTGGTTCTGGCATAGCTGGCAGGTGATTTGGCATGTCCGGCAATGGTTCCGGCGAGTCGAGCCGGTGGTTCCGGAATGTCCGGCAGGTGGTTCCGGCATGCGCGGCAGGTGAGGCCGGAGTTTCCGTCATGTGGTTCTGGCACCTCTGAGAGGTGGTTCCGGCATGCCCGGCAGGTGATACCGGAGTGTCCGGCATTTGGTTCTGGCACCTATGAGAGGTGGTTCCGGATTGCCTGGCCTGTGATTACGGAGTGTCTGCCGAGTGGTTCTGGCGTAGCCGGCAGTTGATTTTGGCGTGTCCACTAGGTGGTTCTGTGGAGTGGATCAGCTGGTTCCGGCATACTCGGCAGGTGGTACCGGCGTGTCCAGAACATGGTTCTGGCAAGTCTGAGAGGTGGTTCCGGCACGCCCGACAGGTGATTCCGGAGCGTCCGCCAAGTGTTTCTGGCGTACCCGGCAGGTGATTTTCGCCTGTCCGACAGGTGTATTTTGCGAGTCGAGCAGGTGGCTGAGGCATGCTCAGCTGGTGCTTCCGGCGTCTCTGGCACGTGGTTCTGGTGTGTCTGAGAGCTGGTTCTGGCATGTCTGGCAGATGATTCCGGAGTGTCCACCAAGTGGTTCTTGTATACCTGGCAGGTGATTTTGGCGTGTCAGGAAGTTTGTTCCGGCTAGTTGAGCAGGTGGATCAGGCGTGCTGGCCAGGGGCTTCAGGCGGGTCTGGCAGGTGGTTTCGGTCTGTTCGGGGCGTGGTTCCGGCATCTCAGGCTCATGGTTCTGGCACGTCTGAGAGGTGGTTCCGGCCGGCCCGACAGGTGTTTCCATGCTGTCCGCCAAGTGGTTCTGGCATAGCTGGCAGGTGATGTTGGCGTGACCGGCAGGTGGTTCCAGCAAGCCCGGCAGGTGATTCCGAAGAGTTCACCAAATGGTTGTGGCGTAGCCGGCAGGTGATTTTGGCGTGTCAGGAAGGTGGTTCCGGCTAGTTGAGCAGGTGGATCAGGCGTGCTCGCCAGGGGGTTCAGCCGGGTCTGGCAGGTGGTTTCGGTCTGTTCGGGGAGTGGTTCCGGCATCTCAGGCACATGGTTCTGGCACGTCTGAGAAGTGGTTCCGGCCGGCCGGAGAGATGTTTCCGGAGTTTCCGCCAAGTGGTTCTGGCGTAGCTGAGAGGTGATGTTGGCGTGACCGGCATGTGGTTCCAGCCAGCCCGGCAGGTGATTCCGGAGTGTCTGCCGTGTGGTTCTGGCGTAGCTGGCAGGTGATTTTGGCGTGTCCAGCAGGTGGTTCCGGCGAGCTCGGCAGGTGGTACCAGCGTGTCCGGAACATGGTTCTGGCACGTCTGAGAGATGGTTCCGGCATGCCCGGCAGGTGATTCGGGAGTGTCCGGCATGTGGTTCTGGCACCTCTGAGAGGTGGTTCCGGCATGCCCGGCACGTGATTCCGGAGTGTTCGGCATGTGGTTCTGGCACCTCTGAGAGGTGGTTCCGGCATGCCCGGCAGTTGGTTCCGGAGTGTCTGCCGAGTGGTTCTGGAGGAGTCGGCAGGTGATTCTGGCATGTCCAGCAGGTGCTTCTGGGGAGTGGATCAGGTGGTTCCGGCGTACTAGGCAGGTGGTACCGGCGTGTTCGGAACATGGTTCTGGCAAGTCTGAGAGGCGGTTCCGGCATGCCCGACAGGTGATTCCGGAGTGTTCGCCAAGTGGTTCTGGCGTAGCCGGCAGGTCATTTTGCATGTCTGGCGGTGGTTCCGGCGAGTCTAGCCGGTGGTTCCGGTGTGTCCGGCAGGTTGTTCTGACGTGACCGGCACGAGGTTCTGGCACGTCTGAGCGTTGGTTCCGGCATGCCCGACAGGTGATTCCGGAGTGTCCGCCACGTGGTTCTGGCGTACCCGGCAGGTGATTTTGGCATGTCTGGCAGGTGTTTCTTGCAAGTCGAGCATTTGGCTCAGGCATGCTCAGCAGGTGCTTCCGGCGTGCCTGGCACGTGGTTCTGGTGTGTTTGAGAGCTGGTTCTGACATGTCCGGCAGATGATTCCGGAGTGTCCACCAAGTGGTTCAGGCATAGCTGGCAGGTGATTTTGCATGTCCGGCAATGGTTCCGGCGAGTCGAGCCGGTGGTTCCGGCATGTCCGGCAGGTGGTTCCGGCATGCCCGGCAGGTGATTCCGGACTGTCCGGCATGTGGTTCTGGCACCTCTGAGAGGTGGTTCCGGCATGCCCGGCAGGTGATACCGGAGTGTTCGCCAAGTGGTTCTGGCGTAGCCCGCAGGTGATTTGGCATGTCCGGCAATGGTTCCGGCGAATCGAGACGGTGATTCCGGAATGTCCGGCAGGTGGTTCCGGCATGTCCGGCAGGTGGTTCCAGGATGTCCAGCACGTGGTTCCAGCATGCCCGGCAGGTGATTCCGGAGTGTCCGGCATGTGGTTCTGGCACCTCTGAGACGTGGTTCCGGCATGCCCGGCAGGTGATTCCGGAGTGTCTGCCGAGTGGTTCTGGCGTAGCCGGCAGGTGATTTTGGCGTGTCCAGCAGGTGGTTTTGGTGAGTTGAGCAGGTGGTTCTGGCGTGCTACGCAGGTGTTTCCGGTGTCATTGGCATGTGGTTCCGGCATGTCTGAGAGGTGGTTCCGGCATGCCTGGCAGGTGGTTCCGGAGAGTCTGCCGAGTGGTTCTGGACCCAGCCCGGCAGGGGATTCCGAAGAGTTCACCAAATGCTTGTGGCGTAGCCGGCAGGTGATTTTGGCGTGTCAGGAAGGTGGTTCCGGCTAGTTGAGCAGGTGGATTAGGCGTGCTCGCCAGGGGGTTCAGGCGGGTCTGGCAGGTGGTTTCGGTCTGTTCGGGGAGTGGTTCCGGCATCTCAGGCTCATGGTTCTGGCACGTCTGAGAGGTGGTTCCGGCACGCCCGACTGGTGATTCTGCAGCGTCCGCCAAGTGTTTCTGGCGTACCCGGCAGGTGATTTTGGCTTGTCCGACAGGTGTTTCTTGCGAGTCGTGCAGGTGGCTCAGGCATGCTCAGCAGGTGCTTCCGGCGTCTCTGGCATGTGGTTCTGGTGTGTCTGAGAGCTGGTTCTGGCATGTCCGGCAGATGATTCCGGAGTGTCCACCAAGTTGTTCTGGTATACCTGGCAGGTGATTTTGGCGTGTCAGGAAGGTGGTTCCGGCTAGTTGAGCAGGTGGATCAGGCGTGCTCGCCAGGGGGTTCAGGCGGGTCTGGCAGGTGGTTTCGGTCTGTTCGGGGAGTGGTTCCGGCATCTCAGGCACATGGTTCTGGCACGTCTGAGACGTGGTTCCGGCCGGCCGGAGAGGTGTTTCCGGAGTGTCCGCCAAGTGGTTCCGGCGTACCTGAAAGGTGATGTTGGAGTGACCGGCAGGTGGTTCCAGCCAGCCCGGCAGGTTATTCCGGAGTTTCTGATGAATGGTTCTGGCGTAGCCGGCAGGTGATTTTGGCGTGTCCAGCAGATGGTTCCGGCGAGCTCGGCGGGTGGTACCGGCGTGTCCGGAACATGGTTCTTGCACGTCTGAGAGATGGTTCCGGCATGTCCGGCAGGTGATTCCGGAGTGTCCGGCATGAGGTTCTGGCACCTCTGAGAGGTGGTTCCGGCATGCCCGGCAGGTGGTTCCGAAGTGTCTGCCGAGTGGTTCTGGCGTAGCCGGCAGGTGATTCTGGGGTGTCCAGCAGGTGGTGCTGGGGAGTGGATCAGGTGGTTCCGGCATACTCGGCAGGTGATTCCAGTGTGTTCGCCAAGTGGTTCTGGCGTAGCCGGCAGGTCATTTTGCATGTCCGGCGGTGGTTCCAGCGAGTCGAGCCGGTGGTTCCGGCGTAGCCGGCAGTTGATTTTGGCGTGTCCACTAGGTGGTTCTGGGAAGTGGATCAGCTGGTTCCGGCATACTCGGCAGGTGGTACCGGCGTGTCCAGAACATGGTTCTGCAAGTCTGAGAGGTGGTTCCGGCACGCCCGACAGGTGATTCCGGAGTGTCCGCCAAGTGTTTCTGGCGTTCCCGGCAGGTGATTTTGGCATGTCCGACAGGTGTTTCTTGCGAGTCGAGCAGGTGGCTCAGGAATGCTCAGCTGCTGCTTCCGGCGTCTCTCGCACGTGGTTCTGGTGTGTTTGAGAGCTGGTTCTGGCATGTCCGGCAGATGATTCCGGAGTGTCCACCAAGTGGTTGTGGCATACCCGGCAGGTGATTTTAGCGTGTCAGGTAGGTGGTTCCAGCGAGTCGAGTAGGTGGTTCCGGCGTGCTCGGCAGGTGGTTCAGGCGGGTCTGGCAGGTGGTTTCGGTGTGTTCGGGGTGTGGTTCCGGCATCTCAGGCACATGGTTCTGGCACGTCTGATAGGTGGTTCCGGCCGGCCCGACAGGTGTTTCCATGGTGTCCGCCAAGTGGTTCTGGCATAGCTGGCAGGTGATGTTGGCGTGACCGGCAGGTGGTTCAAGCCAGCCCGGCAGGTGATTCCGAAGAGTTCACCAAATGGTTGTGGCGTAGCCGGCAGGTGATTTTGGCGTGTCCAGCAGGTGGTTTTGGCGAGTCAAGCAGGTGGTTCTGGCGTGCTCGGCAGGTGCTTCCGGTGTCATTGGCATGTGGTTCCGGCATGTCTGAGAGGTGGTTCCGCCATGCCCGGCAGGTGAATCCGGAGTGTTCGCCTAGTGGTTCTGGCGTAGCCGGGAGGTGATTTTGCATGTCCGGCAATGGTTCCGGCGAGTCGAGCCGGTGGTTCCGGCATGTCCGGGAGGTGGTTCCGGCATGTCCAGCACGTGCTTCCAGCATGCCCTGCAGGTGATTCCGGAGTGTCCGGCATGTGGTTCTGGCACCTCTGAGAGGTGGTTCCGGCATGCCCGGCAGGTGATACCGGAGTCTCCGGCATTTGGTTCTGGCACCTCTGAGAGGTGGTTCCGGAATGCCTGGCCTGTGATTCCGGATTGTCTGCTGAGTGGTTCTGGCGTAGCCGGCAGTTGATTTTGACGTGTCCACTAGGTGGTTCTGGGGAGTGGATCAGCTGGTTCCGGCATACTCGGCAGGTGGTACCGGCGTGTCCAGAACATGGTTCTGGCAAGTCTGAGAGGTGGTTCCGGCACGCCCGACAGGTGATTCCGGAGCGTCCGCCCAGTGTTTCTGGCGTACCCGGCAGGTGATTTTGGCATGTCCGACAGGTGTATCTTGCGAGTCGAGCAGGTGCCTCAGGCATGCTCAGCTGGTGCTTCCGGCGTCTCTGGCACGTGGTTCTGGTGTGTCTGAGAGCTGGTTCTGGCATGTCCGGCAGATGATTCCGGAGTGTCCACCAAGTGGTTCTTGTATAACTGGCAGGTGATTTTGGCGTGTCAGGAAGTTGGTTCCAGCTAGTTGAGCAGGTGGATCAGGCGTGCTTGCCAGGGGCTTCAGGCGGGTCTGGCAGGTGTTTTCGGTCTGTTCGGGGAGTGTTTCCGGCATCTCAGGCTCACGGTTCTGACACGTCTGAGAGGTGGTTCTGGCCGGCCCGACAGGTGTTTCCATGGTGTCCGCCAAGTGGTTCTGGCATAGCTGGCAGGTGATATTGGCGTGACCGGCAGGTGGTTCCAGCAAGCCCGGCAGGTGATTCCGAAGAGTTCACCAGATGGTTGTGGCGTAGCCGGCAGGTGATTTTGGCGTGTCCAGCAGGTGGTTTTGGCGAGTCGAGCAGGTGGTTCTGGCGTGCTCGGCAGGTGCTTCCGGTGTCATTGGCATGTGGTTCCGGCATGTCTGAGAGGTGGTTCCGGCATGCCCGGCAGGTGGTTCCGGAGAGTCTGCCGAGTGGTTCGGGAGCCAGCCCGGCAGGTGCTTCCGAAGAGTTCACCAAATGGTTGTGGCGTAGCCGGCAGGTGATTTTGGCGTGTCAGGAAGTTGGTTCCGGCTAGTTGAGCAGGTGGATCAGGCGTGCTCGCCAGGGGGTTCAGGCGGGTCTGGCAGGTGGTTTCGGTCTGTTCGGGGAGTGGTTCCGGCATCTCAGGCACATGGTTCTGGCCCGTCTGAGAGGTGGTTCCGCCGGCCGGAGAGGTGTTCCCAGAGTGTCCGCCAAGTGGTTCTGGCGTGGCTGAAAGGTGATGTTGGCGTGACCAGCAGGTGGTTCCAGAGAGCCCGGCAGGTGATTCCGGAGTGTCTGCCGTGTGGTTCTGGCGTAGCTGGCAGGTGATTTTGGCGTGTCCAGCAGGTGGTTCCGGCGAGCTCGGCAGGTGGTACCAGCGTGTCCGGAACATGGTTCTGGCACGTCTGAGAGATGGTTCCGGCATGCCCGGCAGGTGATACCGGAGTCTCCGGCATGTGGTTCTGGCACCTCTGAGAGGTGGTTCCGGCATGCCCGGCAGGTGGTTCCGGAGTGTCTGCCGAGTGGTTCTGGCGTAGTCGGCAGGTGATTCTGGCATGTCCACTAGGTGGTTCTGGGGAGTGGATCAGGTGGTTCCGGCAACTCGGCAGGTTGTACCGGCGTGTCCAGAACATGGTTCTGGCAAGACTGAGAGGTGGTTCCGGCACGCCCGACAGGTGATTCCGGAGTGTTCGCCAAGTGGTTCTGGCGTAGCCGGCAGGTCATTTTGCATGTCCGGCGGTGGTTCCGGCGAGTCAAGCCGGTGGTTCCGGCATGTCCGGCAGGTGGTTCCGGCATGCCCGGCAGGTGATTCCGGAGTGTCCGGCATGTGGTTCTGGCACCTCTGAGAGGTGGTTCCGGCATGCCCGGCAGGTGATTCCGGAGGGTTCGCCAAGTGGTTTCGCGTAGCCGGCAGGTGATGTTGCATGTCCGGCAATGGTTCTGGCGAGTCGAGCCGGTGGTTCCGGAATGTCCGGCAGGTGGTTCCGGCATGTCCGGCAGGTGGTTCCGGCTTGTCCAGCACGTGGTTCCTGCATGCCCGGCAGGTGATTCCGGAGTGTCCGGCATGTGGTTCTGGCACCTCTGAGAGGTGGTTCCAGCATGCCCGGCAGGTGATACCGGAGTCTCCGGCATTTGGTTCTGGCACCTCTGAGAGGTGGTTCCGGAATGCCTGGCCTGTGATTCCGGAGTGACTGCCGAGTGGTTCTGGCGTAGCTGGCAGTTGATTTTGGCGTGTCCACTAGGTGGTTCTGGGGAGTGGATCAGCTGGTTCTGGCATACTCGGCAGGTGGTACCGGCGTGTCCAGAACATGGTTCTGGCAAGTCTGAGAGGTGGTTCCGGCACGCCCGACAGGTGATTCCGAAGTGTTCGCCAAGTGGTTCCGGCATAGCCGGCATGTCATTTTGCATGTCCGGCGGTGGTTCCGGCGTGTCGAGCCGGTGGTTCCGGCGTGACTGGCAGGTTCTTCTGGCGTGACCGGCACGAGGTTCTGGCACGTCTGAGAGTTGGTTCCGGCATGCCCGACAGGTGATTCCGGAGTGTCCGCCACATGGTTCTGGCGTACCCGGCAGGTGATTTTGGAGTGTCTAGCAGGTGTTTCTTGCAAGTCGAGCACTTGGCTCAGGCATCCTCAGCAGGTGCTTCCGGCGTGTCTGGCACGTGGTTGTGGTGTGTCTGAGAGCTGGTTCTGGCATGTCTGGCAGATGATTCCGGAGTGTCCACCAAGTGGTTGTGGCATACCCGGCAGGTGATTTTGGCGTGTCAGGAAGGTGGTTCCGGCTAGTTGAGCAAGTGCATCAGGCGTGCTCGCCAGGGTGCTCAGGCGGGTCTGGCAGGTGGTTTCGGTCTGTTCGGGGAGTGGTTCCGGCATCTCAGGCACATGGTTCTGGCTCGTCTGAGAGGTGGTTGCAGACGGCCCGACAGGTGTTTCCGGAGTGTCTGCCAAGTGGTTCTGGTGTAGGTGAAAGGTGATGTTTGCGTGACCGGCAGGTGGTTCAAGCCAGCCCGGCAGGTGATTCCGGAGTGTCTGCCGAGTGGTTCTTGCGTAGCCGGCAGGTGATTTTGGCGTGTCCAGCAGGTGGTTTTGGCGAGTCGAGCAGGTGGTTCTGGCGTGCTCGGCAGGTGCTTCCGGTGTCATTGGCATGTGGTTCCGGCATGTCTGAGAGGTGGTTCCGCCATGCCCGGCAGGTGATTACGGAGTGTTCGCCAAGTGGTTCTGGCGTAGCCGGCAGGTGATTTTGCATGTCCGGCAATGGTTCTGGCGAGTCGAGCCGGTGGTTCCGGCATGTACAGAAGGTGGTTCCAGCATGCCCGGCAGGTGATTCCGGAGTGTCAGGCATGTTGTTCTGGCACCTCTTAGAGGTGGTTCCGGCATGCCTGGCAGGTGATACCGGAGTGTCCGGCATTTGGTTCTGGCACCTCTGAGAGGTGGTTCCGGAATGCCTGGCATGTGATTCCGGAGTGTCTGCTGAGTGGTTCGGGCGTAGCCGGCAGGTGATTTTGGCGTGTCCAGCTGGTGGTTCCGGCAAGCTCGGCAGGTGGTTCCGGCATGCCCGGAACATGGTTCTGGCACCTCTGAGAGGTGGTTCCGGCATGCCCGGCAGTTGGTTACGGAGTGTCTGCCGAGTGGTTCTGTAGTAGCAGGCAGGTGATTCAGGCGTATCCAGCAGGTGGTTCTGGGGAGTGGATCAGGTGGTTCTGGCATACTCGGCAGGTCGTACCGGCGTGTCCGGAACATGGTTCTGGCAAGTCTGAGAGGTGGTTCCGGCATGCCCGACAGGTGATTCCGGAGTGTTCGCCAAGTGGTTCTGGCGTAGCCGGCAGGTCATTTTGCATGTCCGGCGGTGGTTCCGGCTAGTCGAGCCGGTGGTTGCGGCGTATCCAGCAGGTGTTTCCGGCGTGTCCGGCAGGTGGTTCTGGCGTGACCGGCACGAGGTTCTGGCACGTCTGAGAGTTGGTTCCAGCATGCCCGACAGGTGATTCCGGAGTGTCCGCCACGTGGTTCTGGCGTACCCGGCAGGTGATTTTGGCGTGTCTGGCAGGTGTTTCTTGCAAGTCGAGCATTTGGCTCAGGCATGCTCAGCAGGTGCTTCCGGCGTGTCTGGCACGTGGTTCTGGTGTGTCTGAGAGCTGGTCCTGGCATGTCCGGCAGATGATTCCGGAGTGTCCACCAAGTGGTTGTGGCATACCCGGCAGGTGATTTTAGCGTGTCAGGTAGGTGGTTCCAGCGAGTCGAGTATGTGGTTCCGGCGTGCTCGGCAGGTGGTTCAGGCGGGTCTGGCAGGTGGTTTCGTCTGTTCGGGGTGTGGTTCCGGCATCTCAGGCACATGGTTCTGGCACGTCTGATATGTGGTTCCGGCCGGCCCGACAGGTGTTTCCATGGTGTCCGCCAAGTGGTTCTGGCATAGCTGGCAGGATATGTTGGCGTGACCGGCAGGTGGTTCCAGCCAGCCCGGCATGTGATTCCGAAGTGTTCACCAAATGGTTGTGGCGCAGCCGGAAGGTGATTTTGGCGTGTCCAGCAGGTGGTTTTGGCGAGTCGAGCAGGTGGTTCTGGCGTGCTCGGCAGGTTCTTCCGGTGTCATTGGCATGTGGTTTCGGCATGTCTGAGAGGTGGTTCCGCCATGCCCGGCAGGTGATTCCGGAGTGTTCCCCAAGTGGTTCTGGCATAGCAGGCAGGTGATTTTGCATGTCCGGCAATGGTTCCGGCGAGTCGAGGCGGTGGTTCCGGCATGTCCAGCAGGTGGTTCCGGCATGCCCGGCAGGTGATTCGGGAGTGTCCGGCATGTGGTTCTGGCACCTCTGAGAGGTGGTTCCGGCATGCCCGGCAGGTGATTCTGGAGTGTTCGGCATGTGGTTCTGGCACCTCTGAGAGGTGGTTCCGGCATGCCCGGCAGGTGGTTCCGGAGTATCTGCCGAGTGGTTCTGGCGTAGCCGGCAGGTGATTCTGGCGTGTCCAGCAGGTGGTTCTTGGGAGTGGATCAGGTGGTTCCGGCATACTCGGCAGGTGGTACCGGCGTGTCCGGAACATGGTTCTGGCAAGTCTGAGAGGTGCTTCCGGCATGCCCGACAGGTGATTCCGGAGCGTCCGCCAAGTGATTCTGGTGTAGCTGAAAGGTGATGTTGGCGTGACCGGCAGGTGGTTCCAGCCAGCCCGGCAGGTGATTCCGGAGTGTCCACCAAGTGGTTCTGGGATACCTGGCAGGTGATTTTGGCATGTCAGGAAGGTGGTTCCGGCTAGTTGAGCAGGTGGATCAAGCGTGCTAGCCAGGGGGTTCAGGCGGGTCTGGCAGGTGGTTTCGGTCTGTTCGGGGAGTGGTTCCGGAACTCAGGCACATGGTTCTGGCACGACTGAGAGGTGGTTCCGGCCGGCCCGACAGGTGTTTCCGCAGTGTCCGCCAAGTGGTTCTGGCGTAGCTGAAAGGTGATGTTGGCGTGACCGGCAGGTGGTTCCAGCCAGCCCGGCAGGTGATTCCGGAGTGTCTGCCGAGTGGTTCTGTCATAGCCGGCAGGTGATTTTGGCGTGTCCAGCGGGTGGTTTTGGCGAGTCGAGCAGGTGGTTCTGGCGTGCTCGGCAGGTGCTTCCGGTGTCATTGGCATGTGGTTCCGGCATGTCTGAGTGGTGGTTCCGCCATGCCCGGCCGGTGATTCCGGAGTGTTCGCCAAGTGGTTCTGGCGTAGCCGGCAGGTGATTTTGCATGTCCGGCAATGGTTCCGGTGCGTCGAGCCGGTGGTTCCGGCATGTCCAGCAGGTGGTTCCGGCACGCCCGGTAGGTGATTCCGGAGTGTCCGGCATGTGGTTCTGGCACCTCTGAGAGGTGGTTCCGGCATGCCCAGCAGGTTATACTGGAATGTCCGGCATTTGGTTCTGGCACCTTTGAGAGGTGGTTCCGGAATGCCTGGCATGTGATTCCGGAGTGTCTGCCGAGTGGTTCTGGCGTAGCCGGCAGGTGATTTTGGCGTGTCTGGCAGGTGTTTCTTGCAAGTCGAGCATTTGGCTCAGGCATGATCATCAGTTGCTTCCGGCGTGTCAGGCACGTGGTTCTGGTGTGTCTGAGAGCTGGTTCTGGCATGTCCGGCAGATGATTCCGGAGTGTCCACCAAGTGGTTCTGGGAGACCTGGCAGGTGATTTTGGCGTGTCTGGAACGTGGTTCCGGCTAGCTGAGCAGGTGGATCAGGCGTGCTCGCCAGGGGGTTCAGGCGGGTCTGGCAGGTGGTTTCGGTCTGTTCGGGGTGTGGTTCCGGCATCTCAGGCACATGGTTCTGGCACGTCTGAGATGTGCTTCTTGCCGGCCCTACAGGGTTTCCGGAGTGTCCGCCAAGTGGTTCCTGTGTAGCTGAAAGGTGATGTTGGCGTGACCGGCAAGTGGTTCCAGCCAGCCCGGCAGGTGATTCCGGAGTGTCTGCTGAGTGGTTCTGGCGTAGCCGGCAAGTGATTTTGGCGTGTCCAGCAGGTGGTTCCGGCGAGCTCGGCAGGTGGTACCGGCGTGTCCGGAACATGGTTCTGGCACGTCTGAGAGATGGTTCCGGCATGCCCGGCAGGTGATTCCGGAGTGTCCGGCATGTGGTTCTGGCACCTCCGAGAGGTGGTTCCGGCATGCCCAGCAGGTGGTTCCGGAGTGTCTGCCGAGTGGTTCTGGCATAGCCGGCTGGTGATTCTGGCATGTCCAGCAGGTGGTTCTGGGCTGTGGATCAGGTGGTTCCGGCATACTCGGCTGGTGGTACCGGCGTGTCCGCAACATGGTTCTGGCAAGTCTGAGAGGTGGTTCCGGCATGCCCGACAGGTGATTCCGGAGTGTTCGCCAAGTGGTTCTGGCGTAGCCGGCACGTCATTTTGCATGTCCGGCGGTGGTTCCGCGAGTCGAGCCAGTGGTTCCGGCGTGTCCAGCAGGTGTTTCCTGTCTGTCCGGCAGGTGCTTCTGGCGTGTCCGGCACGAGGTTCTGGCACGTCTGAGAGATGGTTCCGGCATGCCCGACAGGTGATTCCGGAGTGTCCGCCACGTGGTTCTGGCGTACCCGGCAGGTGATTTTAGCGTGTCAGGTAGGTGGTTCCAGCGAGTCGAGTAGGTGGTTCTGGCGTGCTCGGCAGGTGGTTCAGGCGGGTCTGGCAGGTGGTTTCGGTCTTTTCGGGGTGTGTTTCCGGCATCTCAGGCACATGGTTCTGGCACGTCTGATATGTGGTTCCGGCCGGCCCGACAGGTGTTTCCATGGTGTCCGCCAAGTGGTTCTGGCATAGCTGGCAGGTGATGTTGGCGTGACCGGCAGGTGGTTCCAGCAAGCCCGGCAGGTGATTCCGAAGATTTCACCAAATCGTTGTGGCGTAGCCGGCAGGTGATTTTCGTGTGTCCAGCAGGTGGTTTTGGCGAGTCGAGCAGGTGGTTCTGGCGTGCTCGGCAGGTGCTTCCGGTGTCATTGGCATGTGGTTCCGGCATGTCTGAGAGGTGGTTCCGCCATGCCCGGCTGGTGATTCCGGAGTGTTCGCCAAGTGGTTCTGGCGTAGCCGGCAGGTGATTTTGCATGTCCGGCAATGGTTCCGGCGAGTCGAGCCGGTGGTTCCGGCATGTCCGGCAGGTGGTTCCGGCATGCCCGGCAGGTGATTCCGGAGTGTCCGGCATGTGGTTCTGGCACCTCTGAGAGGTGGTTCCGGCATTCCCGGCAGGTGATACCGGAGTGTCCGGCATTTGGTTCTGGCACCTCTGAGAGGTGGTTCCGGAATGCCTGGAATGTGATTCTGGAGTGTCTGCCTAGTGGTTCTGGCGTAGCCGGCAGTTGATTTTGGCGTGTCCACTAGGTGGTTCTGGGGAGTGGATCAGCTGGTTCCGGCATACTCGGCAGGTGGTACCGGCGTGTCCAGAACATGGTTCTGGCAAGTCTGAGAGGTGGTTCCGGCACGCCCGGCAGGTGATTCCGGAGCATCCGCCAAGTGTTTCTGGCGTACCCGACAGGTGATTTTGGCATGTCCGACAGGTGTTTCTTGCGAGTCGAGCAGGTGGCTCAGGCAAGCTCAGCTGGTGCTTCCGGCGTCTCTGGCACGTGGTTCTGGTGTGTCTGAGAGCTGGTTCTGGCATGTCCGGCAGATGATTCCGGAGTGTCCACCAAGTGGTTCTGGTATACCTGGCAGGTGATTTTGGCGTGTCAGGAAGGTGGTTCCGGCTAGTTGAGCAGGTGGATCAGGCGTGCTCGCCAGGGGGTTCAGGCGGGTCTGGCAGGTGGTTTCGGTCTGTTCGGGGAGTGGTTCCGGCATCTCAGGCACATGGTTCTGGCACATCTGAGAGGTGGTTCCGGCCGGCCCGACAGGTGTTTCCGGAGTGTCCGCCAAGTGGTTCTGGCGTAGCTGAAAGGTGATGTTGATGTGACCGGAAGGCGGTTCCACCCAGCGCGGCAGGTGATTCCGCAGTGTCTGCCGAGTGGTTCTGGCGTAGCCGGCAGGTCATTTTGGCGTGTCCAGCGGGTGGTTTTGCCGAGTCGAGCGGGTGGTTCTGGCGTTCTCTGCAGGTGCTTCCGGTGTCATTGGCATGTGGTTCTGGCATCTCTGAGAGGTGGTTCCGCCATGCCCGGCAGGTGATTCCGGAGTGTTCGCCAAGTGGTTCTGGTGTAGCCAGCAGGTGATTTTGCATGTCCGGCAATGGTTCCGGCGAGTCGAGCCGGTGGTTCCGGCATGTCCAGCAGGTGGTTCCGGCATGCCCGGCAGGTGATTCCGGAGTTTCCGGCATGTGGTTCTAGCACCTCTGAGAGGTGGTTCCGGAATGCCCGGCATGTGATCCCGGAGTGTCTGCCAAGTCGTTCTGGAGTAGCCGGCAGGTGATTTTGGCGTTTCTGGCAGGCGTTTCTTGCAAGTCGAGCATTTGGCTCAGGCCTGCTCAGCAGCTGCTTCCGGCGTGTCTGGCACGTGGTTCTGGTGTGTCTGACAGCTGGTTCTGGCATGTCCGGCAGATGATTCCGGAGTGTCCACCAAGTGGTTGTGGCATACCCGGCAGGTGATTTTAGCGTGTCAGGTAGGTGGTTCCGGCGAGTCAAGTAGGTGGTTCCGGTGTGCTCGGCAGGTGGTTCAGGCGGGTCTGGCAGGTGGTTTCGGACTGTTCGGGGTGTGGTTACGGCATCTCAGGCACATGGTTCTGGCACGTCTGATAGGTGGTTCCGGCCGGCCCGTCAGGTGTTTCCATGGTGTCCGTCAAGTGGTTCCTACATAGCTGGCAATTGATGTTGGCGTGACCGGCAGGTGGTTCCAGCCAGCCCGGCAGGTGATTCCGAAGAGTTCACCAAATGGTTGTGGCGTAGCCGGCAGGTGATTTTTCGTGTGCACCAGGTGTTTCCGGTCTGTCCGGCAGGTGGTTCTGGCGTGACCGGCATGAGGTTCTGGCACGTCTGAGAGTTGGTTCCGGGATGCCCAACAGGTGATTCCGCAGTGTCCGCTGCGTGGTTCTGGCGTACCCGGCAGGTGATTCTGGCGTATCCAGCTGGTGGTTCTGGGGATTGGATCAGGTGGTTCGGGCATACTCGGCAGGTGGTACTGGCGTGTCCGGAGCATGGTTCTGGCAAGTCTGAGAGGTGGTTCCGGCATGCCCGACAGGTGATTCCGGAGTGTTTGCCAAGTGGTTCTGGCGTAGCCGGCAGGTCATTTTGCATGTCCGGCCGTGGTTCCGGCGAGTCGAGCCGGTGGTTCCGGCGTGTCCAGCAGGTGTTTCCGGTCTGTCCGGCAGGTGGTTCTGGCGTGACCGTCACGAAGTTCTGGCACGTCTGAGAGTTGGTTCCAGCATGCCCGACAGGTGATTCCGGAGTGTCCGCCACGTGGTTGTGGCGTACCCGGCAGGTTATTTTGGCGTGTCTCGCAGGTGTTTCTTGCAAGTCGAGCATTTGGCTCAGGCATGCTCAGCACGTGCTTCCGGCGTGTCTGGCACGTGGTTGTGGTGTGTCTGAGAGCTGGTCTGGCATGTCCGGCAGATGATTCCGGAGTGTCCACCAAGTGGTTCTGGTATACCTGGCAGGTGATTTTGGCGTGTCAGGAAGGTGGTTCCGGCTAGTTGAGCAGGTGGATCAGGCGTGCTAGCCAGGGGGTTCAGGCGGGTCTGGCAGGTGGTTTCGGTCTGTTCGGTGAGTGGTTCCGGCATCTCAGGCACATGGTTCTGGCACGTCTGATAGGTGGTTCCGGTCGGCCCGACAGGTGTTTCCATGGTGTCCGCCAAGAGGTTCTGGCATAGCTCGCAGGTGATGTTTGCGTGACCGGCAGGTGGTTCAAGACAGCCCGGCAGGTGATTCCGAAGAGTTCACCAAATGGTTGTGGCGTAGCCGGCAGGTGATTTTGGCGTGTCCAGCAGGTTGTTTTGGCGAGTCGAGCAGGTGGTTCTGGCGTGCTCGGCAGGTGCTTCCGGTGTCATTGGCATGTGTTTCCGGCATGTCTGAGAGGTGGTTCCGCCATGCCCGGCAGGTGAATCCGGAGTGTTCGCCAAGTGGTTCTGGCGTAGCCGGGAGGTGATTTTGCATGTCCGGCAATGGTTCCGGCGAGTCGAGCCGGTGGTTCCGGCATGTCCGAGAGGTGGTTCCGGCATGCCCGGCAGGTGATTCTGGAGTGTTCGGCATGTGGTTCTGGCACCTCTGAGAGGTGGTTCCGGCATGCCCGGCAGGTGATACCGGAGTGTCCGGCATTTGGTTCTGGCACCTCTGAGAGGTGGTTGCGGAATGCCTGGCATGTGATTCTGGAGTGTCTGCCGAGTGGTTCTGGCGTAGCCGGCAGTTGATTTTGGGGTGTCCACTAGGTGGTTCTGGGGAGTGGATCAGCTGGTTCCGGCATGCTCGGCAGGTGGTACCGGCGTGTCCAGAACATGGTTCTGGCAAGTCTGAGAGGTGGTTCCAGCACGCCCGACAGGTGATTCCGGAGCGTCCGCCAAGTGGTTCTGGCATACCTGGCAGGTGATGTTGGCGTGACCGGCAGGTGGTTTCAGCCAGTCAGGCAGGTGATTCCGAAGTGTTCACAAAATGGTTGTTGCGTATCCGGAAGGTAATTTTGGCGTTTCCAGCAGGTGGTTTTGGCGAGTCGAGCAGGTGGTTCTGGCGTGC
Source organism: Equus caballus (assembly GCF_041296265.1). NCBI lineage: Eukaryota > Metazoa > Chordata > Mammalia > Perissodactyla > Equidae > Equus > Equus caballus. Next base: position 6,449,789 of record NC_091708.1, on the reverse strand, counting down.
TCGGCAGGTGCTTCCGGTGTCATTGGCATGTGGTTCCGGCATGTCTGAGAGGCGGTTCCGGCACGCCCGACAGCTGATTCCGGAGCCTCCCCCAAGTGTTTCTGGCGTACCCGGCAGGTGATTTTGGCATGTCCGACAGGTGTTTCTTGCGAGTCGAGCAGGTGGCTCAGGCATGCTCAGCTGGTGCTTCCGGCGTCTCTGGCACGTGGTTCTGGTGTGTCTGAGAGCTGGTTCTGGCATGTCCGGCAGATGATTCCGGAGTGTCCACCAAGTGGTTCTGGTATACCCGGCAGGTGATTTTGGCGTGTCAGGAAGGTGGTTCCGGCTAGTTGAGCAGGTGGATCAGGCGTGCTAGCCAGGGGGTTCAGGCGGGTCTGGCAGGTGGTTTCGGTCTCTTCGGTGAGTGGTTCCAGCATCTCAGGCACATGGTTCTGGCACGTCTGAGAGGTGGTTCCGGCCGGCCCGACAGGTGTTTCCATGGTGTCCGCCAAGTGGTTCTGGCATAGCTGGCAGGTGATGTTGGCGTGACCGGCAGGTGTTTCCAGCCAGCCCGGCAGGTGATTCCGAAGAGTTCACCAAATGGTTGTGGCATAGCCGGCAGGTGATTTTGGCGTGTCCATCAGGTGGTTTTGGCGAGTCAAGCAGGTGGTTCTGGCGTGCTCGGCAGGTGCTTCCGGTGTCATTGGCATGTGGTTCCGGCATGTCTGAGAGGTGGTTCCGCCATGCCAGGAAGGTGATTCCGGAGTGTTCGCCAAGTGGTTCTGGCGTAGCCGGCAGGTGATTTTGCATGTCCGGCAATGGTTCCGGCGAGTCGAGACAGTGGTTCCGGCATGTCCGGCATGTGGTTCCGGCATGCCCCGCAGGTGATTCCGGAGTGTCCAGCATGTGGTTCTGGCAACTCTGAGAGGTGGTTCCGGGATGCCTGGCATGTGATTCCGGAGTGTCTGCCGAGTGGTTCTGGCGTGTCCAGCAGGTGTTTCCGGTCTTTCCGGCAGGTGGTTCTGTCGTGTCCGGCACGAGGTTCTGGCACGTCTGAGAGCTGGTTACGGCATGCACGACAGGTGATTCCGGAGTCTCCGGCATTTGGTTCTGGCACCTCTGAGAGGTGGTTCCGGCATGCCCGACAGGTGATTCCGGAGTGTTCGCCATGTGGTTCTGGCGTAGCCGGCAGGTCATTTTGCATGTCCGGTTGTTGTTCCGGCGAGTCGAGCCGGTGGTTCCGGCGTAGCCGGCAGTTGATTTTGGCGTGTCCACTAGGTGGTTCTTGGGAGTGGATCAGCTGGTTCCGGCATACTCGGCAGGTGGTACCGGCGTGTCCAGAGCATGGTTCTGGCAAGTCTGAGAGGTGGTTCCAGCACGCACGACAGGTGATTCCGGAGCGTCCGCCAAGTGTTTCTGGCGTACCCGGCATGTGATTTTGGCATGTCCGACAGGTGTTTCTTGCGAGTCGAGCAGGTGGCTGAGGCATGCTCAGCTGGTGCTTCCGGCGTCTCTGGCACGTGGTTCTGGTGTGTCTGAGAGCTGGTTCTGGCATGTCCGGCAGATGATTCCGGAGAGTCCACCAAGTGGTTCTGGTATAACTGGCAGGTGATTTTGGCGTGTCAGGAAGGTGGTTCCGGCTAGTTGAGCAGGTGGATCAGGCGTGCTCGCCATCGGGTTCAGGCGGGTCTGGCAGGTGGTTTCGGTGTGTTCGGGGAGTGGTTCCGGCATCTCAGGCACATGGTTCTGGCACGTCTGAGAGGTGGTTCCGGCCGGCCCGACAGGTGTTTCCGGAGTGTCCGCCAAGTGGTTCTGGCATAGCTGAAAGATGATGTTGGCGTGACCGGCAGGTGGTTCCAGCCAGCCCGGCAGGTGATTCCGGAGTGTCTGCCGAGTGGTTCTGGCGTAGCTGGCAGGTGATTTTGGCGTGTCCAGCAGGTGGTTCCGGCGAGCTCGGCAGGTGGTACCAGCATGTCCGGAACAAGGTTCTTGCACGTCTGAGAGATGGTTCCGGCATGCCCGGCAGGTGATTCCGGAGTGTCCGGCATATGGTTCTGGCACCTCTGAGAGGTGGTTCCGGCATGCCCGGCAGGTGATTCCGGAATGTCCGGCATTTGGTTCTGGCACCTCTGAGAGGTGGTTCCGGAATGCCTGGCCTGTGATTCCGGAGTGTCTGCCGAGCGGTTCTCGCGTAGCCGGCAGTTGATTTTGGCGTCTCCACTAGGTGGTTCTGGGGAGTGGATCAGCTGGTTCCAGCATACTCGGCAGGTGGTACCGGCGTGTCCAGAACATGGTTCTGGCAAGTCTGAGAGGTGGTTCCGGCACGCCCGACAGGTGATTCCGGAGCGTCCGCCAAGTTTTTCTGGCGTACCCGGCAGGTGATTTTGGCATGTCCGACAGGTGTTTCTTGCGAGTCGAGCAGGTGGCTCAGGCATGCTCAGCTGGTGCTTCCGGCGTCTCTGGCACGTGGTTCTGGTGTGTCTGAGAGCTGGTTCTGGCATGTCCGGCAGATGATTCCGGAGTGTCCACCAAGTGGTTCTGGGATACCTGGCAGGTGATTTTGGAGTGTCAGGAAGGTGGTTCCGGCTAGTTGAGCAGGTGGATCAGGCGTGCTCGCCAGGGGGTTCAGGCGGGTCTGGCAGGTGGTTTCGGTCTGTTCGGGGAGTGGTTCCGGCATCTCAGGCACATGGTTCTGGCACGTCTGAGAGGTGGTTACGGCCGGCCGGAGAGGTGTTTCCGGAGTGTCCGCCAAGTGGTTCTGGCGTAGCTGAGAGGTGATGTTGGCGTGACCGGCAGGTGGTTCCAGCCAGCCCGGCAGGTGATTCCGGAGTGTCTGCCATGTGGTTCTGGCATAGCTGGCAGGTGATTTTGGCGTGTCCAGCAGGTGGTTCCGGCGAGCTCGGCAGGTGGTACCAGCGTGTCCGGAACATGGTTCTGGCACGTCTTAGAGATGGTTCCTTCATGCCCGGTAGGTGATTCCTGAGTGTCCGGCATGTGGTTCTGGCACCTCTGAGAGGTGGGTCCGGCATGCCCGGCAGGTGGTTCCGGAGGTTCTGCCGAGTGGTTCTGGCGTAGTAGGCAGGTGATTCTGGCGTGTCCAGCAGGTGGTTCTGGGGAGTGGATCAGGTGGTTCCAGCATACTCGGCAGGTGGTACCGTCGTGTCCGGAAGATGGTTCTGGCAAGTCTGAGAGGCGGTTCCGGCATGCCCGACAGGTGATTCCGGAGTGTTCGCCAAGTGGTTCTGGCGTAGCCGGCAGGTCATTTTGCATGTCCGGCTGTGGTTCCGGCAAGTCGAGCCAGTGGTTCCAGCATGTCCGGCAGGTGGTTCTGGGGTGACCGGCACGAGATTCTGGCACGTCTGAGAGTTGGTTCAGGCGTGCCCGACAGGTGATTCCGGAGTGTCCGCCACGTGGTTCTGGCGTACCCGGCAGGTGATTTTGGCGTGTCTGGCAGGTGTTTCTTGCAAGTCGAGCATTTGGCTCAGGCATGCTCAGCAGGTGCTTCCGGCGTGTCTGGCACGTGGTTCTGGTGTGTCTGAGAGCTGGTTCTGGCATGTCCGGCAGATGATTCCGGATTGTCCACCAAGTGGTTGTGGCATACCCGGCAGGTGATTTTAGCGTGTCAGGTAGGTGGTTCCAGCGAGCCGAGTAGGTGGTTCCGGAGTGCTGGGCAGGTGGTTCAGGCGGGTCTGGCAGGTGGTTTCGGACTGTTCGGGGTGTGGTTCCGGCATCTCAGGCACATGGTTCTGGCACGTGTGATAGGTGGTTCCGGCTGGCCCGACAGGTGTTTCCAGAGTGTCCGCCAAGTGGTTCTGGCATAGCTGAAAGTTGATGTTGGCGTGACCGGCAGGTGGTTCCAGCCAGCCCGGCAGGTGATTCCGGAGTGTCTGCCGAGTGGTTCTGGCGTAGCTGGCAGGTGATTTTGGCGTGTCCAGCGGGTGGTTTTGCCGAGTCAAGCAGGTGGTTCTGGCGTGCTCGGCAGGTGCTTCCGGTGTCATGGCATGTGGTTCCGGCATGTCTGAGAGGTGGTTCCGCCATGCCCGGCAGGTGATTGCGGAGTGTTCGTCAAGTGGTTCTGGTGTAGCCGGCAGGTGATTTTGCATGTCAGGCAATGGTTCCGGCGAGTCGAGCCGGTGGTTCCGGAATGTCCGGCAGGTGGTTCCGGCATGTCCGGCAGGTGATTCCGGCATGTCCAGCACGTGGTTCCAGCATGCCCGAGAGGTGATTCCGGAGCGTCCGCCCAGTGTTTCTGGCGTACCCGGCTGGTGATTTACGTCTGTCCGACAGGTGTATCTTGCGTGTCGAGCAGGTGGCTGAGGCATGCCCAGCTGGTGCTTCCGGCGTCTCTGGCACGTGGTTCTGGTGTGTCTGAGAGCTGGTTCTGGCATCTCCGGCAGATGATTCCGGAGTGTCCACCAAGTGGTTCTTGTATACCTGGCAGGTGATTTTGGCGTGTCAGGAAGTTGGTTCCAGCTAGTTGAGCAGGTGGATCAGGCGTGCTTGCCAGGGGCTTCAGGCGGGTCTGGCAGGTGGTTTCGGTCTGTTCGGGGAGTGTTTCCGGCATCTCAGGCTCATGGTTCTGGCACGTCTGAGAGGTGGTTCCGGCCGGCCCGACAGGTGTTTCCATGGTGTCCGCCAAGTGGTTCTGGCATAGCTGGCAGGTGATATTGGCGTGACCGGCAGGTGGTTCCAGCAAGCCCGGCAGGTGATTCCGAAGAGTTCACCAAATGGTTGTGGCGTAGCCGGCAGGTGATTTTGGCGTGTCCAGCAGGTGGTTTTGGCGAGTCGAGCAGGTGGTTCTGGCGTGCTCGGCAGGTGCTTCCGGTGTCATTGGCATGTGGTTCCGGCATGTCTGAGAGGCGGTTCCGGCATGCCCGGCAGGTGGTTCCGGAGAGTCTGCCGAGTGGTTCGGGAGCCAGCCCGGCAGGTGATTCCGAAGAGTTCACCAAATGGTTGTGGCGTAGCCGGCATGTGATTTTGGCGTGTCAGGAAGTTGGTTCCGGCTAGTTGAGCAGGTGGATCAGGCGTGCTCGCCAGGGGGTTCAGGCGCGTCTGGCAGGTGGTTTCGGTCTGTTCGGGGAGTGGTTCCGGCATCTCAGGCACATGGTTATGGCACGTCTGAGAGGTGGTTCCGGCCGGCCGGAGAGGTGTTTCCGGAGTGTCCGCCAAGTGGTTCTGGCGTAGCTGAAAGGTGATGTTGGCTTGACCGGCAGGTGGTTCCTGCCAGCCCGGCAGGTGATTCCGGAGTGTCAGCCGTGTGGTTCTGGCGTAGCCGGCAGGTCATTTTGCATGTCCGGCGGTGGTTCCGGCGAGTCGAGCCGGCGGTTCCGGCGTGTCCGGCAGGTGGTTCTGGCGTGACCGGCACGAGGTTCTGGCACGTCTGAGAGTTGCTTCCGGCATGCCCGACAGGTGATTCCGGATTGTCCGCCTCATGATTCTGGCGTACCCGGCAGATGATTTTGGCGTGTCTGGCAGGTGTTTCTTGCAAGTCGAGCATTTGGCTCAGGCATGCTCAGCAGGTGCTTCCGGCATGTCTGGCACGTGGTTCTGGTGTGTCTGAGAGCTGGTTCTGGCATGTCCGGCAGATGATTCCGGAGTGTCCACCAAGTGGTTGTGGCATACCCGGCAGGTGATTTTAGCATGTCAGGTAGGTGGTTCCAGCGAGTCGAGTAGGTGGTTCCGGCGTGCTCGGCAGGTGGTTCAGGCGGGTCTGGCAGGTGTTTTCGTTCTGTTCGTGGTTTGGTTCCGGCATCTCAGGCACATGGTTCTGGCACGTCTGATAGGTGGTTCCGGCCTGCCCGACAGGTGTTTCCATGGTGTCCGCAAAGTTGTTCTGGCATAGCTGGCAGGTGATGTTGGCGTGACCGGCAGGTGGTTCCAGCCAGCCCGGCAGGTGATTCTGAAGTGTTCACCAAATGGTTGTGGCGTAGCCGGAAGGTGATTTTGGCGTGTCCAGCACGTGGTTTTGGCGAGTCGAGCAGGTGGTTCTGGCGTGCTCGGCAGGTGCTTCCGGTGTCATTGGCATGTGGTCCGGCATGTCTCAGAGGTGGTTCCGCCATGCCCGGCAGGTGATACCGGAGTGTTCGCCAAGTGGTTCTGCCGTAGCCCGCAGGTGATTTTGCATGTCCGGCAATGGTTCCGGCGAGTCGAGCCGGTGAGTCCTGAATGTCCGGCAGGTGGTCCCGGCATGTCCGGCAGGTGGTTCTGGAATGTCCAGCACGTGGTTCCAGCATGCCCTGCAGGTGATTCCGCAGTGTCCGGCATGTGGTTCTGGCACCTCTGAGAGGTGGTTCCGGCATGCCCGGCAGGTGATACCGGAGTCTCCGGCATTTGGTTCTGGCACCTCTGAGAGGTGGTTCCGGAATGCCTGGCCTGCGATTCTGCAGTGTCTGCCGAGTGGTTCTGGCATAGCCGGCAGTTGATTTTGGCATGTCCACTATGTGGTTCTGGGGAGTGGATCAGCTGGTTCCGGCATACTCGGCAGGTGGTACCGGCGTGTCCAGAACATGGTTCTGGCAAGTCTGAGAGGTGGTTCCGGCACGCCCGACAGGTGTTTCCATGGTGTCCGTCAAGTGGTTCCGACATAGCTGGCAAGTGATGTTGGCGTGACCGGCAGGTGGTTCCAGCCAGCCCGGCAGGTGATTCCGAAGAGTTCACCAAATGGTTGTGGCGTAGCCGGCAGGTGATTTTTCGTGTGCACCAGGTGTTTCCGGTCTGTCCGGCAGGTGGTTCTGGCGTGACCGGCATGAGGTTCTGGCACGTCTGAGAGTTGGTTCCGGGATGCCCGACAGGTGATTCCGGAGTGTCCGCCAAGTGGTTCTGGCGTACCCGGCAGGTGATTCTGGCGTATCCAGCTGGTGGTTCTGGGGAGTGGATCAGGTGGGTCGGGCATACTCGGCAGGTGGTACTGGCGTGTCCGGAACATGGTTCTGGCATGTCTGAGAGTTGGTTCCAGCATGCCCGACAGGTGATTCCGGAGTGTCCGCCACGTGGTTGTGGCGTACCCGGCAGGTTATTTTGGCGTGTCTGGCAGGTGTTTCTTGCAAGTTGAGCATTTGGCTCAGGCATGCTCAGCAGGTGCTTCCGGCGTGTCTGGCACGTGGTTGTGGTGTGTCTGAGAGCTGGTCTGGCATGTCCGGCAGATGATTCCGGAGTGTCCACCAAGTGGTTCTGGTATACCCGGCAGGTGATTTTGGCGTGTCAGGAAGGTGGTTCCGGCTAGTTGAGCAGGTGGATCAGGCGTGCTAGCCAGGGGGTTCAGGCGGGTCTGGCAGGTGGTTTCGGTGTTTTCGGGGAGTGGTTCCGGCATCTCAGGCACATGGTTCTGGCACGTCTGAGAGGTGGTTCCGGCCGGCCCGACAGGTGTTTCCATGGTGTCCGCCAAGTGGTTCTGGCATAGCTGGCAGGTGATGTTGGCGTGACCGGCAGGTGTTTCCAGCCAGCCCGGCAGGTGATTCCGAAGAGTTCACCAAATGGTTGTGGCATAGCCGGCAGGTGATTTTGGCGTGTCCATCAGGTGGTTTTGGCGAGTCAAGCAGGTGGTTCTGGCGTGCTCGGCAGGTGCTTCCGGTGTCATTGGCATGTGGTTCCGGCATGTCTGAGAGGTGGTTCCGCCATGCCAGGAAGGTGATTCCGGAGTGTTCGCCAAGTGGTTCTGGCGTAGCCGGCAGGTGATTTTGCATGTCCGGCAATGGTTCCGGCGAGTCGAGACAGTGGTTCCGGCATGTCCGGCATGTGGTTCCGGCATGCCCCGCAGGTGATTCCGGAGTGTCCAGCATGTGGTTCTGGCAACTCTGAGAGGTGGTTCCGGGATGCCTGGCATGTGATTCCGGAGTGTCTGCCGAGTGGTTCTGGCGTGTCCAGCAGGTGTTTCCGGTCTTTCCGGCAGGTGGTTCTGTCGTGTCCGGCACGAGGTTCTGGCACGTCTGAGAGCTGGTTACGGCATGCACGACAGGTGATTCCGGAGTCTCCGGCATTTGGTTCTGGCACCTCTGAGAGGTGGTTCCGGCATGCCCGACAGGTGATTCCGGAGTGTTCGCCATGTGGTTCTGGCGTAGCCGGCAGGTCATTTTGCATGTCCGGTTGTTGTTCCGGCGAGTCGAGCCGGTGGTTCCGGCGTAGCCGGCAGTTGATTTTGGCGTGTCCACTAGGTGGTTCTTGGGAGTGGATCAGCTGGTTCCGGCATACTCGGCAGGTGGTACCGGCGTGTCCAGAGCATGGTTCTGGCAAGTCTGAGAGGTGGTTCCAGCACGCACGACAGGTGATTCCGGAGCGTCCGCCAAGTGTTTCTGGCGTACCCGGCATGTGATTTTGGCATGTCCGACAGGTGTTTCTTGCGAGTCGAGCAGGTGGCTGAGGCATGCTCAGCTGGTGCTTCCGGCGTCTCTGGCACCTGGTTCTGGTGTGTCTGAGAGCTGGTTCTGGCATGTCCGGCAGATGATTCCGGAGAGTCCACCAAGTGGTTCTGGTATAACTGGCAGGTGACTTTGGCGTGTCAGGAAGGTGGTTCCGGCTAGTTGAGCAGGTGGATCAGGCGTGCTCGCCATCGGGTTCAGGCGGGTCTGGCAGGTGGTTTCGGTGTGTTCGGGGAGTGGTTCCGGCATCTCAGGCACATGGTTCTGGCACGTCTGAGAGGTGGTTCCGGCCGGCCCGACAGGTGTTTCCGGAGTGTCCGCCAAGTGGTTCTGGCATAGCTGAAAGATGATGTTGGCGTGACCGGCAGGTGGTTCCAGCCAGCCCGGCAGGTGATTCCGGAGTGTCTGCCGAGTGGTTCTGGCGTAGCTGGCAGGTGATTTTGGCGTGTCCAGCAGGTGGTTCCGGCGAGCTCGGCAGGTGGTACCAGCATGTCCGGAACAAGGTTCTTGCACGTCTGAGAGATGGTTCCGGCATGCCCGGCAGGTGATTCCGGAGTGTCCGGCATATGGTTCTGGCACCTCTGAGAGGTGGTTCCGGCATGCCCGGCAGGTGATTCCGGAATGTCCGGCATTTGGTTCTGGCACCTCTGAGAGGTGGTTCCGGAATGCCTGGCCTGTGATTCCGGAGTGTCTGCCGAGCGGTTCTCGCGTAGCCGGCAGTTGATTTTGGCGTCTCCACTAGGTGGTTCTGGGGAGTGGATCAGCTGGTTCCAGCATACTCGGCAGGTGGTACCGGCGTGTCCAGAACATGGTTCTGGCAAGTCTGAGAGGTGGTTCCGGCACGCCCGACAGGTGATTCCGGAGCGTCCGCCAAGTTTTTCTGGCGTACCCGGCAGGTGATTTTGGCATGTCCGACAGGTGTTTCTTGCGAGTCGAGCAGGTGGCTCAGGCATGCTCAGCTGGTGCTTCCGGCGTCTCTGGCACGTGGTTCTGGTGTGTCTGAGAGCTCGTTCTGGCATGTCCGGCAGATGATTCCGGAGTGTCCACCAAGTGGTTCTGGGATACCTGGCAGGTGATTTTGGAGTGTCAGGAAGGTGGTTCCGGCTAGTTGAGCAGGTGGATCAGGCGTGCTCGCCAGGGGGTTCAGGCGGGTCTGGCAGGTGGTTTCGGTCTGTTCGGGGAGTGGTTCCGGCATCTCAGGCACATGGTTCTGGCACGTCTGAGAGGTGGTTACGGCCGGCCGGAGAGGTGTTTCCGGAGTGTCCGCCAAGTGGTTCTGGCGTAGCTGAGAGGTGATGTTGGCGTGACCGGCAGGTGGTTCCAGCCAGCCCGGCAGGTGATTCCGGAGTGTCTGCCATGTGGTTCTGGCGTAGCTGGCAGGTGATTTTGGCGTGTCCAGCAGGTGGTTCCGGCGAGCTCGGCAGGTGGTACCAGCGTGTCCGGAACATGGTTCTGGCACGTCTTAGAGATGGTTCCGGAATGCCAGGCAGGTGATTCCGGAGTGTCCGGCATGTGGTTCTGGCACCTCTGAGAGGTGGTTCCGGCATGCCCGGCAGGTGATTCCGGAGTGTCCGGCATGTGGTTCTGGCACCTCTGAGAGGTGGGTCCGGCATGCCCGGCAGGTGGTTCCGGAGGTTCTGCCGAGTGGTTCTGGCGTAGTCGGCAGGTGATTCTGGCGTGTCCAGCAGGTGGTTCTGGGGAGTGGATCAGGTGGTTCCAGCATACTCGGCAGGTGGTACCGTCGTGTCCGGAAGATGGTTCTGGCAAGTCTGAGAGGCGGTTCCGGCATGCCCGACAGGTGATTCCGGAGTGTTCGCCAAGTGGTTCTGGCGTAGCCGGCAGGTCATTTTGCATGTCCGGCTGTGGTTCCGGCAAGTCGAGCCAGTGGTTCCAGCATGTCCGGCAGGTGGTTCTGGGGTGACCGGCACGAGATTCTGGCACGTCTGAGAGTTGGTTCAGGCGTGCCCGACAGGTGATTCCGGAGTGTCCGCCACGTGGTTCTGGCGTACCCGGCAGGTGATTTTGGCGTGTCTGGCAGGTGTTTCTTGCAAGTCGAGCATTTGGCTCAGGCATGCTCAGCAGGTGCTTCCGGCGTGTCTGGCACGTGGTTCTGGTGTGTCTGAGAGCTGGTTCTGGCATGTCCGGCAGATGATTCCGGATTGTCCACCAAGTGGTTGTGGCATACCCGGCAGGTGATTTTAGCGTGTCAGGTAGGTGGTTCCAGCGAGCCGAGTAGGTGGTTCCGGAGTGCTGGGCAGGTGGTTCAGGCGGGTCTGGCAGGTGGTTTCGGACTGTTCGGGGTGTGGTTCCGGCATCTCAGGCACATGGTTCTGGCACGTGTGATAGGTGGTTCCGGCTGGCCCGACAGGTGTTTCCAGAGTGTCCGCCAAGTGGTTCTGGCATAGCTGAAAGGTGATGTTGGCGTGACCGGCAGGTGGTTCCAGCCAGCCCGGCAGGTGATTCCGGAGTGTCTGCCGAGTGGTTCTGGCGTAGCTGGCAGGTGATTTTGGCGTGTCCAGCGGGTGGTTTTGCCGAGTCAAGCAGGTGGTTCTGGCGTGCTCGGCAGGTGCTTCCGGTGTCATGGCATGTGGTTCCGGCATGTCTGAGAGGTGGTTCCGCCATGCCCGGCAGGTGATTGCGGAGTGTTCGTCAAGTGGTTCTGGTGTAGCCGGCAGGTGATTTTGCATGTCAGGCAATGGTTCCGGCGAGTCGAGCCGGTGGTTCCGGAATGTCCGGCAGGTGGTTCCGGCATGTCCGGCAGGTGATTCCGGCATGTCCAGCACGTGGTTCCAGCATGCCCGGGAGGTGATTCCGGAGTGTCCGTCATGTGGTTCTGGCAAGTCTGAGAGGTGGTTCCGGCATGCCCGACAGGTGATTCCGGAGCGTCCGCCCAGTGTTTCTGGCGTACCCGGCTGGTGATTTACGTCTGTCCGACAGGTGTATCTTGCGTGTCGAGCAGGTGGCTGAGGCATGCCCAGCTGGTGCTTCCGGCGTCTCTGGCACGTGGTTCTGGTGTGTCTGAGAGCTGGTTCTGGCATCTCCGGCAGATGATTCCGGAGTGTCCACCAAGTGGTTCTTGTATACCTGGCAGGTGATTTTGGCGTGTCAGGAAGTAGGTTCCAGCTAGTTGAGCAGGTGGATCAGGCGTGCTTGCCAGGGGCTTCAGGCGGGTCTGGCAGGTGGTTTCGGTCTGTTCGGGGAGTGTTTCCGGCATCTCAGGCTCATGGTTCTGGCACGTCTGAGAGGTGGTTCCGGCCGGCCCGACAGGTGTTTCCATGGTGTCCGCCAAGTGGTTCTGGCATAGCTGGCAGGTGATATTGGCGTGACCGGCAGGTGGTTCCAGCAAGCCCGGCAGGTGATTCCGAAGAGTTCACCAAATGGTTGTGGCGTAGCCGGCAGGTGATTTTGGCGTGTCCAGCAGGTGGTTTTGGCGAGTCGAGCAGGTGGTTCTGGCGTGCTCGGCAGGTGCTTCCGGTGTCATTGGCATGTGGTTCCGGCATGTCTGAGAGGTGGATCCGGCATGCCCGGCAGGTGGTTCCGGAGAGTCTGCCGAGTGGTTCGGGAGCCAGCCCGGCAGGTGATTCCGAAGAGTTCACCAAATGGTTGTGGCGTAGCCGGCATGTGATTTTGGCGTGTCAGGAAGTTGGTTCCGGCTAGTTGAGCAGGTGGATCAGGCGTGCTCGCCAGGGGGTTCAGGCGCGTCTGGCAGGTGGTTTCGGTCTGTTCGGGGAGTGGTTCCGGCATCTCAGGCACATGGTTATGGCACGTCTGAGAGGTGGTTCCGGCCGGCCGGAGAGGTGTTTCCGGAGTGTCCGCCAAGTGGTTCTGGCGTAGCTGAAAGGTGATGTTGGCTTGACCGGCAGGTGGTTCCTGCCAGCCCGGCAGGTGATTCCGGAGTGTCAGCCGTGTGGTTCTGGCGTAGCCGGCAGGTCATTTTGCATGTCCGGCGGTGGTTCCGGCGAGTCGAGCCGGCGGTTCCGGCGTGTCCGGCAGGTGGTTCTGGCGTGACCGGCACGAGGTTCTGGCACGTCTGAGAGTTGGTTCCGGCATGCCCGACAGGTGATTCCGGATTGTCCGCCTCATGATTCTGGCGTACCCGGCAGATGATTTTGGCGTGTCTGGCAGGTGTTTCTTGCAAGTCGAGCATTTGGCTCAGGCATGCTCAGCAGGTGCTTCCGGCGTGTCTGGCACGTGGTTCTGGTGTGTCTGAGAGCTGGTTCTGGCATGTCCGGCAGATGATTCCGGAGTGTCCACCAAGTGGTTGTGGCATACCCGGCAGGTGATTTTAGCATGTCAGGTAGGTGGTTCCAGCGAGTCGAGTAGGTGGTTCCGGCGTGCTCGGCAGGTGGTTCAGGCGGGTCTGGCAGGTGTTTTCGTTCTGTTCGTGGTTTGGTTCCGGCATCTCAGGCACATGGTTCTGGCACGTCTGATAGGTGGTTCCGGCCTGCCCGACAGGTGTTTCCATGGTGTCCGCAAAGTTGTTCTGGCATAGCTGGCAGGTGATGTTGGCGTGACCGGCAGGTGGTTCCAGCCAGCCCGGCAGGTGATTCTGAAGTGTTCACCAAATGGTTGTGGCGTAGCCGGAAGGTGATTTTGGCGTGTCCAGCACGTGGTTTTGGCGAGTCGAGCAGGTGGTTCTGGCGTGCTCGGCAGGTGCTTCCGGTGTCATTGGCATGTGGTCCGGCATGTCTCAGAGGTGGTTCCGCAATGCCCGGCAGGTGATTCCGGAGTGTTCGCCAAGTGGTTCTGGCGTAGCCCGCAGGTGATTTTGCATGTCCGGCAATGGTTCCGGCGAGTCGAGCCGGTGAGTCCTGAATGTCCGGCAGGTGGTTCCGGCATGTCCGGCAGGTGGTTCTGGAATGTCCAGCACGTGGTTCCAGCATGCCCTGCAGGTGATTCCGCAGTGTCCGGCATGTGGTTCTGGCACCTCTGAGAGGTGGTTCCGGCATGCCCGGCAGGTGATACCGGAGTCTCCGGCATTTGGTTCTGGCACCTCTGAGAGGTGGTTCCGGAATGCCTGGCCTGCGATTCTGCAGTGTCTGCCGAGTGGTTCTGGCTTAGCCGGCAGTTGATTTTGGCATGTCCACTATGTGGTTCTGGGGAGTGGATCAGCTGGTTCCGGCATACTCGGCAGGTGGTACCGGCGTGTCCAGAACATGGTTCTGGCAAGTCTGAGAGGTGGTTCCGGCACGCCCGACAGGTGTTTCCATGGTGTCCGTCAAGTGGTTCCGACATAGCTGGCAAGTGATGTTGGCGTGACCGGCAGGTGGTTCCAGCCAGCCCGGCAGGTGATTCCGAAGAGTTCACCAAATGGTTGTGGCGTAGCCGGCAGGTGATTTTTCGTGTGCACCAGGTGTTTCCGGTCTGTCCGGCAGGTGGTTCTGGCGTGACCGGCATGAGGTTCTGGCACGTCTGAGAGTTGGTTCCGGGATGCCCGACAGGTGATTCCGGAGTGTCCGCCAAGTGGTTCTGGCGTACCCGGCAGGTGATTCTGGCGTATCCAGCTGGTGGTTCTGGGGAGTGGATCAGGTGGGTCGGGCATACTCGGCAGGTGGTACTGGCGTGTCCGGAACATGGTTCTGGCATGTCTGAGAGTTGGTTCCAGCATGCCCGACAGGTGATTCCGGAGTGTCCGCCACGTGGTTGTGGCGTACCCGGCAGGTTATTTTGGCGTGTCTGGCAGGTGTTTCTTGCAAGTCGAGCATTTGGCTCAGGCATGCTCAGCAGGTGCTTCCGGCGTGTCTGGCACGTGGTTGTGGTGTGTCTGAGAGCTGGTCTGGCATGTCCGGCAGATGATTCCGGAGTGTCCACCAAGTGGTTCTGGTATACCGGGCAGGTGATTTTGGCGTGTCAGGAAGGTGGTTCCGGCTAGTTGAGCAGGTGGATCAGGCGTGCTAGCCAGGGGGTTCAGGCGGGTCTGGCAGGTGGTTTCGGTCTGTTCGGTGAGTGGTTCCGGCATCTCAGGCACATGGTTCTGGCACGTCTGATAGGTGGTTCCGGCCGGCCCGACAGGTGTTTCCATGGTGTCCGCCAGGAGGTTCTGGCATAGCTCGCAGGTGATGTTTGCGTGACCGGCAGGTGGTTCAAGCCAGCCCGGCAGGTGGTTCCGAAGAGTTCACCAAATGGTTGTGGCGTAGCCGGCAGGTGATTTTGGCGTGTCCAGCAGGTTGTTTTGGCGAGTCGAGCAGGTGGTTCTGGCGTGCTCGGCAGGTGCTTCCGGTGTCATTGGCATGTTGTTCCGGCATGTCTGAGAGGTGGTTCCGCCATGCCCGGCAGGTGAATCCGGAGTGTTCGCCTAGTGGTTCTGGCGTAGCCGGGAGGTGATTTTGCATGTCCGGCAATGGTTCCGGCGAGTCGAGCCGGTGGTTCCGGCATGTCCGGGAGGTGGTTCCGGCATGCCCGGCAGGTGATTCTGCAGTGTTCGGCATGTGGTTCTGGCACCTCTGAGAGGTGGTTCCGGCATGCCCGGCAGGTGATACCGGAGTGTCCGGCATTTGGTTCTGGCACCTCTGAGAGGTGGTTGCGGAATGCCTGGCATGTGATTCTGGAGTGTCTGCCGAGTGGTTCTGGCGTAGCCGGCAGTTGATTTTGGGGTGTCCACTAGGTGGTTCTGGGGAGTGGATCAGCTGTTTCCGGCATGCTCGGCAGGTGGTACCGGCGTGTCCAGAACATGGTTCTGGCAAGTCTGAGAGGTGGTTCCAGCACGCCCGACAGGTGATTCCGGAGCGTCCGCCAAGTGGTTCTGGCATACCTGGCAGGTGATGTTGGCGTGACCGGCAGGTGGTTTCAGCCAGTCAGGCAGGTGATTCCGAAGTGTTCACAAAATGGTTGCTGCGTATCCGGAAGGTAATTTTGGCGTTTCCAGCAGGTGGTTTTGGCGAGTCGAGCAGGTGGTTCTGGCGTGCTCGGCAGGTCCTTCCGGTGTCATTGGCATGTGGTTCCGGCATGTCTGAGAGGCGGTTCCGGCACGCCCGACAGCTGATTCCGGAGCCTCCCGCAAGTGTTTCTGGCGTACCCGGCAGGTGATTTTGGCATGTCCGACAGGTGTTTCTTGCGAGTCGAGCAGGTGGCTCAGGCATGCTCAGCTGGTGCTTCCGGCGTCTCTGGCACGTGGTTCTGGTGTGTCTGAGAGCTGGTTCTGGCATGTCCGGCAGATGATTCCGGAGTGTCCACCAAGTGGTTCTGGTATACCCGGCAGGTGATTTTGGCGTGTCAGGAAGGTGGTTCCGGCTAATTGAGCAGGTGGATCAGGCGTGCTCGGCAGGTGGTTCAGGCGGGTCTGGCAGGTGGTTTCGGTCTGTTCGGTGAGTGGTTCCGGCATCTCAGGCACATGGTTCTGGCACGTCTGAGAGGTGGTTCCGGCCGGCCCGACAGGTGTTTCCATGGTGTCCGCCAAGTGGTTCTGGCATAGCTGGCAGGTGATGTTGGCGTGACCGGCAGGTGTTTCCAGCCAGCCCGGCAGGTGATTCCGAAGAGTTCACCAAATGGTTGTGGCATAGCCGGCAGGTGATTTTGGCGTGTCCATCAGGTGGTTTTGGCGAGTCAAGCAGGTGGTTCTGGCGTGCTCGGCAGGTGCTTCCGGTGTCATTGGCATGTGGTTCTGGCATGTCTGAGAGGTGGCTCCGCCATGCCAGGAAGGTGATTCCGGAGTGTTCGCCAAGTGGTTCTGGTGTAGCAGGCAGGTGATTTTGCATGTCCGGCAATGTTTCCGGCGAGTCGAGACAGTGGTTCCGGCATGTCCGACATGTGGTTCCGGCATGCCCCGCAGGTGATTCTGGAGTGTTCGGCATGTGGTTCTGGCAACTCTGAGAGGTGGTTCCGGGATGCCTGGCATGTGATTCCGGAGTGTCTGCCGAGTGGTTCCGGCGTGTCCAGCAGGTGTTTCCGGTCTTTCCGGCAGGTGGTTCTGTCGTGTCCGGCACGAGGTTCTGGCACGTCTGAGAGTTGGTTCCGGCATGCCCGACAGGTGATTCCGGAGTCTCCGGCATTTGGTTCTGGCACCTCTGAGAGGTGGTTCCGGCATGCCCGACAGGTGATTCCGGAGTGTTCGCCATGTGGTTCTGGCGTAGCCGGCAGGTCATTTTGCATGTGCGGTTGTTGTTCCGGCGAGTCGAGCCGGTGGTTCCGGCGTAGCCGGCAGTTGATTTTGGCGTGTCCACTAGGTGGTTTTTGGGAGTGGATCAGCTGGTTCCGGCATACTCGGCAGGTGGTACCGGCGTGTCGAGAACATGGTTCTGGCAAGTCTGAGAGGTGGTTCCAGCACGCCCGACAGGTGATTCCGGAGCGTCCGCCAAGTGTTTCTGGCGTACCCGGCATGTGATTTTGGCATGTCCGACAGGTGTTTCTTGCGAGTCGAGCAGGTGGCTGAGGCATGCTCAGCTGGTGCTTCCGGCGTCTCTGGCACCTGGTTCTGGTGTGTCTGAGAGCTGGTTCTGGCATGTCCGGCAGATGATTCCGGAGTGTCCACCAAGTGGTTCTGGTATACCTGGAAGGTGATTTTGGCGTGTCAGGAAGGTGGTTCCGGCTAGTTGAGCAGGTGGATCAGGCGTGCTCGCCATCGGGTTCAGGCGGGTCTGGCAGGTGGTTTCGGTGTTTTCGGGGAGTGGTTCCGGCATCTCAGGCACATGGTTCTGGCACGTCTGAGAGGTGGTTCCGGCCGGCCCGACAGGTGTTTCCGGAGTGTCCGCCAAGTGGTTCTGGCATAGCTGAAAGATGATGTTGGCGTGACCGGCAGGTGGTTCCAGCCAGCCCGGCAGGTGATTCCGGAGTGTCTGCCGAGTGGTTCTGGCGTAGCTGGCAGGTGATTTTGGCGTGTCCAGCAGGTGGTTCCGGCGAGCTCGGCAGGTGGTACCAGCATGTCCGGAACAAGGTTCTTGCACGTCTGAGAGATGGTTCCGGCATGCCCGGCAGGTGATTCCGGAGTGTCCGGCATATGGTTCTGGCACCTCTGAGAGGTGGTTCCGGCATGCCCGGCAGGTGATTCCGGAGTGTCCGGCATGTGGTTCTGGCACCTCTGAGAGGTGGGTCCGGCATGCCCGGCAGGTGGTTCCGGAGGTTCTGCCGAGTGGTTCTGGCGTAGTCGGCAGGTGATTCTGGCGTGTCCAGCAGGTGGTTCTGGGGAGTGGATCAGGTGGTTCCAGCATACTCGGCAGGTGGTACCGTCGTGTCCGGAACATGGTTCTGGCAAGTCTGAGAGGCGGTTCCGGCATGCCCGACAGGTGATTCCGGAGTGTTCGCCAAGTGGTTCTGGCGTAGCCGGCAGGTCATTTTGCATGTCCGGCGGTGGTTCCGGCGAGTCGAGCCGGTGGTTCCGGCGTGTCCGGCAGGTGGTTCTGGCGTGACCGGCACGAGGTTCTGGCACGTCTGAGAGTTGGTTCCGGCGTGCCCGACAGGTGATTCCGGAGTGTCCGCCACGTGGTTCTGGCGTACCCGGCAGGTGATTTTGGCGTGTCTGGCAGGTGTTTCTTGCAAGTCGAGCATTTGGCTCAGGCATGCTCAGCAGGTGCTTCCGGCGTGTCTGGCACATGGTTCTGGTGTGTCTGAGAGCTGGTTCTGGCATGTCCGGCAGATGATTCCGGAGTGTCCACCAAGTGGTTGTGGCATACCCGGCAGGTGATTTTAGCGTGTCAGGTAGGTGGTTATAGCGAGTCGAGTAGGTGGTTCCGGAGTGCTCGGCAGGTGGTTCAGGCGGGTCTGGCACGTGGTTTCGGACTGTTCGGGGTGTGGTTGCGGCATCTCAGGCTCATGGTTCTGGCACGTGTGATAGGTGGTTCCGGCCGGCCCGACAGGTGTTTCCGGAGTGTCCGCCAAGTGGTTCTGGCATAGCTGAAAGGTGATGTTGGCGTGACCGGCAGGTGGTTCCAGCCAGCCCGGCAGGTGATTCCGGAGTGTCTGCCGAGTGGTTCTGGCGTAGCTGGCAGGTGATTTTTGCGTGTCCAGCGGGTGGTTTTGCCGAGTCGAGCAGGTGGTTCTGGCGTGCTCGGCAGGTGCTTCCGGTGTCATTGGCATGTGGTTCCGGCATGTCTGAGAGGTGGTTCCGCCATGCCCGGCAGGTGATTCCGGAGTGTCAGCCAAGTGGTTCTGGCGTAGCCGGCAGGTGATTTTGCATGTCTGGCAATGGTTCCGGCGAGTCGAGCCGGTGGTTCCGGCGTGTCCGGCACGTGGTTCCGGCATGCCAGGCAGGTGATTCCAGAGTGTCCGGCATGTGGTTCTGGCAGCACTGAGAGGTGGTTCCGGCATGCCCGGCAGGTGGTTCCGGAGTGTCTGCCGAGTGGTTCTGAAGCCAGCCCGTCAGGTGATTCCGAAGAGTTCACCAAATGGTTGTGGCGTAGTCGGCAGGTGATTTCGGCGTGTCCAGCAGGTGGATTTGGCGAGTCGAGCAGGTGGTTTTGGCTTGCTCGGCAGGTGCTTCCGGTGTCATTGGCATGTGGTTCTGGCACCTCTGAGAGGTGGTTCCGGCATGCCCGGCAGGTGATACCGGAGTGTTCGCCAAGTGGTTCTGGCGCAGCCGGCAGGTGATTTTGCATGTCCGGAAATGGTTCCGGCGAGTCGAGCCGGTGGTTCCGGAATATCCGGCAGGTGGTTCCGGCATGTCCGGCAGGTGGTTCTGGCATGTCCAGCACGTGGTTCCAGCATGCCCTGCAGGTGATTCCGGAGTGTCCGGCATGTGGTTCTGGCACCTCTGAGAGGTGGTTCCGGCATGCCCGGCAGATGATACCGGAGTCTCCGGCAATCGGTTCTGGCACCTCTGAGAGGTGGTTCCGGAATGCCTGGCCTGTGATTCCGGAGTGTCTGGCGAGCGATTCTGGCGTAGCCGGCAGTTGATTTTAGCGTGTCCACTAGGTGGTTCTGGGGAGTGGATCAGCTGGTTCCGGCATACTCGGCAGGTGGTACCGGCGTGTCCAGAACATGGTTCTGGCAAGTCTGAGAGGTGGTTCCGGCACGCCCGACAGGTGATTCCGGAGCGTCCGCCCAGTGTTTCTGGCGTACCCGGCATGTGATTTTGGCATGTCCGACAGGTGTATCTTGCGAGTCGAGCAGGTGGCTCAGGCATGCTCAGCTGGTGCTTCCGGCGTCTCTGGCACGTGGTTCTGGTGTGTCTGAGAGCTGGTTCTGGCATGTCCGGCAGATGATTCCGGAGTGTCCACCAAGTGGTTCTTGTATACCTGGCAGGTGATTTTGGCGTGTCAGGAAGTTGGTTCCAGCTAATTGAGCAGGTGGATCAGGCGTGCTTGCCTGGAGCTTCAGGCGGGTCTGGCAGGTGGTTTCGGTCTGTTCGGGGAGTGGTTCCGGCATCTCAGGCACATGGTTCTGGCACGTCTCATAGGTGGTTCCGGCCGGCCGGAGAGGTGTTTCCGGAGTGTCCGCCAAGTGGTTCTGGCGTAGCTGAAAGGTGATGTTGGCGTGACCGGCAGGTGGTTCCAGCCAGCCCGGCAGGTGATTCCGGAGTGTCTGCCGTGTGGTTCTGGCGTAGCTGGCAGGTGATTTTGGCGTATCCAGCAGGTGGTTCCGGCGAGCTCTGCAGGTGGTACCAGCATGTCCGGAACAAGTTTCTTGCACGTCTGAGAGATGGTTCCGGCATGCCCGGCAGGTGATTTGGGAGTGTCCGGCATGTGGTTCTGGCACCTCTGAGAGGTGGTTCCCGGCATGCCCGGCAGGTGATTCCGGAGTGTTCGGCATGTGGTTCTGGCACCTCTGAGAGGTGGTTCCGGCATGCCCGGCACGTGGTTCCGGAGTGTGTGCCGAGTGGTTCTGGCGTAGTCGGCAGGTGATTCTGACGTGTCCAGCAGGTGGTTCTGGGGAGTGGATCAGGTGGTTCCGGCATTCTCGGCAGGTGGTACCGGCGTGTCCGGAACATGGTTCTGGCAAGTCTGAGAGGTGATTCCGGCAGGCCCGACAGGTGATTCCGGAGTGTCCGCAACATGGTTCTGGCGTAGCCGGCAGTTGATTTTGGCGTGTCCACTAGGTGGTTCTGGGGACTGGATCAGGTGGTTCCGGCATACTCGGCAGGAGGTACCGGCGTGTCCGGAACATGGTTTTGGCAAGTCTGAGAGGTGGTTCCGGCAGGCCCGAGAGGTGATTCCGGAGTGTTCTCCAAGTGGTTCTGGCATAGCCGGCAGGTCATTTTGCATGTCCGGCGGTGGTTCCGGCGAGTCGAGCCGGTGGTTGCGGCGTATCCAGCAGGTGTTTCCGGTCTGTCCGGCAGGTGGTTCTGGCGTGACAGGCACGAGGTTCTGGCACGTCTGAGAGTTGGTTCCGGCCGGCCCGACAGGTGTTTCCATGGTGTCCGCCAAGTGGTTCTGGCATAGCTGAAAGGTGATGTTGGCGTGACCAGCAGGTGGTTCCAGAGAGCCAGGCGGGTGATTCCGGAGTGTCTGCCGTGTGGTTCTGGCGTAGCTGGCAGGTGATTTTGGCGTGTCCAGCAGGTGGTTTCGGCGAGCTCTGCAGGTGGTACCAGCGTGTCCGGAACATGGTTCTGGCACTTCTGAGAGATGGTTCCGTCATGCCAGGCAGGTGATTCCAGAGTGTCCGGCATGTGGTTCTGGCACCTCTGAGAGGTGGTTCCGGCTGCCCGGCAGGTGGTTCCGGAGTGTCTGCCGACTGGTACTGGCGTAGTCGGCAGGTGATTCTGGCGAGTCCACTAGGTGGTTCTGGGGAGTGGATCAGGTGGTTCCGGCATACTCGGCAGGTGGTACTGGCGTGTCCAGAACATGGTTCTGGCAAGTCTTAGAGGTGGTTCCGGCACGCACGACAGGTGATTCCGGAGTGTTCACCAAGTGGTTCTGGCGTAGCCGGCAGGTCATTTTGCATGTCCGGCGGTGGTTCCGGCGTCGAGCCGGTGGTTCCGGCGTGTCCGGCAGGTGCTTCTGGCGTGACCGGCACGACGTTCTGGCACGTCTGAGAGTTGGTTCCGGCCGGCCCGACAGGTGTTTCCATGGTGTCCGCCAAGTGGTTCTGGCGTAGCTGAAAGGTGATGTTGGCGTGACCAGCAGGTGGTTCCAGAGAGCCAGGCGGGTGATTCCGGAGTGTCTGCCGTGTGGTTCTGGCGTACCCGGCAGGTGATTTTGACGTGTCTGGGAGGTGCTTCTTGCAAGTCGAGCATTTGGCTCAGGCATGCTCAGCAGGTGCTTCCGGCGTGTCTGGCATGTGGTTCTGGTGTGTCTGAGAGCTGGTTCTGGCATGTCTGGCAGATGATTCCGGAGTGTCCACCAAGTGGTTGTGGCATACCCGGCAGGTGATTTTAGCGTGTCAGGTACGTGGTTCCAGCGAGTCGAGTAGGTGGTTCCGGAGTGCTCGGCAGGTGGTTCAGGCGGGTCTGGCAGGTGGTTTCATCTGTTCGGGGTGTGGTTCCAGCATCTCAGGCACATGGTTCTGGCACGTCTGAGAGGTGGTTCCGGCCGGCCGGAGAGGTGATTCCGGAGTGTTCGCCAAGTGGTTCTGGCGTAGCCGGCAGGTGATTTTGCATGTCCGGCAATGGTTCCGGCGAGTCGAGCCGGTGGTTCCGGCATGTCCGGCAGGTGATTCCTGCATTTCCAGCAGGTGGTTCCGGCATGCCCGGCAGGTGATTCCGGCGTGTCCGGAACTTGGTTCTGGCACCTCTGACAGGTGGTTCCAGCATGCCCGGCAGGTGATACCGGAGTCTCCGGCATTTGGTTCTGGCACCTCTGAGAGGTGGTTCCGGAATGCCTGGCATGTGATTCCGGAGTGTCTGCCGTGTGGTTCTGGCGTAGCTGGCAGTTGATTGTGGCGTGTCCAGCAGGTATTTCTAGCGAGCTCGGCAGGTGGTACCAGCGTGTCCGGATCATGGTTCTGGCACGTCTGAGAGATGGTTCCGGCATGCCCGGCAGGTGATTCGGGAGTGTCCGTCATGTGGTTCTGGCACCTCTGAGAGGTGGTTCCGGCATGCCCGGCAGGTGATTCCGGAGTGTCCACCAAGTGGTTGTGGCATACCCGGCAGGTGATTTTAGCGTGTCAGGTAGGTGGTTCCGGCGAGTCGAGTAGGCGGTTCCGGCGTGCTCGGCAGGTGGTTCAGGCGGGTCTGGCAGGTGGTTTCGGTCTGTTCGGGGTGTGGTTCCGGCATCTCAGGCACATGGTTCTGGCACGTCTGATAGGTGGTTCCGGCCGGCCCGACAGGTGTTTCCATGGTGTCCGCCAAGTTGTTCTGGCATAGCTGGCAGGTGATGTTGGTGTGACCGGCAGCTGGTTCCAGCCAGCCCGGCAGGTGATTCCGAAGCGTTCACCAAATGGTTGTGGCGTAGCCGGAAGGTGATTTTGGCGTGTCCAGCAGGTGGTTTTGGCGAGTCGAGCAGGTGGTTCTGGCGTGCTCGGCAGGTGCTTCCGGTGTCATTGGCATGTGGTTCCGGCATGTCTTAGAGGTGGTTCCGCCATGCCCGGCAGGTGATTCCGGAGTGTTCGCCAAGTGGTTCTGGCGTAGCCAGCAGGTGATTTTGCATGTCCGGCAAGGGTTCCGGCGAGTCGAGCCGGTGGTTCCGGCATGTCCGGCAGGTGGTTCCGGCATGCCCGGCAGGTGATTCCGGAGTGTCCGGCATGGGGTTCTGGCACCTATGAGAGGTGGTTCCGGCATGCCCGGCAGGTGATACCGGACTGTTCGCCAAGTGGTTCTGGCGCAGCCGGCAGGTGATTTTGCATATCCGGCAATGGTTCCGGCGAGTCGAGCCGGTGGTTCCGGAATGTCCGGCAGGTGGTTCCGGCATGTCCGGGAGGTGGTTCCGGCATGTCCATCACGTGGTTCCAGCATGCCCTGCAGGTGATTCCGGAGTGTCCGGCATGTGGTTCTGGCACCTCTGAGAGGTGGTTCCGGCATGCCCGGCAGGTGATACCGGAGTCTCCGGCATTTGGTTCTGGCACCTCTGAGAGGTGGTTCCGGAATGCCTGGCCTGTGATTCCGGAGTGTCTGCCGAGTGATTCTGGCGTACCCGGCAGGTGATTTTGGCATGTCCGACAGGTGTTTCTTGCATGTCGACCAGGTGGCTCAGGCATGCTCATCTGGTGCTTCCGGCGTCTCTGACATGTGGTTGTGGTGTGTCTGAGAGCTGGTTCTGGCGTGTCCGGCAGATGATTCCGGAGTGTCCACCAAGTGGTTCTGGTATACCTGGCAGGCGATTGTGGCGTGTCAGGAAGGTGGTTCCGGCTAGTTGAGCAGGTGGATCAGGCGTGCTCCCCAGGGGGTTCAGGCGGGTCTGGCACGTGGTTTCGGTCTGTTCGGGGAGTGGTTCCGGCATCTCAGGCACATGGTTCTGGCACGTCTGAGAGGTGGTTGTGGCCGGCCCGACAGGTGATTCCGGAGTGTCCGCCAAGTGGTTCTGGCGTAGCTGAAAGGTGATGTTGGCGTGACCGGCAGGTGGTTCCAGCCAGCCCGGCAGGTGATTCCGGAGTGTCTGCCGAGTGGTTCTGGCGTAGCCGGCACGTGATTTTGGCGTGTCCAGCAGGTGGTTCCGGCGAGCTCGGCAGGTGGTACCGGCGTGCCCAGAACATGGTTCTGGCACATCTGAGAGATGGTTCCGGCATGCCCGGGAGGTGATTCCGGAGTGTCCGGCATGTGGTTCTGGCACCTCTGAGAGGTGGTTCCGGCATGCCCGGCAGGTGGTTCCGGAGTGTCTGCCCAGTGGTTCTGGCGTAGCCGGCAGTTGATTTTGGCGTGTCCACTAGGTGGTTCTGGGGAGTGGATCAGCTGGTTCCGGCATACTCGGCAGGTTGTACCGGCGTCTCCAGAACATGGTTCTGGCAAGTCTGAGAGGTGGTTCCGTCACGCCCGACAGGTGATTCCGGAGCGTCCGCCAAGTGTTTCTGGCATACCCCGCAGGCGATTTTGGCATGTCCGACAGGTGTTTCTTGCGAGTCGAGCAGGTGGCTCAGGCATGCTCAGCTGTTGCTTCCGGCGTCTCTGGCACGTGGTTCTGGTGTTTCTGAGAGCTGGTTCTGGCATGTCCGGCAGATGATTCCGGAGTGTCTGCCGAGTGGTTCTGGCGTAGCCGGCACGTGATTTTGGCGTGTCCAGCAGGTGGTTCCGGCGAGCTCGGCAGGTGGTACCGGCGTGCCCGGAACATGGTTCTGGCACATCTGAGAGATGGTTCCGGCATCCCCGGCAGGTGATTCCGGAGTGTCCGGCATGTGGTTCTGGCTCCTCTGAAAGGTGGTTCCGGCATGCCCAGCAGGTGGTTCCGGAGTGTCTGCCGAGTGGTTCTGGCGTAGCCGGCAGGTGATTCTGGCGTGTCCAGCAGGTGGTTCTGGGGAGTGGATCATGTCATTCCGGCATACTCGGCAGGTGGTACCAGCGTGTCCGGAACATGGTTCTGGCAAGTCTGAGAGGCGGTTCTGGCATGCCCGAGAGGTGATTCCGGAGTGTTCACCAAGTGGTTCTGGCGTAGCCGGCAGGTCATTATGCATGTCCGGCGGTGGTTCTGGCGAGTCGAGCCGGTGGTTCCGGCGTGTCCAACAGGTGTTTCCGGTCTGTCCGGCAGGTGGTTCTGGCGTGTCCGGCAAGAGGTTCTGGCACGTCTGAGAGTTGGTTCTGGCATGCCCGAAAGGTGATTCCGGAATGTCCGCCACGTGGTTCTGGCGTACCCGGCAGGTGATTTTGGCGTGTCTGGCAGGTGATTCTGGCAAGTCGAGCACTTGGCTAAGGCATGATCAGCAGGTGCTTCCGGCGTGTCTGGCACGTGGTTCTGGTGTGTCTGAGAGCTGGTTCTGGCATGTCCGGCAGATGATTCCGGAGTGTCCACCAAGTGGTTGTGGCATACCCGGCAGGTGATTTTAGCGTGTCAGGTAGGTGGTTCCGGCGAGTCGAGTAGGTGGTTCCGGCGTGCTCGCCAGGTGGTTCAGGCGGGTCTGGCAGGTGGTTTCGGTCAGTTCGGCGAGTGGTTCCGGCATCTCAGGCACATGGTTCTGGCACGTCTGAGAGGTGGTTGCGGCCAGCCCGACAGGTGTTTCCGGAGTGTCCGCCAAGTGGTTCTGGCGTAGCTGAAAGGCGATGTTGGCGTGACCGGCAGGTGGTTCCAGCCAGCCCGGCAGGTGATTCCGGAGTGTCTGCCGAGTGGTTCTGGCGTAGCCGGCAGGTGATTTTGGCGTGTCCAGAGGGTGGTTTTGGCGAGTCGAGCAGGTTGTTCTGGCGTGCTCAGCAGGTGCTTCGGGTGTCATTGGCATGTGGTTCCGGCATGTCTGAGAGGTGGTTCCGCCATGCCCGGCAGGTGATTCCGGAGTGTTCGCCAAGTGGTTCTGGCGTAGCCGGCAGGTGATTTTGCATTTCCGGCAATGGTTCCGGCGAGTCGAGCCGGTGGTTCCGGCATGTCCAGCAGGTGGATCCGGCATGCCCGGCACGTGATTCCGGAGTGTCAGGCATGTTGTTCTGGCACCTCTGAGAGGTGGTTCCGGCATGCCCGGCACTTGATACCGGAGTGTCCGGCATTTGGTTCTGGCACCTCTGAGAGGTGCTTCCGGAATGCCTGGCATGTGATTCCGGAGTGTCTGCCGAGTGGTTCTGGCGTTGCCGGCAGTTGATTTTGGCGTGTCCACTAGGTGGTTCTGGGGAGTGGATCAGCTGGTTGCGGCATACTCGGCAGGTGGTACCGGCGTGTCCAGAACATGGTTCTGGCAATTCTGAGAGGTGGTTCCGGCACGCCCGACAGGTGATTCCGGAGCGTCTGCCAAGTGTTTCTGGCGTACCCGGCAGGTGATTTTGGCATGTCCCACAGGTGTTTCTTGCGAGTCGAGCAGGTGGCTCAGGCATGATCAGCTGGTGCTTCCGGCGTCTCTGGCACGTGCTTCTGGTGTGTCTGAGAGCTGGTTCTGGCATGTCCGGCAGATGATTCCGGAGTGTCCACCAAGTGGTTCTTGTATACCTGGCAGGTGATTTTGGCGTGTCTGGAAGGTGGTTCCGGATAGTTGAGCAGGTGGATCAGGCGTGCTCGCCAGGGCGTTCAGGCGGGTCTGGCACGTGGTTTCGGTCTGTTTGGGGAGTGGTTCCGGCATCTCAGGCACATGGTTCTGGCACCTCTGAGAGGTGGTTGCGGCCGGCCCGACAGGTGTTTCCGGAGTGTCCGCCAAGTGGTTCTGGCGTAGGTGAAAGGTGATGTTGGCGTGACCGGCAGGTGGTTCCAGCCAGCCCGGCAGGTGATTCCGGAGTGTCTGCCGAGTGGTTCTGCTGTAGCCGGCAGGTGATGTTGGCGTGTCCAGCAGGTGGTTCCGGCGAGCTCGGCAGGTGGTACCGGCGTGTCCGGAACATGGTTCTGGCACGTCTGAGAGATGTTTCGGGCAAGCCCGGCAGGTGATTCTGGAGTGTCCGGCATGTGGTTCTGGCACCTCTGAGAGGTGGTTCCGACATGCCCGGCAGGTGGTTCCGGAGTGTCTGCCGAGTGGTTCTGGCGTAGTCGGTAGGTGATTCTGGGGTGTCCAGCAGGTGGTTCTGGGTAGTGGATCAGGTGGTTCCGGCATACTCGGCAGGTAGTACTGGCGTGTCCGGAACATGGTTCTGGCAAGTCTGAGAGGTGGTTACGGCATGCCCGACATGTGTTTCCAGAGTGTCCGCCAAGTGGTTCCGGCGTAGCTGAAAGGTGATGTTGGCGTGACCGGCAGGTGGTTCCAGCCAGCCCGGCAGGTGATTCCGGAGTGTCTGCCGAGTGGTTCTGGCGTAGCTGGCAGGTGATTTTGGCGTGTCCAGCGGGTGGTTTTGGCGAGTCGAGCAGCTGGTTCTGGCGTGCTCGTCAGGTGCTTCCGGTGTCATTGGCATGTGGTTCCGGCATGTCTGAGAGGTGGTTCCGCCATGCCCGGCAGGTGATTCCGGAGTGTTCGCCAAGTGGTTCTGGCGTAGCCGGCAGGTGATTTTGCATGTCCGGCAATGGTTACGGCGAGGCGAGCCGGTGGTTCCGGCATGTCCAGCAGGTGGTTCCGGCATACCCGGCAGGTGATTCCGGAGTGTCCGGCATGTGGTTCTGGCACCTCTGAGACGTGGTTCCGGCATGCCCGGCAGGTGATACCGGAGTGTCCAGCATTTGGTTCTATCACCTGTGAGAGGTGGTTCCGGAATGCCCGGCATGTGATTCCGGAGTGTCTGCCGAGTGGTTCTGGCGTAGCCGGCAGGTGATTTTGGCGTGTCCAGCAGGTGGTTCCGGCGAGCTCGGCAGCTGGTTCCGGCATGTCCGGGACATGGTTCTGGCAAGTCTGAGAGATGGTTCCGGCATGCCCGGCAGGTGATTCCGGAGTGTCCGTCATGTGGTTCTGGCACCTCTGAGAGGTGGTTTCGACATGCCCGGCAGTTGGTTATGGAGTGTCTGCCGAGTGGTTCTGGCGTAGCCGGCAGGTGATTCTGGCGTATCTAGCAGGTGGTTTTGGGGAGTGGATCAGGTGGTTCCGGCATACTCGGCAGGTGGTACCGGCGTGTCCGGAACTTGGTTCTGGCAAGTCTGAGAGGTGGTTCCGGCAGGCCCGACAGGTGATTCCGGAGTGTCCGGCATGTGGTTCTGGCACCTCTGAGAGGTGGTTCCGGAATGCCTGGCATGTGATTCCGGAGTGTCTGCCGTGTGGTTCTGGCGTAGCTGGCAGTTGATTGTGGCGTGTCCAGCAGGTATTTCTAGCGAGCTCGGCAGGTGGTACCAGCGTGTCCGGATCATGGTTCTGGCACGTCTGAGAGATGGTTCCGGCATGCCCGGCAGGTGATTCGGGAGTGTCCGTCATGTGGTTCTGGCACCTCTGAGAGGTGGTTCCGGCATGCCCGGCAGGTGATTCTGGAGTGTTCGGCATGTGGTTCTGGCACCTCTGAGAGGTGGTTCCGGCATGCCCGGCATGTGGTTCCGGAGTGTCTGCCGAGTGGTTCTGGCGTAGTCGGCAGGTGATTCTGGCGTGTCCAGCATGTGGTTCTGGGGAGTGGATCAGGTGGTTCCGGCATACTCGGCAGGTGGTACTGGCGTGTCCGGAACATGGTTCTGGCAAGTCTGAGAGGCGGTTCCGGCATGCCCGACATGTGATTCCGGAGTGTTAACCAAGTGGTTCTGGAGTAGCCGGCAGGTCATTTTGCATGTCCGGCGGTGGTTCCGGCGAGTCGAGCCGGTGGTTCCGGCGTGTCCGGCAGGTGGTTCTGGCGTGACCGGCACGAGGTTCTGGCACGTCTGAGAGTTGGTTCCGGCATGCCCGACAGTGGATTCCGGAGCGTCCGCAACGTGGTTCTGTCGTACCCGGC
The DNA here is from genome assembly GCF_041296265.1 of Equus caballus. Taxonomy (NCBI): domain Eukaryota; kingdom Metazoa; phylum Chordata; class Mammalia; order Perissodactyla; family Equidae; genus Equus; species Equus caballus. The sequence goes on along the minus strand of NC_091708.1, from coordinate 6,421,265 downwards.
AGGTGATTTTGCGTGTCTGGCAGGTGCTTCTTGCAAGTCGAGCATTTGGCTCAGGCATGCTCAGCAGGTGCTTCCAGCATGTCTGGCACGTGGTTCTGGTGTGTCTGAGAGCTGGTTCTGGCATGTCCGGCAGATGATTCCGGAGTGTCCACCAAGTGGTTGTGGCATACCCGGCAGGTGATTTTAGCGTGTCAGGTAGGTGGTTCCAGCGAGTCGAGTAGGTGGTTCCGGCATGCTCGGAAGGTGGTTCAGGCGGGGCTGGCAGGTGGTTTCGTCTGTTCGGGGTGTGGTTCCGGCATCTCAGGCACATGGTTCTGGCACGTCTGACAGATGGTTCCGGCATGCCCAGCAGGTGATACCGGAGTGTCCAGCCTTTGGTTCTGGCACGTGTGAGAGGTGTTTCCGGAATGCCCGGCATGTGATTCCGGAGTGTCTGCCGAGTGGTTCTGGCGTAGCCGGCACGTGATTTTGGCGTGTCCAGCAGGTGGTTCCGGCGAGCTCGGCAGGTGGTTCCGGCATGTCCGGAACATAGTTCTGGCACGTCTGAGAGATGGTTCCGGCATGCCCGGCAGGTGATTCCGAAGAGTTCACCAAATGGTTGTGGCGTAGCCGGCAGGTGATTTTGGCGTGTCCAGCAGGTGGTTTTGGCGAGTCGAGCAGGTGGTTCTGGCGTGCTCGGCAGGTGCTTCCGGAGTCATTGGCATGTGGTTCTGGCATGTCTGAGAGGCAGGTCATTTTGCATGCCCGGCAGGTGATTCCGGAGTGTTCGCCAAGTGGTTCTGGCGTAGCCGGCAGGTGATTTTGCATGTCCGGCAATGGTTCCGGCGAGTCGAGCCGGTGGTTCCGGCGTGTCCGGCAGGTGATTCCTGCATGTCCGGCAGGTGGTTCCGGCATGCCCGACAGGTGATTCCAGAGTGTCCGGCATGTGGTTCTGGCACCTCTGAGAGGTGGTTCCAGCATGCCCGGCAGGTGATACCGGAGTCTCTGGCATTTGGTTCTGGCACCTCTGAGAGGTGGTTCCGGAATGCCTGGCATGTGATTCCGGAGTGTCTGCCGTGTTGTTCTGGCATACCTGGCAGGTGATTTTGGCGTGTCCAGCAGGTGGTTCCAGCGAGCTCGGCAGGTGATACCAGCGTGTCCGGATCATGGTTCTGGCACGTCTGAGAGATGGTTCCGGCATGCCCGGCAGGTGATTCGGGAGTGTCCGTCATGTGGTTCTGGCGCCTCTGAGAGGTGGTTCCGGCATGCCTGGCAGGTGATTCTGGAGTGTTCGGCATGTGTTTCTGGCACCTCTGAGAGGTGGTTCCGGCATGCCCGGCAGGTGATTCTGGAGTGTCTGCCGAGTGGTTCTGGCGTAGTCGGCAGGTGATTCTGGCGTGTCAAGCAGGTGGTTCTGGGGAGTGGATCAGGTGGTTCCGGCATACTCGGCAGGTGGTACCGGCGTGTCCGGAACATGGTTCTGGCAAGTCTGAGAGGCGGTTCCGGCATGCCCGACATGTGATTCCGGAGTGTTCGCCAAGTGGTTCTGGCGTAGCCGGCAGGTCATTTTGCATGTCCGGCGGTGGTTCCGGCGAGTCGAGCCGCTGATTCAGGCGTGTCCGGCAGGTGGTTCTGGCGTGATCGGCACGAGGTTCTGGCACGTCTGAGAGTTGGTTCCGGCACGCCCGACAGGTGATTCCGGAGCGTCCGCCAAGTTTTTCTGGCGTACCCGGCAGGTGATTTTGGCATGTCCGACAGGTGTTTCTTGCGAGTCGAGCAGGTGGCTCAGGCATGCTCAGCTGGTGCTTCCGGCGTCTCTGGCACGTGGTTCTGGTGTGTCTGAGAGCTCGTTCTGGCATGTCCGGCAGATGATTCCGGAGTGTCCACCAAGTGGTTCTGGGATACCTGGCAGGTGATTTTGGAGTGTCAGGAAGGTGGTTCCGGCTAGTTGAGCAGGTGGATCAGGCGTGCTCGCCAGGGGGTTCAGGCGGGTCTGGCAGGTGGTTTCGGTCTGTTCGGGGAGTGGTTCCGGCATCTCAGGCACATGGTTCTGGCACGTCTGAGAGGTGGTTACGGCCGGCCGGAGAGGTGTTTCCGGAGTGTCCGCCAAGTGGTTCTGGCGTAGCTGAGAGGTGATGTTGGCGTGACCGGCAGGTGGTTCCAGCCAGCCCGGCAGGTGATTCCGGAGTGTCTGCCATGTGGTTCTGGCGTAGCTGGCAGGTGATTTTGGCGTGTCCAGCAGGTGGTTCCGGCGAGCTCGGCAGGTGGTACCAGCGTGTCCGGAACATGGTTCTGGCACGTCTTAGAGATGGTTCCGGAATGCCAGGCAGGTGATTCCGGAGTGTCCGGCATGTGGTTCTGGCACCTCTGAGAGGTGGTTCCTTCATGCCCGGTAGGTGATTCCTGAGTGTCCGGCATGTGGTTCTGGCACCTCTGAGAGGTGGGTCCGGCATGCCCGGCAGGTGGTTCCGGAGGTTCTGCCGAGTGGTTCTGGCGTAGTAGGCAGGTGATTCTGGCGTGTCCAGCAGGTGGTTCTGGGGAGTGGATCAGGTGGTTCCAGCATACTCGGCAGGTGGTACCGTCGTGTCCGGAAGATGGTTCTGGCAAGTCTGAGAGGCGGTTCCGGCATGCCCGACAGGTGATTCCGGAGTGTTCGCCAAGTGGTTCTGGCGTAGCCGGCAGGTCATTTTGCATGTCCGGCTGTGGTTCCGGCAAGTCGAGCCAGTGGTTCCAGCATGTCCGGCAGGTGGTTCTGGGGTGACCGGCACGAGATTCTGGCACGTCTGAGAGTTGGTTCAGGCGTGCCCGACAGGTGATTCCGGAGTGTCCGCCACGTGGTTCTGGCGTACCCGGCAGGTGATTTTGGCGTGTCTGGCAGGTGTTTCTTGCAAGTCGAGCATTTGGCTCAGGCATGCTCAGCAGGTGCTTCCGGCGTGTCTGGCACGTGGTTCTGGTGTGTCTGAGAGCTGGTTCTGGCATGTCCGGCAGATGATTCCGGATTGTCCACCAAGTGGTTGTGGCATACCCGGCAGGTGATTTTAGCGTGTCAGGTAGGTGGTTCCAGCGAGCCGAGTAGGTGGTTCCGGAGTGCTGGGCAGGTGGTTCAGGCGGGTCTGGCAGGTGGTTTCGGACTGTTCGGGGTGTGGTTCCGGCATCTCAGGCACATGGTTCTGGCACGTGTGATAGGTGGTTCCGGCTGGCCCGACAGGTGTTTCCAGAGTGTCCGCCAAGTGGTTCTGGCATAGCTGAAAGGTGATGTTGGCGTGACCGGCAGGTGGTTCCAGCCAGCCCGGCAGGTGATTCCGGAGTGTCTGCCGAGTGGTTCTGGCGTAGCTGGCAGGTGATTTTGGCGTGTCCAGCGGGTGGTTTTGCCGAGTCAAGCAGGTGGTTCTGGCGTGCTCGGCAGGTGCTTCCGGTGTCATGGCATGTGGTTCCGGCATGTCTGAGAGGTGGTTCCGCCATGCCCGGCAGGTGATTGCGGAGTGTTCGTCAAGTGGTTCTGGTGTAGCCGGCAGGTGATTTTGCATGTCAGGCAATGGTTCCGGCGAGTCGAGCCGGTGGTTCCGGAATGTCCGGCAGGTGGTTCCGGCATGTCCGGCAGGTGATTCCGGCATGTCCAGCACGTGGTTCCAGCATGCCCGGGAGGTGATTCCGGAGTGTCCGTCATGTGGTTCTGGCAAGTCTGAGAGGTGGTTCCGGCATGCCCGACAGGTGATTCCGGAGCGTCCGCCCAGTGTTTCTGGCGTACCCGGCTGGTGATTTACGTCTGTCCGACAGGTGTATCTTGCGTGTCGAGCAGGTGGCTGAGGCATGCCCAGCTGGTGCTTCCGGCGTCTCTGGCACGTGGTTCTGGTGTGTCTGAGAGCTGGTTCTGGCATCTCCGGCAGATGATTCCGGAGTGTCCACCAAGTGGTTCTTGTATACCTGGCAGGTGATTTTGGCGTGTCAGGAAGTAGGTTCCAGCTAGTTGAGCAGGTGGATCAGGCGTGCTTGCCAGGGGCTTCAGGCGGGTCTGGCAGGTGGTTTCGGTCTGTTCGGGGAGTGTTTCCGGCATCTCAGGCTCATGGTTCTGGCACGTCTGAGAGGTGGTTCCGGCCGGCCCGACAGGTGTTTCCATGGTGTCCGCCAAGTGGTTCTGGCATAGCTGGCAGGTGATATTGGCGTGACCGGCAGGTGGTTCCAGCAAGCCCGGCAGGTGATTCCGAAGAGTTCACCAAATGGTTGTGGCGTAGCCGGCAGGTGATTTTGGCGTGTCCAGCAGGTGGTTTTGGCGAGTCGAGCAGGTGGTTCTGGCGTGCTCGGCAGGTGCTTCCGGTGTCATTGGCATGTGGTTCCGGCATGTCTGAGAGGTGGATCCGGCATGCCCGGCAGGTGGTTCCGGAGAGTCTGCCGAGTGGTTCGGGAGCCAGCCCGGCAGGTGATTCCGAAGAGTTCACCAAATGGTTGTGGCGTAGCCGGCATGTGATTTTGGCGTGTCAGGAAGTTGGTTCCGGCTAGTTGAGCAGGTGGATCAGGCGTGCTCGCCAGGGGGTTCAGGCGCGTCTGGCAGGTGGTTTCGGTCTGTTCGGGGAGTGGTTCCGGCATCTCAGGCACATGGTTATGGCACGTCTGAGAGGTGGTTCCGGCCGGCCGGAGAGGTGTTTCCGGAGTGTCCGCCAAGTGGTTCTGGCGTAGCTGAAAGGTGATGTTGGCGTGACCGGCAGGTGGTTCCAGCCAGCCCGGCAGGTGATTCCGGAGTGTCTGCCGTGTGGTTCTGGCGTAGCCGGCAGGTCATTTTGCATGTCCGGCGGTGGTTCCGGCGAGTCGAGCCGGTGGTTCCGGCGTGTCCGGCAGGTGGTTCTGGCGTGACCGGCACGAGGTTCTGGCACGTCTGAGAGTTGGTTCCGGCATGCCCGACAGGTGATTCCGGATTGTCCGCCTCATGATTCTGGCGTACCCGGCAGATGATTTTGGCGTGTCTGGCAGGTGTTTCTTGCAAGTCGAGCATTTGGCTCAGGCATGCTCAGCAGGTGCTTCCGGCGTGTCTGGCACGTGGTTCTGGTGTGTCTGAGAGCTGGTTCTGGCATGTCCGGCAGATGATTCCGGAGTGTCCACCAAGTGGTTGTGGCATACCCGGCAGGTGATTTTAGCATGTCAGGTAGGTGGTTCCAGCGAGTCGAGTAGGTGGTTCCGGCGTGCTCGGCAGGTGGTTCAGGCGGGTCTGGCAGGTGTTTTCGTTCTGTTCGTGGTTTGGTTCCGGCATCTCAGGCACATGGTTCTGGCACGTCTGATAGGTGGTTCCGGCCTGCCCGACAGGTGTTTCCATGGTGTCCGCAAAGTTGTTCTGGCATAGCTGGCAGGTGATGTTGGCGTGACCGGCAGGTGGTTCCAGCCAGCCCGGCAGGTGATTCTGAAGTGTTCACCAAATGGTTGTGGCGTAGCCGGAAGGTGATTTTGGCGTGTCCAGCACGTGGTTTTGGCGAGTCGAGCAGGTGGTTCTGGCGTGCTCGGCAGGTGCTTCCGGTGTCATTGGCATGTGGTCCGGCATGTCTCAGAGGTGGTTCCGCAATGCCCGGCAGGTGATTCCGGAGTGTTCGCCAAGTGGTTCTGGCGTAGCCCGCAGGTGATTTTGCATGTCCGGCAATGGTTCCGGCGAGTCGAGCCGGTGAGTCCGGAATGTCCGGCAGGTGGTTCCGGCATGTCCGGCAGGTGGTTCCGGCATGTGCAGCACGTGGTTCCAGCATGCCCTGCAGGTGATTCCGCAGTGTCCGGCATGTGGTTCTGGCACCTTTGAGAGGTGGTTCCGGCATGCCCGGCAGGTGATACCGGAGTCTCCGGCATTTGGTTCTGGCACCTCTGAGAGGTGGTTCCGGAATGCCTGGCCTGCGATTCTGCAGTGTCTGCCGAGTGGTTCTGGCTTAGCCGGCAGTTGATTTTGGCATGTCCACTATGTGGTTCTGGGGAGTGGATCAGCTGGTTCCGGCATACTCGGCAGGTGGTACCGGCGTGTCCAGAACATGGTTCTGGCAAGTCTGAGAGGTGGTTCCGGCACGCCCGACAGGTGTTTCCATGGTGTCCGTCAAGTGGTTCCGACATAGCTGGCAAGTGATGTTGGCGTGACCGGCAGGTGGTTCCAGCCAGCCCGGCAGGTGATTCCGAAGAGTTCACCAAATGGTTGTGGCGTAGCCGGCAGGTGATTTTTCGTGTGCACCAGGTGTTTCCGGTCTGTCCGGCAGGTGGTTCTGGCGTGACCGGCATGAGGTTCTGGCACGTCTGAGAGTTGGTTCCGGGATGCCCGACAGGTGATTCCGGAGTGTCCGCCAAGTGGTTCTGGCGTACCCGGCAGGTGATTCTGGCGTATCCAGCTGGTGGTTCTGGGGAGTGGATCAGGTGGGTCGGGCATACTCGGCAGGTGGTACTGGCGTGTCCGGAACATGGTTCTGGCATGTCTGAGAGTTGGTTCCAGCATGCCCGACAGGTGATTCCGGAGTGTCCGCCACGTGGTTGTGGCGTACCCGGCAGGTTATTTTGGCGTGTCTGGCAGGTGTTTCTTGCAAGTCGAGCATTTGGCTCAGGCATGCTCAGCAGGTGCTTCCGGCGTGTCTGGCACGTGGTTGTGGTGTGTCTGAGAGCTGGTCTGGCATGTCCGGCAGATGATTCCGGAGTGTCCACCAAGTGGTTCTGGTATACCGGGCAGGTGATTTTGGCGTGTCAGGAAGGTGGTTCCGGCTAGTTGAGCAGGTGGATCAGGCGTGCTAGCCAGGGGGTTCAGGCGGGTCTGGCAGGTGGTTTCGGTCTGTTCGGTGAGTGGTTCCGGCATCTCAGGCACATGGTTCTGGCACGTCTGATAGGTGGTTCCGGCCGGCCCGACAGGTGTTTCCATGGTGTCCGCCAGGAGGTTCTGGCATAGCTCGCAGGTGATGTTTGCGTGACCGGCAGGTGGTTCAAGCCAGCCCGGCAGGTGGTTCCGAAGAGTTCACCAAATGGTTGTGGCGTAGCCGGCAGGTGATTTTGGCGTGTCCAGCAGGTTGTTTTGGCGAGTCGAGCAGGTGGTTCTGGCGTGCTCGGCAGGTGCTTCCGGTGTCATTGGCATGTTGTTCCGGCATGTCTGAGAGGTGGTTCCGCCATGCCCGGCAGGTGAATCCGGAGTGTTCGCCTAGTGGTTCTGGCGTAGCCGGGAGGTGATTTTGCATGTCCGGCAATGGTTCCGGCGAGTCGAGCCGGTGGTTCCGGCATGTCCGGGAGGTGGTTCCGGCATGCCCGGCAGGTGATTCTGCAGTGTTCGGCATGTGGTTCTGGCACCTCTGAGAGGTGGTTCCGGCATGCCCGGCAGGTGATACCGGAGTGTCCGGCATTTGGTTCTGGCACCTCTGAGAGGTGGTTGCGGAATGCCTGGCATGTGATTCTGGAGTGTCTGCCGAGTGGTTCTGGCGTAGCCGGCAGTTGATTTTGGGGTGTCCACTAGGTGGTTCTGGGGAGTGGATCAGCTGTTTCCGGCATGCTCGGCAGGTGGTACCGGCGTGTCCAGAACATGGTTCTGGCAAGTCTGAGAGGTGGTTCCAGCACGCCCGACAGGTGATTCCGGAGCGTCCGCCAAGTGGTTCTGGCATACCTGGCAGGTGATGTTGGCGTGACCGGCAGGTGGTTTCAGCCAGTCAGGCAGGTGATTCCGAAGTGTTCACAAAATGGTTGCTGCGTATCCGGAAGGTAATTTTGGCGTTTCCAGCAGGTGGTTTTGGCGAGTCGAGCAGGTGGTTCTGGCGTGCTCGGCAGGTCCTTCCGGTGTCATTGGCATGTGGTTCCGGCATGTCTGAGAGGCGGTTCCGGCACGCCCGACAGCTGATTCCGGAGCCTCCCGCAAGTGTTTCTGGCGTACCCGGCAGGTGATTTTGGCATGTCCGACAGGTGTTTCTTGCGAGTCGAGCAGGTGGCTCAGGCATGCTCAGCTGGTGCTTCCGGCGTCTCTGGCACGTGGTTCTGGTGTGTCTGAGAGCTGGTTCTGGCATGTCCGGCAGATGATTCCGGAGTGTCCACCAAGTGGTTCTGGTATACCCGGCAGGTGATTTTGGCGTGTCAGGAAGGTGGTTCCGGCTAATTGAGCAGGTGGATCAGGCGTGCTCGGCAGGTGGTTCAGGCGGGTCTGGCAGGTGGTTTCGGTCTGTTCGGTGAGTGGTTCCGGCATCTCAGGCACATGGTTCTGGCACGTCTGAGAGGTGGTTCCGGCCGGCCCGACAGGTGTTTCCATGGTGTCCGCCAAGTGGTTCTGGCATAGCTGGCAGGTGATGTTGGCGTGACCGGCAGGTGTTTCCAGCCAGCCCGGCAGGTGATTCCGAAGAGTTCACCAAATGGTTGTGGCATAGCCGGCAGGTGATTTTGGCGTGTCCATCAGGTGGTTTTGGCGAGTCAAGCAGGTGGTTCTGGCGTGCTCGGCAGGTGCTTCCGGTGTCATTGGCATGTGGTTCTGGCATGTCTGAGAGGTGGCTCCGCCATGCCAGGAAGGTGATTCCGGAGTGTTCGCCAAGTGGTTCTGGTGTAGCAGGCAGGTGATTTTGCATGTCCGGCAATGTTTCCGGCGAGTCGAGACAGTGGTTCCGGCATGTCCGACATGTGGTTCCGGCATGCCCCGCAGGTGATTCTGGAGTGTTCGGCATGTGGTTCTGGCAACTCTGAGAGGTGGTTCCGGGATGCCTGGCATGTGATTCCGGAGTGTCTGCCGAGTGGTTCCGGCGTGTCCAGCAGGTGTTTCCGGTCTTTCCGGCAGGTGGTTCTGTCGTGTCCGGCACGAGGTTCTGGCACGTCTGAGAGTTGGTTCCGGCATGCCCGACAGGTGATTCCGGAGTCTCCGGCATTTGGTTCTGGCACCTCTGAGAGGTGGTTCCGGCATGCCCGACAGGTGATTCCGGAGTGTTCGCCATGTGGTTCTGGCGTAGCCGGCAGGTCATTTTGCATGTGCGGTTGTTGTTCCGGCGAGTCGAGCCGGTGGTTCCGGCGTAGCCGGCAGTTGATTTTGGCGTGTCCACTAGGTGGTTTTTGGGAGTGGATCAGCTGGTTCCGGCATACTCGGCAGGTGGTACCGGCGTGTCGAGAACATGGTTCTGGCAAGTCTGAGAGGTGGTTCCAGCACGCCCGACAGGTGATTCCGGAGCGTCCGCCAAGTGTTTCTGGCGTACCCGGCATGTGATTTTGGCATGTCCGACAGGTGTTTCTTGCGAGTCGAGCAGGTGGCTGAGGCATGCTCAGCTGGTGCTTCCGGCGTCTCTGGCACCTGGTTCTGGTGTGTCTGAGAGCTGGTTCTGGCATGTCCGGCAGATGATTCCGGAGAGTCCACCAAGTGGTTCTGGTATACCTGGCAGGTGATTTTGGCGTGTCAGGAAGGTGGTTCCGGCTAGTTGAGCAGGTGGATCAGGCGTGCTCGCCATCGGGTTCAGGCGGGTCTGGCAGGTGGTTTCGGTGTTTTCGGGGAGTGGTTCCGGCATCTCAGGCACATGGTTCTGGCACGTCTGAGAGGTGGTTCCGGCCGGCCCGACAGGTGTTTCCGGAGTGTCCGCCAAGTGGTTCTGGCATAGCTGAAAGGTGATGTTGGCGTGACCGGCAGGTGGTTCCAGCCAGCCCGGCAGGTGATTCCGGAGTGTCTGCCGAGTGGTTCTGGCGTAGCTGGCAGGTGATTTTGGCGTGTCCAGCAGGTGGTTCCGGCGAGCTCGGCAGGTGGTACCAGCATGTCCGGAACAAGGTTCTTGCACGTCTGAGAGATGGTTCCGGCATGCCCGGCAGGTGATTCCGGAGTGTCCGGCATGTGGTTCTGGCACCTCTGAGAGGTGGTTCCGGCATGCCCGGCAGGTGATTCCGGAGTGTCCGGCATGTGGTTCTGGCACCTCTGAGAGGTGGGTCCGGCATGCCCGGCAGGTGGTTCCAGAGGTTCTGCCGAGTGGTTCTGGCGTAGTAGGCAGGTGATTCTGGCGTGTCCAGCAGGTGGTTCTGGGGAGTGGATCAGGTGGTTCCAGCATACTCGGCAGGTGGTACCGTCGTGTCCGGAACATGGTTCTGGCAAGTCTGAGAGGCGGTTCCGGCATGCCCGACAGGTGATTCCGGAGTGTTCGCCAAGTGGTTCTGGCGTAGCCGGCAGGTCATTTTGCATGTCCGGCGGTGGTTCCGGCGAGTCGAGCCGGTGGTTCCGGCGTGTCCGGCAGGTGGTTCTGGCGTGACCGGCACGAGATTCTGGCACGTCTGAGAGTTGGTTCAGGCGTGCCCGACAGGTGATTCCGGAGTGTCCGCCACGTGGTTCTGGCGTACCCGGCAGGTGATTTTGGCGTGTCTGGCAGGTGTTTCTTGCAAGTCGAGCATTTGGCTCAGGCATGCTCAGCAGGTGCTTCCGGCGTGTCTGGCACATGGTTCTGGTGTGTCTGAGAGCTGGTTCTGGCATGTCCGGCAGATGATTCCGGAGTGTCCACCAAGTGGTTGTGGCATACCCGGCAGGTGATTTTAGCGTGTCAGGTAGGTGGTTATAGCGAGTCGAGTAGGTGGTTCCGGAGTGCTCGGCAGGTGGTTCAGGCGGGTCTGGCACGTGGTTTCGGACTGTTCGGGGTGTGGTTCCGGCATCTCAGGCTCATGGTTCTGGCACGTGTGATAGGTGGTTCCGGCCGGCCCGACAGGTGTTTCCGGAGTGTCCGCCAAGTGGTTCTGGCATAGCTGAAAGGTGATGTTGGCGTGACCGGCAGGTGGTTCCAGCCAGCCCGGCAGGTGATTCCGGAGTGTCTGCCGAGTGGTTCTGGCGTAGCTGGCAGGTGATTTTTGCGTGTCCAGCGGGTGGTTTTGCCGAGTCGAGCAGGTGGTTCTGGCGTGCTCGGCAGGTGCTTCCGGTGTCATTGGCATGTGGTTCCGGCATGTCTGAGAGGTGGTTCCGCCATGCCCGGCAGGTGATTCCGGAGTGTCAGCCAAGTGGTTCTGGCGTAGCCGGCAGGTGATTTTGCATGTCTGGCAATGGTTCCGGCGAGTCGAGCCGGTGGTTCCGGCGTGTCCGGCACGTGGTTCCGGCATGCCAGGCAGGTGATTCCAGAGTGTCCGGCATGTGGTTCTGGCAGCACTGAGAGGTGGTTCCGGCATGCCCGGCAGGTGGTTCCGGAGTGTCTGCCGAGTGGTTCTGAAGCCAGCCCGTCAGGTGATTCCGAAGAGTTCACCAAATGGTTGTGGCGTAGTCGGCAGGTGATTTCGGCGTGTCCAGCAGGTGGATTTGGCGAGTCGAGCAGGTGGTTTTGGCTTGCTCGGCAGGTGCTTCCGGTGTCATTGGCATGTGGTTCTGGCACCTCTGAGAGGTGGTTCCGGCATGCCCGGCAGGTGATACCGGAGTGTTCGCCAAGTGGTTCTGGCGCAGCCGGCAGGTGATTTTGCATGTCCGGAAATGGTTCCGGCGAGTCGAGCCGGTGGTTCCGGAATATCCGGCAGGTGGTTCCGGCATGTCCGGCAGGTGGTTCTGGCATGTCCAGCACGTGGTTCCAGCATGCCCTGCAGGTGATTCCGGAGTGTCCGGCATGTGGTTCTGGCACCTCTGAGAGGTGGTTCCGGCATGCCCGGCAGATGATACCGGAGTCTCCGGCAATCGGTTCTGGCACCTCTGAGAGGTGGTTCCGGAATGCCTGGCCTGTGATTCCGGAGTGTCTGGCGAGCGATTCTGGCGTAGCCGGCAGTTGATTTTAGCGTGTCCACTAGGTGGTTCTGGGGAGTGGATCAGCTGGTTCCGGCATACTCGGCAGGTGGTACCGGCGTGTCCAGAACATGGTTCTGGCAAGTCTGAGAGGTGGTTCCGGCACGCCCGACAGGTGATTCCGGAGCGTCCGCCCAGTGTTTCTGGCGTACCCGGCATGTGATTTTGGCATGTCCGACAGGTGTATCTTGCGAGTCGAGCAGGTGGCTCAGGCATGCTCAGCTGGTGCTTCCGGCGTCTCTGGCACGTGGTTCTGGTGTGTCTGAGAGCTGGTTCTGGCATGTCCGGCAGATGATTCCGGAGTGTCCACCAAGTGGTTCTTGTATACCTGGCAGGTGATTTTGGCGTGTCAGGAAGTTGGTTCCAGCTAATTGAGCAGGTGGATCAGGCGTGCTTGCCTGGAGCTTCAGGCGGGTCTGGCAGGTGGTTTCGGTCTGTTCGGGGAGTGGTTCCGGCATCTCAGGCACATGGTTCTGGCACGTCTCATAGGTGGTTCCGGCCGGCCGGAGAGGTGTTTCCGGAGTGTCCGCCAAGTGGTTCTGGCGTAGCTGAAAGGTGATGTTGGCGTGACCGGCAGGTGGTTCCAGCCAGCCCGGCAGGTGATTCCGGAGTGTCTGCCGTGTGGTTCTGGCGTAGCTGGCAGGTGATTTTGGCGTATCCAGCAGGTGGTTCCGGCGAGCTCTGCAGGTGGTACCAGCATGTCCGGAACAAGTTTCTTGCACGTCTGAGAGATGGTTCCGGCATGCCCGGCAGGTGATTTGGGAGTGTCCGGCATGTGGTTCTGGCACCTCTGAGAGGTGGTTCCCGGCATGCCCGGCAGGTGATTCCGGAGTGTTCGGCATGTGGTTCTGGCACCTCTGAGAGGTGGTTCCGGCATGCCCGGCACGTGGTTCCGGAGTGTGTGCCGAGTGGTTCTGGCGTAGTCGGCAGGTGATTCTGACGTGTCCAGCAGGTGGTTCTGGGGAGTGGATCAGGTGGTTCCGGCATTCTCGGCAGGTGGTACCGGCGTGTCCGGAACATGGTTCTGGCAAGTCTGAGAGGTGATTCCGGCAGGCCCGACAGGTGATTCCGGAGTGTCCGCAACATGGTTCTGGCGTAGCCGGCAGTTGATTTTGGCGTGTCCACTAGGTGGTTCTGGGGACTGGATCAGGTGGTTCCGGCATACTCGGCAGGAGGTACCGGCGTGTCCGGAACATGGTTTTGGCAAGTCTGAGAGGTGGTTCCGGCAGGCCCGAGAGGTGATTCCGGAGTGTTCTCCAAGTGGTTCTGGCATAGCCGGCAGGTCATTTTGCATGTCCGGCGGTGGTTCCGGCGAGTCGAGCCGGTGGTTGCGGCGTATCCAGCAGGTGTTTCCGGTCTGTCCGGCAGGTGGTTCTGGCGTGACAGGCACGAGGTTCTGGCACGTCTGAGAGTTGGTTCCGGCCGGCCCGACAGGTGTTTCCATGGTGTCCGCCAAGTGGTTCTGGCATAGCTGAAAGGTGATGTTGGCGTGACCAGCAGGTGGTTCCAGAGAGCCAGGCGGGTGATTCCGGAGTGTCTGCCGTGTGGTTCTGGCGTAGCTGGCAGGTGATTTTGGCGTGTCCAGCAGGTGGTTTCGGCGAGCTCTGCAGGTGGTACCAGCGTGTCCGGAACATGGTTCTGGCACTTCTGAGAGATGGTTCCGTCATGCCAGGCAGGTGATTCCAGAGTGTCCGGCATGTGGTTCTGGCACCTCTGAGAGGTGGTTCCGGCTGCCCGGCAGGTGGTTCCGGAGTGTCTGCCGACTGGTACTGGCGTAGTCGGCAGGTGATTCTGGCGAGTCCACTAGGTGGTTCTGGGGAGTGGATCAGGTGGTTCCGGCATACTCGGCAGGTGGTACTGGCGTGTCCAGAACATGGTTCTGGCAAGTCTTAGAGGTGGTTCCGGCACGCACGACAGGTGATTCCGGAGTGTTCACCAAGTGGTTCTGGCGTAGCCGGCAGGTCATTTTGCATGTCCGGCGGTGGTTCCGGCGTCGAGCCGGTGGTTCCGGCGTGTCCGGCAGGTGCTTCTGGCGTGACCGGCACGACGTTCTGGCACGTCTGAGAGTTGGTTCCGGCCGGCCCGACAGGTGTTTCCATGGTGTCCGCCAAGTGGTTCTGGCGTAGCTGAAAGGTGATGTTGGCGTGACCAGCAGGTGGTTCCAGAGAGCCAGGCGGGTGATTCCGGAGTGTCTGCCGTGTGGTTCTGGCGTACCCGGCAGGTGATTTTGACGTGTCTGGGAGGTGCTTCTTGCAAGTCGAGCATTTGGCTCAGGCATGCTCAGCAGGTGCTTCCGGCGTGTCTGGCATGTGGTTCTGGTGTGTCTGAGAGCTGGTTCTGGCATGTCTGGCAGATGATTCCGGAGTGTCCACCAAGTGGTTGTGGCATACCCGGCAGGTGATTTTAGCGTGTCAGGTACGTGGTTCCAGCGAGTCGAGTAGGTGGTTCCGGAGTGCTCGGCAGGTGGTTCAGGCGGGTCTGGCAGGTGGTTTCATCTGTTCGGGGTGTGGTTCCAGCATCTCAGGCACATGGTTCTGGCACGTCTGAGAGGTGGTTCCGGCCGGCCGGAGAGGTGATTCCGGAGTGTTCGCCAAGTGGTTCTGGCGTAGCCGGCAGGTGATTTTGCATGTCCGGCAATGGTTCCGGCGAGTCGAGCCGGTGGTTCCGGCATGTCCGGCAGGTGATTCCTGCATTTCCAGCAGGTGGTTCCGGCATGCCCGGCAGGTGATTCCGGAGTGTCCGGCATGCGGTTCTGGCACCTCTGACAGGTGGTTCCAGCATGCCCGGCAGGTGATACCGGAGTCTCCGGCATTTGGTTCTGGCACCTCTGAGAGGTGGTTCCGGAATGCCTGGCATGTGATTCCGGAGTGTCTGCCGTGTGGTTCTGGCGTAGCTGGCAGGTGATTTTGGCGTGTCCAGCAGGTGGTTCCGGCGAGATCGGCAGGTGGTACCAGCGTGTACGGATCATGGTTCTGGCACGTGTGAAAGATGGTTTCGGCATGCCCGGCAGGTGATTCGGGAGTGTCTGGCATGTGGTTCTGGCACCTCTGAGAGGTGGTTCCGGCATGCCCGGCAGGTGATTCCGGAGTGTCCACCAAGTGGTTGTGGCATACCCGGCAGGTGATTTTAGCGTGTCAGGTAGGTGGTTCCGGCGAGTCGAGTAGGCGGTTCCGGCGTGCTCGGCAGGTGGTTCAGGCGGGTCTGGCAGGTGGTTTCGGTCTGTTCGGGGTGTGGTTCCGGCATCTCAGGCACATGGTTCTGGCACGTCTGATAGGTGGTTCCGGCCGGCCCGACAGGTGTTTCCATGGTGTCCGCCAAGTTGTTCTGGCATAGCTGGCAGGTGATGTTGGTGTGACCGGCAGCTGGTTCCAGCCAGCCCGGCAGGTGATTCCGAAGCGTTCACCAAATGGTTGTGGCGTAGCCGGAAGGTGATTTTGGCGTGTCCAGCAGGTGGTTTTGGCGAGTCGAGCAGGTGGTTCTGGCTTGCTCGGCAGGTGCTTCCGGTGTCATTGGCATGTGGTTCCGGCATGTCTTAGAGGTGGTTCCGCCATGCCCGGCAGGTGATTCCGGAGTGTTCGCCAAGTGGTTCTGGCGTAGCCAGCAGGTGATTTTGCATGTCCGGCAAGGGTTCCGGCGAGTCGAGCCGGTGGTTCCGGCATGTCCGGCAGGTGGTTCCGGCATGCCCGGCAGGTGATTCCGGAGTGTCCGGCATGGGGTTCTGGCACCTATGAGAGGTGGTTCCGGCATGCCCGGCAGGTGATACCGGACTGTTCGCCAAGTGGTTCTGGCGCAGCCGGCAGGTGATTTTGCATATCCGGCAATGGTTCCGGCGAGTCGAGCCGGTGGTTCCGGAATGTCCGGCAGGTGGTTCCGGCATGTCCGGGAGGTGGTTCCGGCATGTCCATCACGTGGTTCCAGCATGCCCTGCAGGTGATTCCGGAGTGTCCGGCATGTGGTTCTGGCACCTCTGAGAGGTGGTTCCGGCATGCCCGGCAGGTGATACCGGAGTCTCCGGCATTTGGTTCTGGCACCTCTGAGAGGTGGTTCCGGAATGCCTGGCCTGTGATTCCGGAGTGTCTGCCGAGTGATTCTGGCGTACCCGGCAGGTGATTTTGGCATGTCCGACAGGTGTTTCTTGCATGTCGACCAGGTGGCTCAGGCATGCTCATCTGGTGCTTCCGGCGTCTCTGACATGTGGTTGTGGTGTGTCTGAGAGCTGGTTCTGGCGTGTCCGGCAGATGATTCCGGAGTGTCCACCAAGTGGTTCTGGTATACCTGGCAGGCGATTGTGGCGTGTCAGGAAGGTGGTTCCGGCTAGTTGAGCAGGTGGATCAGGCGTGCTCCCCAGGGGGTTCAGGCGGGTCTGGCACGTGGTTTCGGTCTGTTCGGGGAGTGGTTCCGGCATCTCAGGCACATGGTTCTGGCACGTCTGAGAGGTGGTTGTGGCCGGCCCGACAGGTGATTCCGGAGTGTCCGCCAAGTGGTTCTGGCGTAGCTGAAAGGTGATGTTGGCGTGACCGGCAGGTGGTTCCAGCCAGCCCGGCAGGTGATTCCGGAGTGTCTGCCGAGTGGTTCTGGCGTAGCCGGCACGTGATTTTGGCGTGTCCAGCAGGTGGTTCCGGCGAGCTCGGCAGGTGGTACCGGCGTGCCCAGAACATGGTTCTGGCACATCTGAGAGATGGTTCCGGCATGCCCGGGAGGTGATTCCGGAGTGTCCGGCATGTGGTTCTGGCACCTCTGAGAGGTGGTTCCGGCATGCCCGGCAGGTGGTTCCGGAGTGTCTGCCCAGTGGTTCTGGCGTAGCCGGCAGTTGATTTTGGCGTGTCCACTAGGTGGTTCTGGGGAGTGGATCAGCTGGTTCCGGCATACTCGGCAGGTTGTACCGGCGTCTCCAGAACATGGTTCTGGCAAGTCTGAGAGGTGGTTCCGTCACGCCCGACAGGTGATTCCGGAGCGTCCGCCAAGTGTTTCTGGCATACCCCGCAGGCGATTTTGGCATGTCCGACAGGTGTTTCTTGCGAGTCGAGCAGGTGGCTCAGGCATGCTCAGCTGTTGCTTCCGGCGTCTCTGGCACGTGGTTCTGGTGTTTCTGAGAGCTGGTTCTGGCATGTCCGGCAGATGATTCCGGAGTGTCTGCCGAGTGGTTCTGGCGTAGCCGGCACGTGATTTTGGCGTGTCCAGCAGGTGGTTCCGGCGAGCTCGGCAGGTGGTACCGGCGTGCCCGGAACATGGTTCTGGCACATCTGAGAGATGGTTCCGGCATCCCCGGCAGGTGATTCCGGAGTGTCCGGCATGTGGTTCTGGCTCCTCTGAGAGGTGGTTCCGGCATGCCCAGCAGGTGGTTCCGGAGTGTCTGCCGAGTGGTTCTGGCGTAGCCGGCAGGTGATTCTGGCGTGTCCAGCAGGTGGTTCTGGGGAGTGGATCATGTCATTCCGGCATACTCGGCAGGTGGTACCAGCGTGTCCGGAACATGGTTCTGGCAAGTCTGAGAGGCGGTTCTGGCATGCCCGAGAGGTGATTCCGGAGTGTTCACCAAGTGGTTCTGGCGTAGCCGGCAGGTCATTATGCATGTCCGGCGGTGGTTCTGGCGAGTCGAGCCGGTGGTTCCGGCGTGTCCAACAGGTGTTTCCGGTCTGTCCGGCAGGTGGTTCTGGCGTGTCCGGCAAGAGGTTCTGGCACGTCTGAGAGTTGGTTCTGGCATGCCCGAAAGGTGATTCCGGAATGTCCGCCACGTGGTTCTGGCGTACCCGGCAGGTGATTTTGGCGTGTCTGGCAGGTGATTCTGGCAAGTCGAGCACTTGGCTAAGGCATGATCAGCAGGTGCTTCCGGCGTGTCTGGCACGTGGTTCTGGTGTGTCTGAGAGCTGGTTCTGGCATGTCCGGCAGATGATTCCGGAGTGTCCACCAAGTGGTTGTGGCATACCCGGCAGGTGATTTTAGCGTGTCAGGTAGGTGGTTCCGGCGAGTCGAGTAGGTGGTTCCGGCGTGCTCGCCAGGTGGTTCAGGCGGGTCTGGCAGGTGGTTTCGGTCAGTTCGGCGAGTGGTTCCGGCATCTCAGGCACATGGTTCTGGCACGTCTGAGAGGTGGTTGCGGCCAGCCCGACAGGTGTTTCCGGAGTGTCCGCCAAGTGGTTCTGGCGTAGCTGAAAGGCGATGTTGGCGTGACCGGCAGGTGGTTCCAGCCAGCCCGGCAGGTGATTCCGGAGTGTCTGCCGAGTGGTTCTGGCGTAGCCGGCAGGTGATTTTGGCGTGTCCAGAGGGTGGTTTTGGCGAGTCGAGCAGGTTGTTCTGGCGTGCTCAGCAGGTGCTTCGGGTGTCATTGGCATGTGGTTCCGGCATGTCTGAGAGGTGGTTCCGCCATGCCCGGCAGGTGATTCCGGAGTGTTCGCCAAGTGGTTCTGGCGTAGCCGGCAGGTGATTTTGCATTTCCGGCAATGGTTCCGGCGAGTCGAGCCGGTGGTTCCGGCATGTCCAGCAGGTGGATCCGGCATGCCCGGCACGTGATTCCGGAGTGTCAGGCATGTTGTTCTGGCACCTCTGAGAGGTGGTTCCGGCATGCCCGGCACTTGATACCGGAGTGTCCGGCATTTGGTTCTGGCACCTCTGAGAGGTGCTTCCGGAATGCCTGGCATGTGATTCCGGAGTGTCTGCCGAGTGGTTCTGGCGTTGCCGGCAGTTGATTTTGGCGTGTCCACTAGGTGGTTCTGGGGAGTGGATCAGCTGGTTGCGGCATACTCGGCAGGTGGTACCGGCGTGTCCAGAACATGGTTCTGGCAATTCTGAGAGGTGGTTCCGGCACGCCCGACAGGTGATTCCGGAGCGTCTGCCAAGTGTTTCTGGCGTACCCGGCAGGTGATTTTGGCATGTCCCACAGGTGTTTCTTGCGAGTCGAGCAGGTGGCTCAGGCATGATCAGCTGGTGCTTCCGGCGTCTCTGGCACGTGCTTCTGGTGTGTCTGAGAGCTGGTTCTGGCATGTCCGGCAGATGATTCCGGAGTGTCCACCAAGTGGTTCTTGTATACCTGGCAGGTGATTTTGGCGTGTCTGGAAGGTGGTTCCGGATAGTTGAGCAGGTGGATCAGGCGTGCTCGCCAGGGCGTTCAGGCGGGTCTGGCACGTGGTTTCGGTCTGTTTGGGGAGTGGTTCCGGCATCTCAGGCACATGGTTCTGGCACCTCTGAGAGGTGGTTGCGGCCGGCCCGACAGGTGTTTCCGGAGTGTCCGCCAAGTGGTTCTGGCGTAGGTGAAAGGTGATGTTGGCGTGACCGGCAGGTGGTTCCAGCCAGCCCGGCAGGTGATTCCGGAGTGTCTGCCGAGTGGTTCTGCTGTAGCCGGCAGGTGATGTTGGCGTGTCCAGCAGGTGGTTCCGGCGAGCTCGGCAGGTGGTACCGGCGTGTCCGGAACATGGTTCTGGCACGTCTGAGAGATGTTTCGGGCAAGCCCGGCAGGTGATTCTGGAGTGTCCGGCATGTGGTTCTGGCACCTCTGAGAGGTGGTTCCGACATGCCCGGCAGGTGGTTCCGGAGTGTCTGCCGAGTGGTTCTGGCGTAGTCGGTAGGTGATTCTGGGGTGTCCAGCAGGTGGTTCTGGGTAGTGGATCAGGTGGTTCCGGCATACTCGGCAGGTAGTACTGGCGTGTCCGGAACATGGTTCTGGCAAGTCTGAGAGGTGGTTACGGCATGCCCGACATGTGTTTCCAGAGTGTCCGCCAAGTGGTTCCGGCGTAGCTGAAAGGTGATGTTGGCGTGACCGGCAGGTGGTTCCAGCCAGCCCGGCAGGTGATTCCGGAGTGTCTGCCGAGTGGTTCTGGCGTAGCTGGCAGGTGATTTTGGCGTGTCCAGCGGGTGGTTTTGGCGAGTCGAGCAGCTGGTTCTGGCGTGCTCGTCAGGTGCTTCCGGTGTCATTGGCATGTGGTTCCGGCATGTCTGAGAGGTGGTTCCGCCATGCCCGGCAGGTGATTCCGGAGTGTTCGCCAAGTGGTTCTGGCGTAGCCGGCAGGTGATTTTGCATGTCCGGCAATGGTTACGGCGAGGCGAGCCGGTGGTTCCGGCATGTCCAGCAGGTGGTTCCGGCATACCCGGCAGGTGATTCCGGAGTGTCCGGCATGTGGTTCTGGCACCTCTGAGACGTGGTTCCGGCATGCCCGGCAGGTGATACCGGAGTGTCCAGCATTTGGTTCTATCACCTGTGAGAGGTGGTTCCGGAATGCCCGGCATGTGATTCCGGAGTGTCTGCCGAGTGGTTCTGGCGTAGCCGGCAGGTGATTTTGGCGTGTCCAGCAGGTGGTTCCGGCGAGCTCGGCAGCTGGTTCCGGCATGTCCGGGACATGGTTCTGGCAAGTCTGAGAGATGGTTCCGGCATGCCCGGCAGGTGATTCCGGAGTGTCCGTCATGTGGTTCTGGCACCTCTGAGAGGTGGTTTCGACATGCCCGGCAGTTGGTTATGGAGTGTCTGCCGAGTGGTTCTGGCGTAGCCGGCAGGTGATTCTGGCGTATCTAGCAGGTGGTTTTGGGGAGTGGATCAGGTGGTTCCGGCATACTCGGCAGGTGGTACCGGCGTGTCCGGAACTTGGTTCTGGCAAGTCTGAGAGGTGGTTCCGGCAGGCCCGACAGGTGATTCCGGAGTGTCCGGCATGTGGTTCTGGCACCTCTGAGAGGTGGTTCCGGAATGCCTGGCATGTGATTCCGGAGTGTCTGCCGTGTGGTTCTGGCGTAGCTGGCAGTTGATTGTGGCGTGTCCAGCAGGTATTTCTAGCGAGCTCGGCAGGTGGTACCAGCGTGTCCGGATCATGGTTCTGGCACGTCTGAGAGATGGTTCCGGCATGCCCGGCAGGTGATTCGGGAGTGTCCGTCATGTGGTTCTGGCACCTCTGAGAGGTGGTTCCGGCATGCCCGGCAGGTGATTCTGGAGTGTTCGGCATGTGGTTCTGGCACCTCTGAGAGGTGGTTCCGGCATGCCCGGCATGTGGTTCCGGAGTGTCTGCCGAGTGGTTCTGGCGTAGTCGGCAGGTGATTCTGGCGTGTCCAGCATGTGGTTCTGGGGAGTGGATCAGGTGGTTCCGGCATACTCGGCAGGTGGTACTGGCGTGTCCGGAACATGGTTCTGGCAAGTCTGAGAGGCGGTTCCGGCATGCCCGACATGTGATTCCGGAGTGTTAACCAAGTGGTTCTGGAGTAGCCGGCAGGTCATTTTGCATGTCCGGCGGTGGTTCCGGCGAGTCGAGCCGGTGGTTCCGGCGTGTCCGGCAGGTGGTTCTGGCGTGACCGGCACGAGGTTCTGGCACGTCTGAGAGTTGGTTCCGGCATGCCCGACAGTGGATTCCGGAGCGTCCGCAACGTGGTTCTGTCGTACCCGGCAGGTGATTTTGCGTGTCTGGCAGGTGCTTCTTGCAAGTCGAGCATTTGGCTCAGGCATGCTCAGCAGGTGCTTCCAGCATGTCTGGCACGTGGTTCTGGTGTGTCTGAGAGCTGGTTCTGGCATGTCCGGCAGATGATTCCGGAGTGTCCACCAAGTGGTTGTGGCATACCCGGCAGGTGATTTTAGCGTGTCAGGTAGGTGGTTCCAGCGAGTCGAGTAGGTGGTTCCGGCGTGCTCGGAAGGTGGTTCAGGCGGGGCTGGCAGGTGGTTTCGTCTGTTCGGGGTGTGGTTCCGGCATCTCAGGCACATGGTTCTGGCACGTCTGACAGATGGTTCCGGCATGCCCAGCAGGTGATACCGGAGTGTCCAGCCTTTGGTTCTGGCACGTGTGAGAGGTGTTTCCGGAATGCCCGGCATGTGATTCCGGAGTGTCTGCCGAGTGGTTCTGGCGTAGCCGGCACGTGATTTTGGCGTGTCCAGCAGGTGGTTCCGGCGAGCTCGGCAGGTGGTTCCGGCATGTCCGGAACATAGTTCTGGCACGTCTGAGAGATGGTTCCGGCATGCCCGGCAGGTGATTCCGAAGAGTTCACCAAATGGTTGTGGCGTAGCCGGCAGGTGATTTTGGCGTGTCCAGCAGGTGGTTTTGGCGAGTCGAGCAGGTGGTTCTGGCGTGCTCGGCAGGTGCTTCCGGAGTCATTGGCATGTGGTTCTGGCATGTCTGAGAGGCAGGTCATTTTGCATGCCCGGCAGGTGATTCCGGAGTGTTCGCCAAGTGGTTCTGGCGTAGCCGGCAGGTGATTTTGCATGTCCGGCAATGGTTCCGGCGAGTCGAGCCGGTGGTTCCGGCGTGTCCGGCAGGTGATTCCTGCATGTCCGGCAGGTGGTTCCGGCATGCCCGACAGGTGATTCCAGAGTGTCCGGCATGTGGTTCTGGCACCTCTGAGAGGTGGTTCCAGCATGCCCGGCAGGTGATACCGGAGTCTCTGGCATTTGGTTCTGGCACCTCTGAGAGGTGGTTCCGGAATGCCTGGCATGTGATTCCGGAGTGTCTGCCGTGTTGTTCTGGCATACCTGGCAGGTGATTTTGGCGTGTCCAGCAGGTGGTTCCAGCGAGCTCGGCAGGTGATACCAGCGTGTCCGGATCATGGTTCTGGCACGTCTGAGAGATGGTTCCGGCATGCCCGGCAGGTGATTCGGGAGTGTCCGTCATGTGGTTCTGGCGCCTCTGAGAGGTGGTTCCGGCATGCCTGGCAGGTGATTCTGGAGTGTTCGGCATGTGTTTCTGGCACCTCTGAGAGGTGGTTCCGGCATGCCCGGCAGGTGATTCTGGAGTGTCTGCCGAGTGGTTCTGGCGTAGTCGGCAGGTGATTCTGGCGTGTCAAGCAGGTGGTTCTGGGGAGTGGATCAGGTGGTTCCGGCATACTCGGCAGGTGGTACCGGCGTGTCCGGAACATGGTTCTGGCAAGTCTGAGAGGCGGTTCCGGCATGCCCGACATGTGATTCCGGAGTGTTCGCCAAGTGGTTCTGGCGTAGCCGGCAGGTCATTTTGCATGTCCGGCGGTGGTTCCGGCGAGTCGAGCCGCTGATTCAGGCGTGTCCGGCAGGTGGTTCTGGCGTGACCGGCACGAGGTTCTGGCACGTCTGAGAGTTGGTTCCGGCATGCCCAACAGGTGATTCCGGAGTGTTCGCAACGTGGTTCTGGCGTACCCGGCAGGTGATTTTGGCGTGTCTGGCAGGTGTTTCTTGCAAGTCGAGCATTTGGCTTAGGCATGCTCAGCAGGTGCTTCCGGCGTTTCTGGCACGTGGTTCTGGTGAGTCTGAGAGCTGGTTCTGGCATGTCCGGCAGATGATTCCGGAGTGTCCACCAAGTGGTTGTGGCATACCCGGCAGGTGATTTTAGCGTGTCAGGTAGGTGGTTCCAGTGAGTCGAGTAGGTGGTTCCGGAGTGCTCGGCAGGTGGTTCAGGCGGGTCTGGCAGGTGGTTTCTTCTGTTCGGGGTGTGGTTCCGGCATCTCAGGCACATGGTTCTGGCACGTCTGATAGGTGGTTCCGGCCGGCCCGACAGGTGTTTCCATGGTGTCCGCCAAGTGGTTCTGGCATAGCTGGCAGGTGATGTTGGCGTGACCGGCAGGTGGTTCCAGCCAGCCCGGCAGGTGATTCTGAAGAGTTCACCAAATGGTTGCGGCGTAGCCGGAAGGTGATTTTGGCGTGTCCAGCAGGTGGTTTTGGCGAGTCGAGCAGGTGGTTCTGGCGTATTCGGCAGGTGCTTCCGGTGTCATTGGCATGTGGTTCCGGCATGTCCGAGAGGTGGTTCCGCCATGCCCGGCAGGTGATTCTGGAGTGTTCCCCAAGTGGTTCTGGCATAGCCGGCACGTGATTTTGCATGTCCGGCAATGGTTTCGGCGAGTCGAGCCGGTGGTTCCGGCATGTCCGGCAGGTGGTTCCGGAGTGTCCGGCATGTGGTTCCAGCATGCCCGGCAGGTGATTCCGGAGTGTCTGGCATGTGGTTCTGGCACCTCTGAGAGGTGGTTCCGGCATGCCCGGCAGGTGATACCGGAGTCTCCGGCATTTGGCTCTGGCACCTCTGAGAGGTGGTTCCGGAATGCCTGGCCTGTGATTCCGGAGTGTCTGCCGAGTGGTTCTGGCGTAGCCGGCAGTTGATTTTGGCGTGTCCACTAGGTGGTTGTGGGGAGTGGATCAGCTGGTTCCGTCATACTCGGCAGGTTGTACCGGAGTGTCCAGAACATGGTTCTGGCAAGTCTGAGAGGTGGTTCCGGCACGCCCGACAGGTGATTCCGGAGCGTCCGCCAAGTGTTTCTGGCGTACCCGGCAGGTGATTTTGGCATGTCCGACAGGTGTTTCTTGCAAGTCGAGCAGGTGGCTCAGGCATGCTCAGCTGGTGCTTCCGGCGTCTGTGGCACGTGGTTGTGGTGTGTCTGAGAGCTGGTTCTGGCATGTCCGGCAGATGATTCCGGAGTCTCCACCAAGTGGTTCTGGTATACCTGTCAATCGATTTTGGCGTGTCAGGAAGTTGGTTCCGTCTAGTTGAGCAGGTGGATCAGGCGTGCTCGCCAGGGGGTTCAGGCGGGTCTGGCACGTGGTTTCGGTCTGTTCGGGGAGTGGTTCCGGCATCTCAGGCACATGGTTCTGGCACGTCTGAGATGAGGTTGTGGCCGGCCCGACAGGTGATTCCGGAGTGTCCGCCAAGTGGTTCTGGCGTTGCTGAAAGGTGATGTTGGCGTGACCGGCAGGTGGTTCCAGCCAGCCCTGCAGGTGATTCCGGAGTGTCTGCCGAGTGGTTCTGGCGTAGCCGGCACATGATTTTGGCGTGTCCAGCAGGTGGTTCCGGCGAGCTCGGCAGGTGGTACCGGCGTGTCCGGAACATGGTTCTCGCACATCTGAGAGATGGTTCCGGCCTGCCCGGCAGGTGATTCCGGAGTGTCCGGCATGCGGTTCTGGCGCCTCTGAGAGGTGGTTCCGGCATGCTCGGCAGGTGGTTCCGGAGTGTCTGCCGAGTGGTTCTGGCGTAGCCGGCAGGTGATTCTGGCGTGTCCAGCAGGTGGTTCTGGGGAGAGGATCAGGTGGTTCCAGCATACTCGGCAGGTGGTTCTGGCGTGACCGACACGAGGTTCTGGCACGTCGGAGAGTTGGTTCCGGCATGCCCAACAGGTGATTCCGGAGTGTCCGCCACGTGGTTCTACATACCCGGCAGGTGATTTTGGCGTGTCTGGCAGTGCTTCTTGCAAGTCGAGCATTTGGCTCAGGCATGCTCAGCAGGTGCTTCCGGCGTGTCTGGCACGTGGTTGTGGTGTGTCTGAGAGCTGGTTCTGGCATGTCCGGCAGATGATTCCGGAGTGTCCACCAAGTGGTTGTGGCATACCCGGCAGGTGATTTTATCGTGTCAGGGAGGTTGTTCCAGCGAGTCGAGTAGGTGGTTCCGGCGTGCTCGGCAGGTGGTTCAGGCGGGTCTGGCAGGTAGTTTCGGTCTGTTCGGGGTGTGGTTCCGGCATCTCAGGCACATGGTTGTGGCACGTCTGATAGGTGGTTCCGGCCGGCCCGACAGGTGTTTCCATGGTGTCCGCCAAGTGGTTCTGGCATAGCTGGCAGGTGATGTTGGCGTGACCGGCAGGTCGTTCCGGCCAGCCAGGCAGGTGATTCCGAAGTGTTCACCAAATGGTTGTGGCGTAGCCGGCAGGTGATTTTGGCGTGTCCAGCAGGTGGTTTTGGCGAGTCGAGCAGGTGGTTCTGGCGTGCTCGGCAGGTGCTTCCGGTGTCATTGGCATGTGGTTCCGGCATGTCTGAGAGGTGGTTCCGCCATGCCCGGCAGGTGATTCCGGAGTGTTCGCCAAGTGGTTCTGGCATAGCGAGCAGGTGATTTTGCATGTCCAGCAATGGTTCCGGCGAGTCGAGCCGGTGGTTCCGGCATGTCCGGCAGGTGGTTCCGGCATGCCCGGCAGGTGATTCCGGAGTGTCCGGCATGAGGTTCTGGCACCTCTGAGAGGTGGTTCCGGCATGCCCGGCAGGTGACACCGGAGTGTTCGCCAAGTGGTTCTGGCGTAGCCGGCAGGTGATTTTCCATGTCCGGCAATGGTTCCGGCGAGTCGAGCCGGTGGTTCCGGAATGTCCGGCAGGTGGTTCCGAAATGTCCGGCACGTGGTTCCGGCATGTCCAGCATGTGGTTCCAGCATGCCCTGCAGGTGATTCCGGACTGTCCGGCATGTGGTTCTGGCACCTCTGAGAGGTGGTTCCGGCATGCCCGGCAGGTGATACCGGAGTCTCCGGCATTTGGTTCTGGCACCTCTGAGAGGTGGTTCCGGAATGCCTGGCCTGTGATTCCGGAGTGTCTGCCGAGTGGTTCTGGCGTAGCCGGAAGTTGATTTTGGCGTGTCCACTAGGTGGTTCTGGGGAGTGGATCAGCTGGTTCCGGCATACTCGGCAGGTGGTACCGGCGTGTCCAGAACATGGTTCTGGCAAGTCTGAGAGGTGGTTCCGGAATGCCCGACAGGTGATTCCGGAGCGTCCGCCCAGTGTTTCTGGCGTACCCGGCAGGTGATTTTGGCATGTCCGACAGGTGCATCTTGCGAGTCGAGCAGTTGGCTCAGGCATGCTCAGCTGGTGCTTCCGGCGTCTCTGGCACGTGGTTCTGGTGTGTCTGAGAGCTGGTTCTGGCATGTCCGGCAGATGATTCCGGAGTGTCCACCAAGTGGTTCTTGTATACCTGGCAGGTGATTTTGGCGTGTCAGGAAGTTGGTTCCAGCTAGTTGAGCAGGTGGATCAGGCGTGCTCGCCAGGGGGTACAGGCGGGTCTGGCAGGTGGTTTCGGTCTGTTCGGGGAGTGGTTCCGGCATCTCAGGCTCATGGTTCTGGCACGTCTGAGAGGTGGTTCCGGCCGGCCCGACAGGTGTTTTCATGGTGTCCGCCAAGTGGTTCTGGCATAGCTGGCAGGTGATGTTGGCGTGACCAGCAGGTGGTTCCAGCAAGCCCGGCAGGTGATTCCGAAGAGTTCACCAAATGGTTGTGGCGTAGCCGGCAGGTGATTTTGGCGTGTCCAGCCGGTGGTTTTGGCGAGTCGAGCAGGTGGTTCTGGCGTGCTCGGCAGGTGCTTCCGGTGTCATTGGCATGTGTTTCCGGCATGTCTGAGAGGTGGTTCCGGCATGCCCGGCAGGTGGTTACGGAGTGTCTGCCGAGTGGTTCTGGAGCCAGCCCGGCAGGTGATTCCTAATAGTTCACCAAATGGTTGTGGCGTAGCCGGCAGGTGATTTTGGAATGTCAGGAAGTTGGTTCCGGCTAGTTGAGCAGGTGGATCAGGCGTGCTCGCCAGGGGGTTCAGGCGGGTCTGGCAGGTGGTTTCGGTCTGTTCGGGGAGTGGTTCCGGCATCTCAGGCACATGGTTCTGGCACGTCTGAGAGGTGGTTCCGGCCGGCCGGAGAGGTGTTTCCGGAGTGTCCGCCAAGTGGTTCTGGCGTAGCTGAAAGGTGATGTTGGCGTGACCGGCAGGTGGTTCCAGCCAGCCCGGCAGGTGAGTCAGGAGTGTCTGCCGAGTGGTTCTGGCGAAGCCGGCTGGTGATTTTGGCGTGTCCAGCAGGTGGTACCGACGTGTCCGGAACATGGTTCTGGCACGTCTGAGAGATGGTTCCGGCATGCCCGGCAGGTGATTCGGGAGTGTCCGGCATGTGGTTCTGGCACCTCTGAGAGGTGGTTTCGGCATGCCCGGCAGGTGGTTCCGGAGCGTCTGCCGAGTGGTTCTGGCGTAGCCGGCAGGTGATTCTGGCGTGTCCAGCAGGTGGTTCAGGGGAGTGGATCATGTGGATCCGGCATACTCGGCAGGTGGTACCGGCGTGTCCGGAACATGGTTCTGGCAAGTCTGAGAGGTGGTTCCGGCATGCCCCACAGGTGATTCCGGAGTGTTCGCCAAGTGGTTCTGGCGTAGCCGGCAGGTCATTTTGCATGTCCGGCGGTGGTTCCGGCGAGTCGAGCCGGTGGTTCCGGCGTGTCCGGCAGGTGGTTCTGGCGTGACCGGCACGAGGTTCTGGCACGTCTGAGAGTTGGTTCCGGCATGCCCGGCAGGTGATTCCGGAGTGTCCGACATGTGGTTCTGGCACCTCTGAGAGGTGGTTCCGGCATGCCTGGCAGGTGGTTCCGGAGTTTCTGCCGAGTGGTTCTGGCGTAGCCGGCATGTGATTCTGGCGTGTCCAGCAGGTGGTTCTGTGGAGAGGATCAGGTGGTTCCGGCATGCCCGGCAGGTGATTCCGCAGTGTCCGGCATGTGGTTCTGGCACCTCTGAGAGGTGGTTCCGGCATGCCCAGCAGTTGGTTACGGAGTGTCTGCCAAGTGGTTCTGGAGTAGCCGGCAGGTGATTCTGCCGTATCCAGCAGGTGGTTCTGGGGAGTGGATCATGTGGTTCCAGCATACTCGGCAGGTGGTACCGGCGTGTCCGTAACATGGTTCTGGCAAGTCTGAGAGGTGGTTCCGGCAGGCCCGAGAGGTGACTGGAGTGTTCGCCAAGCGATTCTGGAATAGCCGGCAGGTCATTTTGCATGTCCGGTGGTGGTTCCGGCGAGTCGAGCCGGTGGTTGCGGCGTATCCAGCAGGTGTTTCCGGTCTGTCCGGCAGGTGGTTCTGGCGTGACCGGCATGAGGTTCTGGCACGTCTGAGATTTGGTTCCGGCATGCCCGACAGGTGATTCCGGAGTGTCCGCCACGTGGTTCTGGCGTACCCGGCAGGTGATTTTGGCGTGTCAGGCAGGTGTTTCTTGCAAGTCGAGCATTTGGCTCAGGCATGCTCAGCAGGTGCTTCCGGCGTGTCTGGCGCGTGGTTCTGGTGTGTCTGAGAGCTGGTTCTGGCATGTCCGGTAGATGATTCCGGAGTGTCCACCAAGTGGTTGTGGCATACCCGGCAGGTGATTTTAGCATGTCAGGTAGGTGGTTCCGGCGATTCGAGTAGGCGGTTCCGGCGTGCTCGTCAGGTGGTTCAGGCGGGTCTGGAAGGTGGTTTCGGTCTGTTCGGGGTGTGGTTCCGGCATCTCAGGCACATGGTTCTGGCACGTCTCATAGGTGGTTCCGGCCGGCCCGACAGGTGTTTCCATGGTGTCCGCCAAGTGGTTCTCGCATAGCTGGCAGGTGATGTTGGCGTGACCGGCAGGTGGTTCCACCCAGCACGGCAGGTGATTCCGAAGCGTTCACCAAATGGTTGTGGCGTACCCGGCAGGTGATTTTGGCGTGTCCAGCAGGTGGTTCCGGCGAGCTCGGCAGGTGGTTCCGGCATGTCCGGAACATAGTTCTGGCACGTCTGAGAGATGGTTCCGGCATGCCCGGCAGGTGATTCCGAAGAGTTCACCAAATGGTTGTGGCGTAGCCGGCAGGTGATTTTGGCGTGTCCAGCAGGTGGTTTTGGCGAGTCGAGCAGGTGGTTCTGGCGTGCTCGGCAGGTGCTTCCGGAGTCATTGGCATGTGGTTCTGGCATGTCTGAGAGGCAGGTCATTTTGCATGCCCGGCAGGTGATTCCGGAGTGTTCGCCAAGTGGTTCTGGCGTAGCCGGCAGGTGATTTTGCATGTCCGGCAATGGTTCCGGCGAGTCGAGCCGGTGGTTCCGGCGTGTCCGGCAGGTGATTCCTGCATGTCCGGCAGGTGGTTCCGGCATGCCCGACAGGTGATTCCAGAGTGTCCGGCATGTGGTTCTGGCACCTCTGAGAGGTGGTTCCAGCATGCCCGGCAGGTGATACCGGAGTCTCTGGCATTTGGTTCTGGCACCTCTGAGAGGTGGTTCCGGAATGCCTGGCATGTGATTCCGGAGTGTCTGCCGTGTTGTTCTGGCATACCTGGCAGGTGATTTTGGCGTGTCCAGCAGGTGGTTCCAGCGAGCTCGGCAGGTGATACCAGCGTGTCCGGATCATGGTTCTGGCACGTCTGAGAGATGGTTCCGGCATGCCCGGCAGGTGATTCGGGAGTGTCCGTCATGTGGTTCTGGCGCCTCTGAGAGGTGGTTCCGGCATGCCTGGCAGGTGATTCTGGAGTGTTCGGCATGTGTTTCTGGCACCTCTGAGAGGTGGTTCCGGCATGCCCGGCAGGTGATTCTGGAGTGTCTGCCGAGTGGTTCTGGCGTAGTCGGCAGGTGATTCTGGCGTGTCAAGCAGGTGGTTCTGGGGAGTGGATCAGGTGGTTCCGGCATACTCGGCAGGTGGTACCGGCGTGTCCGGAACATGGTTCTGGCAAGTCTGAGAGGCGGTTCCGGCATGCCCGACATGTGATTCCGGAGTGTTCGCCAAGTGGTTCTGGCGTAGCCGGCAGGTCATTTTGCATGTCCGGCGGTGGTTCCGGCGAGTCGAGCCGCTGATTCAGGCGTGTCCGGCAGGTGGTTCTGGCGTGACCGGCACGAGGTTCTGGCACGTCTGAGAGTTGGTTCCGGCATGCCCAACAGGTGATTCCGGAGTGTTCGCAACGTGGTTCTGGCGTACCCGGCAGGTGATTTTGGCGTGTCTGGCAGGTGTTTCTTGCAAGTCGAGCATTTGGCTTAGGCATGCTCAGCAGGTGCTTCCGGCGTTTCTGGCACGTGGTTCTGGTGAGTCTGAGAGCTGGTTCTGGCATGTCCGGCAGATGATTCCGGAGTGTCCACCAAGTGGTTGTGGCATACCCGGCAGGTGATTTTAGCGTGTCAGGTAGGTGGTTCCAGTGAGTCGAGTAGGTGGTTCCGGAGTGCTCGGCAGGTGGTTCAGGCGGGTCTGGCAGGTGGTTTCTTCTGTTCGGGGTGTGGTTCCGGCATCTCAGGCACATGGTTCTGGCACGTCTGATAGGTGGTTCCGGCCGGCCCGACAGGTGTTTCCATGGTGTCCGCCAAGTGGTTCTGGCATAGCTGGCAGGTGATGTTGGCGTGACCGGCAGGTGGTTCCAGCCAGCCCGGCAGGTGATTCTGAAGAGTTCACCAAATGGTTGTGGCGTAGCCGGAAGGTGATTTTGGCGTGTCCAGCAGGTGGTTTTGGCGAGTCGAGCAGGTGGTTCTGGCGTATTCGGCAGGTGCTTCCGGTGTCATTGGCATGTGGTTCCGGCATGTCCGAGAGGTGGTTCCGCCATGCCCGGCAGGTGATTCTGGAGTGTTCCCCAAGTGGTTCTGGCATAGCCGGCACGTGATTTTGCATGTCCGGCAATGGTTTCGGCGAGTCGAGCCGGTGGTTCCGGCATGTCCGGCAGGTGGTTCCGGAGTGTCCGGCATGTGGTTCCAGCATGCCCGGCAGGTGATTCCGGAGTGTCCGGCATGTGGTTCTGGCACCTCTGAGAGGTGGTTCCGGCATGCCCGGCAGGTGATACCGGAGTCTCCGGCATTTGGCTCTGGCACCTCTGAGAGGTGGTTCCGGAATGCCTGGCCTGTGATTCCGGAGTGTCTGCCGAGTGGTTCTGGCGTAGCCGGCAGTTGATTTTGGCGTGTCCACTAGGTGGTTGTGGGGAGTGGATCAGCTGGTTCCGTCATACTCGGCAGGTTGTACCGGAGTGTCCAGAACATGGTTCTGGCAAGTCTGAGAGGTGGTTCCGGCACGCCCGACAGGTGATTCCGGAGCGTCCGCCAAGTGTTTCTGGCGTACCCGGCAGGTGATTTTGGCATGTCCGACAGGTGTTTCTTGCAAGTCGAGCAGGTGGCTCAGGCATGCTCAGCTGGTGCTTCCGGCGTCTGTGGCACGTGGTTGTGGTGTGTCTGAGAGCTGGTTCTGGCATGTCCGGCAGATGATTCCGGAGTCTCCACCAAGTGGTTCTGGTATACCTGTCAAGCGATTTTGGCGTGTCAGGAAGTTGGTTCCGTCTAGTTGAGCAGGTGGATCAGGCGTGCTCGCCAGGGGGTTCAGGCGGGTCTGGCACGTGGTTTCGGTCTGTTCGGGGAGTGGTTCCGGCATCTCAGGCACATGGTTCTGGCACGTCTGAGATGAGGTTGTGGCCGGCCCGACAGGTGATTCCGGAGTGTCCGCCAAGTGGTTCTGGCGTTGCTGAAAGGTGATGTTGGCGTGACCGGCAGGTGGTTCCAGCCAGCCCTGCAGGTGATTCCGGAGTGTCTGCCGAGTGGTTCTGGCGTAGCCGGCACATGATTTTGGCGTGTCCAGCAGGTGGTTCCGGCGAGCTCGGCAGGTGGTACCGGCGTGTCCGGAACATGGTTCTCGCACATCTGAGAGATGGTTCCGGCCTGCCCGGCAGGTGATTCCGGAGTGTCCGGCATGCGGTTCTGGCGCCTCTGAGAGGTGGTTCCGGCATGCTCGGCAGGTGGTTCCGGAGTGTCTGCCGAGTGGTTCTGGCGTAGCCGGCAGGTGATTCTGGCGTGTCCAGCAGGTGGTTCTGGGGAGAGGATCAGGTGGTTCCAGCATACTCGGCAGGTGGTTCTGGCGTGACCGACACGAGGTTCTGGCACGTCGGAGAGTTGGTTCCGGCATGCCCAACAGGTGATTCCGGAGTGTCCGCCACGTGGTTCTACATACCCGGCAGGTGATTTTGGCGTGTCTGGCAGTGCTTCTTGCAAGTCGAGCATTTGGCTCAGGCATGCTCAGCAGGTGCTTCCGGCGTGTCTGGCACGTGGTTGTGGTGTGTCTGAGAGCTGGTTCTGGCATGTCCGGCAGATGATTCCGGAGTGTCCACCAAGTGGTTGTGGCATACCCGGCAGGTGATTTTATCGTGTCAGGGAGGTTGTTCCAGCGAGTCGAGTAGGTGGTTCCGGCGTGCTCGGCAGGTGGTTCAGGCGGGTCTGGCAGGTAGTTTCGGTCTGTTCGGGGTGTGGTTCCGGCATCTCAGGCACATGGTTGTGGCACGTCTGATAGGTGGTTCCGGCCGGCCCGACAGGTGTTTCCATGGTGTCCGCCAAGTGGTTCTGGCATAGCTGGCAGGTGATGTTGGCGTGACCGGCAGGTCGTTCCGGCCAGCCAGGCAGGTGATTCCGAAGTGTTCACCAAATGGTTGTGGCGTAGCCGGCAGGTGATTTTGGCGTGTCCAGCAGGTGGTTTTGGCGAGTCGAGCAGGTGGTTCTGGCGTGCTCGGCAGGTGCTTCCGGTGTCATTGGCATGTGGTTCCGGCATGTCTGAGAGGTGGTTCCGCCATGCCCGGCAGGTGATTCCGGAGTGTTCGCCAAGTGGTTCTGGCATAGCGAGCAGGTGATTTTGCATGTCCAGCAATGGTTCCGGCGAGTCGAGCCGGTGGTTCCGGCATGTCCGGCAGGTGGTTCCGGCATGCCCGGCAGGTGATTCCGGAGTGTCCGGCATGAGGTTCTGGCACCTCTGAGAGGTGGTTCCGGCATGCCCGGCAGGTGACACCGGAGTGTTCGCCAAGTGGTTCTGGCGTAGCCGGCAGGTGATTTTCCATGTCCGGCAATGGTTCCGGCGAGTCGAGCCGGTGGTTCCGGAATGTCCGGCAGGTGGTTCCGAAATGTCCGGCACGTGGTTCCGGCATGTCCAGCATGTGGTTCCAGCATGCCCTGCAGGTGATTCCGGACTGTCCGGCATGTGGTTCTGGCACCTCTGAGAGGTGGTTCCGGCATGCCCGGCAGGTGATACCGGAGTCTCCGGCATTTGGTTCTGGCACCTCTGAGAGGTGGTTCCGGAATGCCTGGCCTGTGATTCCGGAGTGTCTGCCGAGTGGTTCTGGCGTAGCCGGAAGTTGATTTTGGCGTGTCCACTAGGTGGTTCTGGGGAGTGGATCAGCTGGTTCCGGCATACTCGGCAGGTGGTACCGGCGTGTCCAGAACATGGTTCTGGCAAGTCTGAGAGGTGGTTCCGGAATGCCCGACAGGTGATTCCGGAGCGTCCGCCCAGTGTTTCTGGCGTACCCGGCAGGTGATTTTGGCATGTCCGACAGGTGCATCTTGCGAGTCGAGCAGTTGGCTCAGGCATGCTCAGCTGGTGCTTCCGGCGTCTCTGGCACGTGGTTCTGGTGTGTCTGAGAGCTGGTTCTGGCATGTCCGGCAGATGATTCCGGAGTGTCCACCAAGTGGTTCTTGTATACCTGGCAGGTGATTTTGGCGTGTCAGGAAGTTGGTTCCAGCTAGTTGAGCAGGTGGATCAGGCGTGCTCGCCAGGGGGTACAGGCGGGTCTGGCAGGTGGTTTCGGTCTGTTCGGGGAGTGGTTCCGGCATCTCAGGCTCATGGTTCTGGCACGTCTGAGAGGTGGTTCCGGCCGGCCCGACAGGTGTTTTCATGGTGTCCGCCAAGTGGTTCTGGCATAGCTGGCAGGTGATGTTGGCGTGACCAGCAGGTGGTTCCAGCAAGCCCGGCAGGTGATTCCGAAGAGTTCACCAAATGGTTGTGGCGTAGCCGGCAGGTGATTTTGGCGTGTCCAGCCGGTGGTTTTGGCGAGTCGAGCAGGTGGTTCTGGCGTGCTCGGCAGGTGCTTCCGGTGTCATTGGCATGTGTTTCCGGCATGTCTGAGAGGTGGTTCCGGCATGCCCGGCAGGTGGTTACGGAGTGTCTGCCGAGTGGTTCTGGAGCCAGCCCGGCAGGTGATTCCTAATAGTTCACCAAATGGTTGTGGCGTAGCCGGCAGGTGATTTTGGAATGTCAGGAAGTTGGTTCCGGCTAGTTGAGCAGGTGGATCAGGCGTGCTCGCCAGGGGGTTCAGGCGGGTCTGGCAGGTGGTTTCGGTCTGTTCGGGGAGTGGTTCCGGCATCTCAGGCACATGGTTCTGGCACGTCTGAGAGGTGGTTCCGGCCGGCCGGAGAGGTGTTTCCGGAGTGTCCGCCAAGTGGTTCTGGCGTAGCTGAAAGGTGATGTTGGCGTGACCGGCAGGTGGTTCCAGCCAGCCCGGCAGGTGAGTCAGGAGTGTCTGCCGAGTGGTTCTGGCGAAGCCGGCTGGTGATTTTGGCGTGTCCAGCAGGTGGTACCGACGTGTCCGGAACATGGTTCTGGCACGTCTGAGAGATGGTTCCGGCATGCCCGGCAGGTGATTCGGGAGTGTCCGGCATGTGGTTCTGGCACCTCTGAGAGGTGGTTTCGGCATGCCCGGCAGGTGGTTCCGGAGCGTCTGCCGAGTGGTTCTGGCGTAGCCGGCAGGTGATTCTGGCGTGTCCAGCAGGTGGTTCAGGGGAGTGGATCATGTGGATCCGGCATACTCGGCAGGTGGTACCGGCGTGTCCGGAACATGGTTCTGGCAAGTCTGAGAGGTGGTTCCGGCATGCCCCACAGGTGATTCCGGAGTGTTCGCCAAGTGGTTCTGGCGTAGCCGGCAGGTCATTTTGCATGTCCGGCGGTGGTTCCGGCGAGTCGAGCCGGTGGTTCCGGCGTGTCCGGCAGGTGGTTCTGGCGTGACCGGCACGAGGTTCTGGCACGTCTGAGAGTTGGTTCCGGCATGCCCGGCAGGTGATTCCGGAGTGTCCGGCATGTGGTTCTGGCACCTCTGAGAGGTGGTTCCGGCATGCCCGGCAGGTGGTTCCGGAGTGTCTGCCGAGTGGTTCTGGCGTAGCCGGCATGTGATTCTGGCGTGTCCAGCAGGTGGTTCTGTGGAGTGGATCAGGTGGTTCCGGCATGCCCGGCAGGTGATTCCGCAGTGTCCGGCATGTGGTTCTGGCACCTCTGAGAGGTGGTTCCGGCATGCCCAGCAGTTGGTTACGGAGTGTCTGCCAAGTGGTTCTGGAGTAGCCGGCAGGTGATTCTGCCGTATCCAGCAGGTGGTTCTGGGGAGTGGATCATGTGGTTCCAGCATACTCGGCAGGTGGTACCGGCGTGTCCGTAACATGGTTCTGGCAAGTCTGAGAGGTGGTTCCGGCAGGCCCGAGAGGTGACTGGAGTGTTCGCCAAGCGATTCTGGAATAGCCGGCAGGTCATTTTGCATGTCCGGTGGTGGTTCCGGCGAGTCGAGCCGGTGGTTGCGGCGTATCCAGCAGGTGTTTCCGGTCTGTCCGGCAGGTGGTTCTGGCGTGACCGGCATGAGGTTCTGGCACGTCTGAGATTTGGTTCCGGCATGCCCGACAGGTGATTCCGGAGTGTCCGCCACGTGGTTCTGGCGTACCCGGCAGGTGATTTTGGCGTGTCAGGCAGGTGTTTCTTGCAAGTCGAGCATTTGGCTCAGGCATGCTCAGCAGGTGCTTCCGGCGTGTCTGGCGCGTGGTTCTGGTGTGTCTGAGAGCTGGTTCTGGCATGTCCGGTAGATGATTCCGGAGTGTCCACCAAGTGGTTGTGGCATACCCGGCAGGTGATTTTAGCATGTCAGGTAGGTGGTTCCGGCGATTCGAGTAGGCGGTTCCGGCGTGCTCGTCAGGTGGTTCAGGCGGGTCTGGAAGGTGGTTTCGGTCTGTTCGGGGTGTGGTTCCGGCATCTCAGGCACATGGTTCTGGCACGTCTCATAGGTGGTTCCGGCCGGCCCGACAGGTGTTTCCATGGTGTCCGCCAAGTGGTTCTCGCATAGCTGGCAGGTGATGTTGGCGTGACCGGCAGGTGGTTCCACCCAGCACGGCAGGTGATTCCGAAGCGTTCACCAAATGGTTGTGGCGTACCCGGCAGGTGATTTTGGCGTGTCCAGCAGGTGGATTTGGCGAGTCGAGCAGGTGGTTCTGGCGTGCTCGGCAGGTGCATCCGGTGTCATTGGCATGTGGTTCCGGCATGTCTGAGAGGTGGTTCCGCCATGCCCGGCAGGTGATTCCGCATTGTTCGCCAAGTGGTTCTGGCGTAGCCGGCAGGTGATTTTCCATGTCCGGCAATGGTTCCGGCGAGTCGAGCCGGTGGTTCCGGCATGTCCAGCAGGTGGTTCCGGCATGCCCGGCAGGTGATTCCGGAGTGTCCGGCATGGGGTTCTGGCACCTCTGAGAGGTGGTTCCAGCATGCCCGGCAGGTGATACCGGAGTGTTCGCCAAGTGGTTCTGGCGTAGCCGGCAGGAGATTTTGCATGTCCGGCAATGGTTCCGGCGAGTCAAGCCCGTGGTTCCGGAATGTCCGGCAGGTGGTTCCGGCATGTCCGGCAGGTGGTTCCGTCATGTCCAGCACGTGGTTCCAGCATGCCCTGCAGGTGATTCCGGAGTGTCCGGCATGTGGTTCTGGCACCTCTGAGAGGTGGTTCCGGCATGCCCGGCAGGTGATACCGGAGTGTCCGGCATTTGGTTCTGGCACCTCTGAGAGCTGGTTCCGGAATGACTGGCCTGTGATTCCGGAGTGTCTGCCGAGTGGTTCTGGCGTAGCCGGCAGTTGATTTTGGCGTGTCCACTAGGTGGTTCTGGGGAGTGGATCAGCTGGTTCCGGCATACTCGGCAGGTGGTACCGGCGTGTCCAGAACATGGTTCTGGCAAGTCTGAGAGGTGGTTCCGGACCGCCCGACAGGTGATTCCGGAGCGTCCGCCCAGTGTTTCTGGCGTACCCGGCAGGTGGTTTTGGCATGTCCGACAGGTGTATCTTGCGAGTCGCTCAGGTGGCTCAGGCATGCTCAGCTGGTGCTTCCGGCGTCTCTGGCACGTGGTTCTGGTGTGTCTGAGAGCTGGTTCTGGCATGTCCGGCAGATGATTCGGAGTGTCCACCAAGTGGTTCTGGTATACGTGGCAGGTGATTTTGGCGTGTCAGGAAGTTGGTTCCGGCTAGTTGAGCAGGTGGATCAGGCGTGCTTGCCAGGGGCTTCAGGCGGGTCTGGCACGTGTTTTCGGTCTGTTCGGGGAGTGGTTCCGGCATCTCAGGCACATGGTTCTGGCACGTCTGAGAGGTGGTTGTGGCCGGCCCGACAGGTGATTCCGGAGTGTCCGCCAAGTGGTTCTGTCGTAGCTGTAAGGTGATGTTGGCATGACCGGCAGATGGTTCCAGCCAGCCCGGCAGGTGATTCCGGAGTGTCTGCCGAGTGGTTCTGGCGTAGCCGGCACGTGATTTTGGCATGTCCAGCAGGTGGTTCCGGCGAGCTCGGCAGGTGGTACCGGCGTGTCCGGAACATGGTTCTGGCACATCTGAGAGATGGTTCCGGCATGCCCGGCAGGTGATTCCGGAGTGTCCGGCATGTGGTTCTGGCACCTCTGAGATGTGGTTCCGGCATGCCCGGCAGGTGGTTCCGGAGCGTCTGCCGAGTGGTTCTGGCGTAGCCGGCAGGTGATTCTGGCGTGTCCAGCAGGTGGTTCAGGGGAGTGGATCATGTGGATCCGGCATACTCGGCAGGTGGTACCGGCGTGTCCGGAACATGGTTCTGGCAAGTCTGAGAGGTGGTTCCGGCATGCCCCACAGGTGATTCCGGAGTGTTCGCCAAGTGGTTCTGGCGTAGCCGGCAGGTCATTTTGCATGTCCGGCGGTGGTTCCGGCGAGTCGAGCCGGTGGTTCCGGCGTGTCCGGCAGGTGGTTCTGGCGTGACCGGCACGAGGTTCTGGCACGTCTGAGAGTTGGTTCCGGCATGCCCGGCAGGTGATTCCGGAGTGTCCGACATGTGGTTCTGGCACCTCTGAGAGGTGGTTCCGGCATGCCTGGCAGGTGGTTCCGGAGTTTCTGCCGAGTGGTTCTGGCGTAGCCGGCATGTGATTCTGGCGTGTCCAGCAGGTGGTTCTGTGGAGAGGATCAGGTGGTTCCGGCATGCCCGGCAGGTGATTCCGCAGTGTCCGGCATGTGGTTCTGGCACCTCTGAGAGGTGGTTCCGGCATGCCCAGCAGTTGGTTACGGAGTGTCTGCCAAGTGGTTCTGGAGTAGCCGGCAGGTGATTCTGCCGTATCCAGCAGGTGGTTCTGGGGAGTGGATCATGTGGTTCCAGCATACTCGGCAGGTGGTACCGGCGTGTCCGTAACATGGTTCTGGCAAGTCTGAGAGGTGGTTCCGGCAGGCCCGAGAGGTGACCGGAGTGTTCGCCAAGCGATTCTGGTATAGCCGGCAGGTCATTTTGCATGTCCGGTGGTGGTTCCGGCGAGTCGAGCCGGTGGTTGCGGCGTATCCAGCAGGTGTTTCCGGTCTGTCCGGCAGGTGGTTCTGGCGTGACCGGCATGAGGTTCTGGCACGTCTGAGATTTGGTTCCGGCATGCCCGACAGGTGATTCCGGAGTGTCCGCCACGTGGTTCTGGCGTACCCGGCAGGTGATTTTGGCGTGTCTGGCAGGTGTTTCTTGCAAGTCGAGCATTTGGCTCAGGCATGCTCAGCAGGTGCTTCCGGCGTGTCTGGCGCGTGGTTCTGGTGTGTCTGAGAGCTGGTTCTGGCATGTCCGGTAGATGATTCCGGAGTGTCCACCAAGTGGTTGTGGCATACCCGGCAGGTGATTTTAGCATGTCAGGTAGGTGGTTCCGGCGATTCGAGTAGGCGGTTCCGGCGTGCTCGTCAGGTGGTTCAGGCGGGTCTGGAAGGTGGTTTCGGTCTGTTCGGGGTGTGGTTCCGGCATCTCAGGCACATGGTTCTGGCACGTCTCATAGGTGGTTCCGGCCGGCCCGACAGGTGTTTCCATGGTGTCCGCCAAGTGGTTCTCGCATAGCTGGCAGGTGATGTTGGCGTGACCGGCAGGTGGTTCCACCCAGCACGGCAGGTGATTCCGAAGCGTTCACCAAATGGTTGTGGCGTACCCGGCAGGTGATTTTGGCGTGTCCAGCAGGTGGATTTGGCGAGTCGAGCAGGTGGTTCTGGCGTGCTCGGCAGGTGCATCCGGTGTCATTGGCATGTGGTTCCGGCATGTCTGAGAGGTGGTTCCGCCATGCCCGGCAGGTGATTCCGCATTGTTCGCCAAGTGGTTCTGGCGTAGCCGGCAGGTGATTTTCCATGTCCGGCAATGGTTCCGGCGAGTCGAGCCGGTGGTTCCGGCATGTCCAGCAGGTGGTTCCGGCATGCCCGGCAGGTGATTCCGGAGTGTCCGGCATGGGGTTCTGGCACCTCTGAGAGGTGGTTCCAGCATGCCCGGCAGGTGATACCGGAGTGTTCGCCAAGTGGTTCTGGCGTAGCCGGCAGGAGATTTTGCATGTCCGGCAATGGTTCCGGCGAGTCAAGCCCGTGGTTCCGGAATGTCCGGCAGGTGGTTCCGGCATGTCCGGCAGGTGGTTCCGTCATGTCCAGCACGTGGTTCCAGCATGCCCTGCAGGTGATTCCGGAGTGTCCGGCATGTGGTTCTGGCACCTCTGAGAGGTGGTTCCGGCATGCCCGGCAGGTGATACCGGAGTGTCCGGCATTTGGTTCTGGCACCTCTGAGAGCTGGTTCCGGAATGACTGGCCTGTGATTCCGGAGTGTCTGCCGAGTGGTTCTGGCGTAGCCGGCAGTTGATTTTGGCGTGTCCACTAGGTGGTTCTGGGGAGTGGATCAGCTGGTTCCGGCATACTCGGCAGGTGGTACCGGCGTGTCCAGAACATGGTTCTGGCAAGTCTGAGAGGTGGTTCCGGACCGCCCGACAGGTGATTCCGGAGC
The DNA here is from genome assembly GCF_041296265.1 of Equus caballus. NCBI lineage: Eukaryota > Metazoa > Chordata > Mammalia > Perissodactyla > Equidae > Equus > Equus caballus. The sequence continues at coordinate 6,381,475 of NC_091708.1, read as the reverse complement.
GTCCGCCCAGTGTTTCTGGCGTACCCGGCAGGTGGTTTTGGCATGTCCGACAGGTGTATCTTGCGAGTCGCTCAGGTGGCTCAGGCATGCTCAGCTGGTGCTTCCGGCGTCTCTGGCACGTGGTTCTGGTGTGTCTGAGAGCTGGTTCTGGCATGTCCGGCAGATGATTCGGAGTGTCCACCAAGTGGTTCTGGTATACGTGGCAGGTGATTTTGGCGTGTCAGGAAGTTGGTTCCGGCTAGTTGAGCAGGTGGATCAGGCGTGCTTGCCAGGGGCTTCAGGCGGGTCTGGCACGTGTTTTCGGTCTGTTCGGGGAGTGGTTCCGGCATCTCAGGCACATGGTTCTGGCACGTCTGAGAGGTGGTTGTGGCCGGCCCGACAGGTGATTCCGGAGTGTCCGCCAAGTGGTTCTGTCGTAGCTGTAAGGTGATGTTGGCATGACCGGCAGATGGTTCCAGCCAGCCCGGCAGGTGATTCCGGAGTGTCTGCCGAGTGGTTCTGGCGTAGCCGGCACGTGATTTTGGCGTGTCCAGCAGGTGGTTCCGGCGAGCTCGGCAGGTGGTACCGGCGTGTCCGGAACATGGTTCTGGCACATCTGAGAGATGGTTCCGGCATGCCCGGCAGGTGATTCCGGAGTGTCCGGCATGTGGTTCTGGCACCTCTGAGATGTGGTTCCGGCATGCCCGGCAGGTGGTTCCGGAGCGTCTGCAGAGTGGTTCTGGCGTAGCCGGCAGGTGATTCTGGCGTGTCCAGCAGGTGGTTCAGGGGAGTGGATCATGTGGATCCGGCATACTCGGCAGGTGGTACCGGCGTGTCCGGAACATGGTTCTGGCAAGTCTGAGAGGTGGTTCCGGCATGCCCCACAGGTGATTCCGGAGTGTTCGCCAAGTGGTTCTGGCGTAGCCGGCAGGTCATTTTGCATGTCCGGCGGTGGTTCCGGCGAGTCGAGCCGGTGGTTCCGGCGTGTCCGGCAGGTGGTTCTGGCGTGACCGGCACGAGGTTCTGGCACGTCTGAGAGTTGGTTCCGGCATGCCCGACAGGTGATTCCGGAGTGTCCGCAACGTGATTCTGGCGTACCCGGCAGGTGATTTTGGCGTGTCAGGCAGGTGTTTCTTGCAAGTCGAGCATTTGGCTCAGGCATGCTCAGCAGGTGCTTCCGGCGTGTCTGGCACGCGGTTCTGGTGAGTCTGAGAGCTGGTTCTGGCATGTCCGGCAGATGATTCCGGAGTGTCCACCAGGTGGTTGTGGCATACCCGGCAGGTGATTTTAGCGTGTCAGGTAGGTGGTTCCAGCGAGTCGAGTAGGTGGTTCCGGCGTGCTCGGCAGGTGGTTCAGGCGGGTCTGGCAGGTGGTTTCGTCTGTTCGGGGTGTGGTTCCGGCATTTCAGGCACATGGTTCTGGCACGTCTGATAGGTGGTTCCGGCCGGCCCGACAGGTGTTTCCATGGTGTCCACCAAGTGGTTCTGGCATAGCTGGCAGGTGATGTTGGCGTGACCGGCAGGTGGTTCCAGCCAGCCCGGCAGGTGATTCCGAAGTGTTCACCAAATGGTTGTGGCGTAGCCGGAAGGTGATTTTGGCATGTCCAGCAGGTGGTTTTGGCGAGTCGGGCAGGTGGTTCTGGCGTGCTCGGCAGGTGCTTCCGGTGTCATTGGCATGTGGTTCAGTCATCTCTGAGAGGCCGTTCCGCCATGCCCGGCAGGTGATTCCGGAGTGTTACCCAAGTGGTTCTGGCATAGCCGGCAGGTGATTTTGCATGTCCGGCAATGGTTCCGGCGAGTCGAGCTGGTGGTTCCGGCATGTCCGGCAGGTGGTTCCGGCATGCCCGGCAGGTGATTCCGGAGTGTCCGACATGTGGTTCCAGCATGCCCGGCAGCTGATTCCGGAGTGTCCGGCATGCGGTTCTGGCACCTCTGAGAGGTGGTTCCGGCATGCCCGGCAGGTGATACCGGAGTCTCCGGCATTTGGCTCTGGCGCCTCTGAGAGGTGGTTCCGGAATGCCTGGCATGTGATTCCGGAGTGTCTGCCGAGTGGTTCTGGCGTAGCCGGCAGTTGATTTTGGCGTGTCCACTAGGTGATTGTGGGGAGTGGATCAGCTGGTTCCGGCATACTCGGCAGGTTGTACCGGCGTCTCCAGAACATGGTTCTGGCAAGTCTGAGAGGTGGTTCCGGCACGCCCGACAGGTGATTCCGGAGCGTCCGCCAAGTGTTTCTGGCGTACCCGGCAGGCGATTTTGGCATGTCCGACAGGTGTTTCTTGCGAGTCGAGCAGGTGGCTCAGGCATGCTCAGCTGTTGCTTCCGGCGTCTCTGGCACGTGGTTCTGGTGTGTCTGAGAGCTGGTTCTGGCATGTCCGACAGATGATTCCGGAGTGTCCACCAAGTGGTTCTGGTATACCTGACAGGCGATTTTGGTGTGTCAGGCAGGTGGTTCCGGCTAGTTGAGCAGGTGGATCAGGCCTGCTCCCCAGGGGGTTCAGGCGGGTCTGGCACGTGGTTTCGGTCTGTTCGGGGAGTGGTTCCGGCATCTCAGGCACATGGTTCTGGCACGTCTGAGAGGTGGTTCCGGCATGCCCGACAGGTGTTTCCGGAGTGTCCGCCACATGGTTCTGGCATACCCGGCAGGTGATTTTGGCGTGTCTGACAGGTGTTCTTGCAAGTCGAGCATTTGGCTCAGGCATGCTCAGCAGGTGCTTCCGGCGTGTCTGGCACGTGGTTCTGGTGTTTCTGAGAGCTGGTTGTGGCATGTCCGGCAGATGATTCCGGAGTGTCCACCAAGTGGTTGTGGCATACCCGGCAGGTGATTTTAGCGTGTCAGGTAGGTGGTTCCGGCGAGTCGAGTAGGTGGTTCCGGCGTGCTCGGCAGGTGGTTCAGGCGGGTCTGGCAGGTGGTTTCAGTCTGTTCGGGGAGTGGTTCCGGCATCTCAGGCACATGGTTCTGGCACGTCTGATTGGTGGTTCCGGCCGGCCCGTCAGGTGTTTCCATGGTTTCTGGCAAGTGGTTCTGGCATAGCTGGCAGGTGATGTTGGCGTGACCGGCAGGTGGTTCCAGCCAGCCCGGCAGGTGATTCCGAAGCGTTCACCAAATGGTTGTGGCGTAGCCGGCAGGTGATTTTGGCGTGTCCAGCAGGTGGTTTTGGCGAGTCGAGCAGGTGGTTCTGGCGTGCTCTGCAGGTGCTTCCGGTGTCATTGGTATGTGGTTCCGGCATGTCTGAGAGGTGGCTCCGGCATGCACGGCAGGTGGTTCCGGAGTGTCTGCCGAGTGGTTCTGGAGCCAGCCCGGCAGGTGATTCCGAAGAGTTCACCAAATGTTTGTGGCGTAGCCGGCAGGTGATTTTGGCGTGTCCAGCAGGTGGTTCCGGCGAGCTCGGCAGGTGGTACCGGCGTGCCCGGAACATGGTTCTGGCACGTCTGAGAGATGGTTCGTGCATGCCCGGCAGGTGATTCCGGAGTGTTCGCCAAGTGGTTCTGGTGTAGCCGGCAGGTGATTTTGCATGTCCGGCAATGGTTCCTGCGAGTCGAGCCGATTGTTCCGGAATGTCCGGCAGGTGGTTCCGGCATGTCCGGCACGTGGTTCCAGCATGCCCGGCATGTGATTCTGGAGTGTCCGGCATGTGGTTCTGGCACCTCTGAGAGGTGGTTCCGGCATGCCCGGCAGGTGATACCGGAGTCTCCGGCATTTGGTTCTGGCACCTCTGAGAGGTGGTTCCGGAATGCCTGTCCTGTGATTCCGGATTGTCTGCCGAGTGGTTCTGGCATAGCCGGCAGTTGATTTTGGCGTGTCCACTAGGTGGTTCTGGGGAGTGGATCAGCTGGTTCCGGCATACTCGGCAGGTGGTACCGGCGTGTCCAGAACATGGTTCTGGCAAGTCTGAGAGGTGGTTCCGGCACGCCCGACAGGTGATTCTGGAGCGTCCGCCAAGTGTTTCTGGCGTACCCAGTGGGTGATTTACGCCTGTCTGACAGGTGTATCCTGCCAGTCGAGCAGGTGGCTGAGGCATGCTCAGCAGGTGCTTCCGGCGTCTCTGGCACGTGGTTCTGGTGTTTCTGAGAGCTGGTTCTGGCATCTCCGGCAGATGATTCCGGAGTGTCCACCAAGAGGTTCTTGTATACCTGGCAGGTGATTTTGGCGTGTCAGGAAGTTGGTTCCGGCTAGTTTAGCAGGTGGATCAGGCGTGCTCGCCAGGGGGTTCAGGAGGGTCTGGCAGGTGGTTTCGGTCTGTTCGGGGAGTGGTTCCGGCATCTCAGGCTCATGGTTCTGGCATGTCTGAGAGGTGGTTCCGGCCGGCCCGACGGGTGTTTCCATGGTGTCCGCCAAGTGGTTCTGGCATAGCTGGCAGGTGATGTTGGCGTGACCGGCAGGTGGTTCCAGCAAGCCCGGCAGGTGATTCCGAAGAGTTCACCAAATGGTTGTGGCATTGCCGGCAGGTGATTTTGGCGTGTCCAGCAGGTGGTTTTGGTGAGTCGAGCAGGTGGTTCTGGCGTGCTTGGCAGGTGCTTCCGGTGTCATTGGCATGTGGTTCCGGCATGTCAGAGAGGTGGTTCCGGCCGGCCGGAGAGGTGTTTCCGGAGTGTCCGCCAAGTGGTTCTGGCGTAGCTGAAAGGTGATGTTGGCGTGACCGGCAGGTGGTTCCTGCCAGCCCGGCAGGTGATTCCGGAGTGTCTGCCGTGTGGTTCTGGCGTAGCTGGCAGGTGATTTTGCATGTCCGGCAATCGTTCCGGCGAGTCGAGCCGGTGGTTCCGGCATGTCCGGCAGGTGATTCCGGCATGTCCAGCAGGTGGTTTCGGCATTCCCGGCAGGTGATTCCGGAGTGTCTGCCGAGTGGTTCTGGCGTAGACGGCAGGTGATTCTGGCGTGTCCAGCAGGTGGTTCTGGGGAGTGGATCAGGTGGTTCCGGCATACTCGGCAGGTGGTACCGGCGTGTCCAGAACATGGTTCTGGCAAGCCTGATAGGTGGTTCCGGCATGCCCGGCTGCTGATTCGGGAGTGTTCGCCAAGTGGATCTGGCGTAGCCGGCAGGTGATTTTGCATGTCCGGCGGTGGTTCCGGCGAGTCGAGCTGGTGGTTCCGGCGTGTCTGGCAGGTGGTTCCGGTCTGTCCGGCAGGTGGTTCTGGCATGTCTGGCACGAGGTTCTGGCACGTCTGAGAGGTGGTTCTGGCATGCCCGACAGGTGATCCCGGAGTGTCCGCCACGTGGTTCTGGCGTACCCGGCAGGTGATTTTGGCGTGTCTGGCAGGTGTTTCTTGCAAGTCGAGCATGTGGCTCAGGCATGCTCATCACGTGCTTCCGGCGTGTCTGGCACGTGGTTCTGGTGTGTCTGAGATCTGGTTCTGGCATGTCCAGCAGATGATTCCGGAGTGTCCACCAAGTGGTTGTGGCATACCCGGCAGGTGATTTTGGCGTGTCAGGTAGGTGGTTCCGGCGAGTCGAGTAGGTGGTTCCGGCGAGCTCGGCAGGTGGTTCAGGCGGGTCTTTCAGGTGGTTTCGGTCTCTTCGGGGTGTGGTTCCGGCATCTCATGCACATGGTTCTGGCACGTCTGAGAGGTGGTTCTGGCCGGCCCGACAGTTGTTTCCATGGTGTCCGCCAAGTGGTTCTGGCATAGCTGGCAGGTGATGTTGGCGTGACCGGCAGGCGGTTCCAGCCATCCCGGCAGGTTATTCCGAAGTGTTCACCAAATGGTTGTGGCGTAGCCGGCAGGTGATTTTGGCGTGTCCAGCAGGTGGTTTTGGCGAGTCGAGCAGGTGGTTCTGGCGTGCTCGGCAGGTGCTTCCGGTGTCATTGGCATGTGGTTCCGGCATGTCTGAGAGGTGGTTCCGCCATGCCCGGCCGGTGATTCCGGAGTGTTCGCCAAGTGGTTCTGTCGTAGCCGGCAGGTGATTTTGCATGTCCGGCAATGGTTCCGGCGAGTCGAGCCTGTGGTTCTGGCGTGTCCAGCAGGTGGTTCTGGTCTGTCCAGCAGGTGGTTCTGGGGTGTCCGGCACGAGGTTCTGGCACGTCTGAAAGGTTGAGTCGGCTTGCCCTTCACGTGATTCCGGCTTGTCCTCCAAGTGGTTCTGGTGTAGCGGGCAGGTGATTTTGGCGTGTCCGGCAGGTGGGACCGGTGAGTCAAGCATGTGGTTCCGGCGAGTGTTTCCTGTGTTTCCGGTCTGTCCGGGAGATGGTTCCGGCCTGTCCGGCACGTGCTTCTGGCACTTCTGAGAGGTTGTGCTGGCATGCCCGGCAGGTGATTCTGGAGTGTCCGCCAAGTGGTTCTGGCGTAGCCGGCAGGTGATTTTTGGGTATCCGGCAGGTGGTTCTGGGGAGTGGATCAGGAACTTCCGGCATTCTCAGCAGGTGCTTCCGCCGTCTCTGACATGTGGTTGTGGCACCTCTGAGAGGTGGTTCCAGCATGCCCGGCAGGTGATTCCGGAGTGTGCGACAAGTGGTTGTGGCGTAGCCGGCTGGTGATTCTGGCGTGTCCGGCAGGTGGTTCTGGGGAGTGGATCAGGAACTTCTGGCATTCTCGGCAGGTGCTTCCGCCGTCTCCGGCATGTGGTTGTGGCACCTCTGAGAGGTGGTTCCAGCATGCCCGGCAGCTGATTCCGGAGTGTCCGACAAGTGGTTGTGGCGTTGCCGTCTGGTGATTCTGGAGTGTCCGGCAGGTGGTTCTGGCGATTCAAGCAGGTGGTCCCGGCGTGTCAGGCAGCTGGTTCCGGTCTGTCCTGGAGGTGGTTCCGGAGTGTCTGCCGAGTGGTTCTGGCGTAGCCGGCAGGTGATTTTGGCATGTCCAGCAGGTGGTTCTGGGGAGTGGAGCAGGTGGTTCCGGCATACTCGGCAGGTGGTTCTGGGGTGTCCGGCAAATGGTTCTGGCACGTCTGATAGGTGGTTCCGGCATGCCCGGCAGGTGATCCTGGAGAGTCCTCCAAGTGGTTCTGGCGTACCCTGCAGGTGTTTCTGGTGTGTCCGGCAGGTGGCTCTGGTGAGTCGAGCAGGTGCTTCCGGCGTGCTCGGCAGGTGGTTCAGGCAGGTCCGGCAGGTGTTTGCCGTCTGTCCATGACGTGGTCCCGGCATGCCCGCAAGGTGATTCTGGAGTGTCCACCAAGTGGTTTTGGCGTAGCTGGCATATTGTTTTGGCCTGTCAGGCAGGTGGTTCTTGCATGTCCAGCAGGTGTTTCCGGCGAGCTCGGCAGGTGCTTCCGGTCTCTCCGGCACGTGGTTGTGGCACGTCTGAGAGATGGTTCCGGCATGCCCGGCAGGTGATTCCGGAGTGTCCGGCATGTGGTTCTGCCACCTCTGAGAGGTGGTTCCGGCATGCCCGCCAGGTGGTTCCAGAGTGTCTGCCGAGTGGTTCTGGCGTAGCCGGCAGGTGATTCCGGCATGTCCAGCAGGTGGTTCTGGGGAGTGGATCAGGTGGTTCCGGCATACTCGGCACGTGGTACCGGCGTGTCCGGAACATGGTTCTGGCAAGTCTGAGATGTGGTTCCGGCATGCCCGACATGTGATTCCGGAGTGTTCGCCAAGTGGTTCTGCCGTAGCTGGCAGGTCATTTTGCATGTCCGGCGGTGGTTCCGGCGAGTCGAGCCGGTGGTTCCGGCGTGTCCAGCAGGTGGATCCTGTCTGTCCGGCAGGTGGTTCTGGCGTGTTTGGCACGAGGTCTGGCACATCTGAGAGGTGGTTCGGGCATGCCCGACAGGTTCTTCCGGAGTGTCCACCACGTGGTTCTGGCGTACCCGGCAGGTGATTTTGGCGTGTCTGGCAGGTGTTTCTTGCAAGTCGAGCATGTGGCTCAGGCATGCTCAGCACGTGCTTCCGGCGTGTCCGGCACGTGGTTCTGGTGTGTCTGAGAGCTGGTTCTGGCATGTCCGGCAGATGATTCCAGAGTGTCCACGAAGTGGTTCTGGTATACCTGGCTGGTGATTTTGGCGTGTCAGGAAGGTGGTTCCGGCTAGTTGAGCAGGTGGATCAGACGTGCTCGCCCGGGGGTTCAGGTGGGTCTGGCAGGTGGTTTCGGTCTGTTCAGGGTGTGGTTCCGGCAGCTCAGGCACATGGTTCTGGCACGTCTGAGAGGTGGTTCCGGCCGGCCCGACAGGTGTTTCCGGAGTGTCCGCCAAGTGGTTCTGGCATAGCTGGCAGGTGATGTTGGCGTGACCGGCAGGTGGTTCCAGCAAGCCCGGCAGGTGATTCCGGAGTGTCTGCCGTGTGGTTCTGGCGTAGCTGGCAGGTGATTTTGCATGTCCGGCAATCGTTCCGGCGAGTCGAGCCGGTGGTTCCGGCATGTCCGGCAGGTGATTCCGGCATGTCCAGCAGGTGGTTTCGGCATTCCCGGCAGGTGATTCCGGAGTGTCTGCCGAGTGGTTCTGGCGTAGACGGCAGGTGATTCTGGCGTGTCCAGCAGGTGGTTCTGGGGAGTGGATCAGGTGGTTCGGGCATACTCGGCAGGTGGTACCGGCGTGTCCGGAAGATGGTTCTGGCAAGCCTGATAGGTGGTTCCGGCATGCCCGGCTGCTGATTCGGGAGTGTTCGCCAAGTGGATCTGGCGTAGCCGGCAGGTGATTTTGCATGTCCGGCGGTGGTTCCGGCGAGTCGAGCTGGTGGTTCCGGCGTGTCCGGCAGGTGGTTCCGGTCTGTCCGGCAGGTGGTTCTGGCGTGTCCGGCACGAGGTTCTGGCACGTCTGAGAGGTGGTTCCGGCACGCCCGACAGGTGGTTCCGGAGCATCCGCCAAGTGTTTCTGGCGTACCCTGCAGGTGATTTTGGCATGTCCGAAAGGTGTTTCTTGCGAGTCGAGCAGGTGGCTCAGGCATGCTCAGCTGGTGCTTCCGGCGTCTCTGGCACGTGGTTCTGGTGTGTCTGAGAGATGGTTCTGTCATGTCCGGCAGATGATTCCGGAGTGTCCACCAAGTGGTTCTGGTATACCTTGGCAGGTGATTTTGGCGTGTCAGGAAGGTGGTTCCGGCTAGTTGAGCAGGTGGATCAGGCGTGCTCGCCGTGGGGTTCAGGCGGGTCTGGCAGGTGGTTTCGGTCTGTTCGGGGAGTGGTTCCGGCATCTCAGGCACATGGTTCTGGCACGTCTGAGAGGTGGTTGCGGCCTGCCCGACAGGTGTTTCCGGAGTGTCCGCCAAGTGGTTCTGGCGTAGCTGAAAGGTGATGTTGGCGTGACCGGCAGGTGATTCCGGAGTGTCTGCCGAGTTGTTCTGCTGTAGCCGGCAGGTGATTTTGACGTGTCCAGCAGGTGGTTCCGGCGAGCTCGGCAGGTGGTACCCGCGTGTCCGGAACATGGTTCTGGCACGTCTGAGAGATGGTTCCGGCATGCCCGGCAGGTGATTCCGGAGTGTCCGGCATGTGGTTCTGGCACCTCTGAGAGGTGGTTCCGGCATGCCCGGCAGGTGGTTCCGGAGTGTCTGCCGAGTGGTTCTGGCGTAGCCAGCTGGTGATTCTGGCGTGTCCAGCAGGTGGTTCTGGGGAGTGGATCATGTGGTTCCGGCATACTCGGCAGGTGGTACCGGCGTGTCCGGAACATGGTTCTGGCAAGTCTGAGAGGTGGTTCCGTCATGCCCGACAGGTGATTCCGGAGTGTTCGCCAAGTGGTTCTGGCGTAGCCGGCAGGTCATTTTGCATGTCCGGCGGTGGTTCCGGCGATTCGAGCCGGTGGTTCCGGCGTGTCCCGCAGGTGGTTCCGGTCTGTCCGGCAGGTGGTTCTGGCATGTCCGGCACAAGGTTGTGGCATGTCTGAGAGTTGGTTCCGGCATGCCCGACAGGTGATTTCGGAGTGTCCGCCACGTTGTTGTGGCGTACCCGGCAGGTGATTTTGGCGTGTCTGTCAGGTGTTTCTTGCAAGTCGAGCATTTGGCTCAGGCATGATCAGCAGGTGCTTCCGGCGTGTCCGGCACGTGGTTCTGGTGTGTCTGAGAGCTGGTTCTGGCATGTCCTGCAGATGATTCCGGAGTGTCCACCAAGTGGTTGTGGCATACCCGGCAGGTGATTTTAGCGTGTCAGGTAGGTGGTTCTGGCAAGTCGAGTAGGTGGTTCCGGCGTGCTCGTCAGGTGGTTCAGGCGGGTCTGGCAGGTGGTTTCGGTCTATTCGGGGTGTGGTTCCGGCATCTCAGGCACATGGTTCTGGCACATCTGATATGTGGTTCCGGCCGGCCCGACAGGTGTTTCCATGGTGTCCGCCAAGTGGTTCTTGCACAGCTGGCACGTGATGTTGGCGTGACCGGCAGGTGGTTCCAGCCAGCCCGACAGGTGATTCCGAAGAGTTCACCAAATGGTTGTGGCGTAGCCGGCAGGTGATTTTGGCGTGTGCAGCAGGTGTTTCCGGTCTGTCCGGCAGGTGGTTCTGGCGTGACCGGCACGAGGTTCTGGCACGTCTGAGAGTTGGTTCCATCATGCCCGACAGGTGATTCCGGAGAGTTCGCCAACGGGTTCTGGCGTACCCGGCAGGTGATTTTGCGTGTGCGGCAATGGTTCCGGTGAGTCGAGACGGTGGTTCCGGCATGTCCGGCAGGTGGTTCCGGCATGCCCGGCAGGTGATTCCGGAGTGTCCGCCATGTGGTTCTGGCACCTCTGAGAGGTGGTTCCGGCAGGCCCGGCAGGTGATACCGGAGTGTCCGGCATTTGGTTCTGGCACCTGTGAGAGGTGGTTCAGGAATGCCTGGCATTTGGTTCCGGAGTGTCTGCCGAGTGGTTCTGGCGTATCCGGCAGTTGATTTTGGCGTGTCCACTAGGTGGTTCTGGGGAGTGGATCAGCTGGTTCCGGCATACTCGGCAGGTGGTACCGGCGTGTCCAGAACATGGTTCTGGCAAGTCTGAGAGGTGGTTCCGGCACGCCCGACAGGTGATTCCGGAGCGTCCGTCATGTGTTTCTGGCGTACCCGGCATGTGATTTTGGCATGTCCGACAGGTGTTTCTTGCGAGTCGAGCAGGTGGCTCAGGCATGCTCAGCTGGTGCTTCCGGCGTCTCTGGCACGTGGTTCTGGTGTGTCTGAGAGCTGGTTCTGGCATGTCCGGCAGATGAGTCCGGAGTGTCCACCAAGTGGTTCTGGTAGACCTGGCAGGTGATTTTGGCATGTCAGGAAGGTGGTTCCGGCTAGTTGAGCAGGTGGATCAGGCGTGCTCGCCAGGGGGTTCAGGCGGGTCTGGCAGGTGGTTTCGGTCTGTTCGGGGAGTGGTTCCGGCATCTCAGGCACATGGTTCTGCAACGTCTGAGAGGTGGTTCCGGCCGGCCCGACAGGTGATTCCGGAGTGTCCGCCACGTGCTTCTGGCGTACCCGGCAGGTTATTTTGGCGTGTCTGGCAGGTGTTCTTGCAAGTCGAGCATTTGGCTCAGGAATGCTCAGCAGGTGCTTCCGGCGTGTCTGGCACGCGGTTCTGGTGTGTCGGAGAGCTGGTTCTGGCATGTCCGGCAGATGATTCCGGAGTGTCCACCTAGTAGTTTTGGCATACCCGGCAGGTGATTCTAGCGTGTCAGGTAGGTGGTTCCAGCGAGTCGAGTAGGTGGTTCCGGCGTGCGCGGCAGCTGGTTCAGGCGCGTCTGGCAGGTGGTTTCGGTCTGTTCGGGGTGTGGTTCCGGCATCTCAGGCACATGGTTCTGGCACATCTGATAGGTGGTTCCGGCCTGCCCGACAGGTGTTTCCATGGTGTCCGCCAAGTGGTTCTGGCATAGCTGGCAGGTGATGTTGGCGTGACCGGCAGGTGGTTCCAGCCAGCCCGGCAGGTGATTCCGAAGAGTTTGCCCAATGTTGTGGCGTAGCCGGCAGGTGATTTTGGCGTGTCCAGCAGGTGGTTTTGGCGAGTCGAGCAGGTGGTTCTGGCGTGCTCGGCAGGTGCTTCCGGTGTCATTGGCATGTGGTTCCGGCATATCTGAGAGGTGGTTCCGCCATGCCCGGCAGGTGATTCCGGAGTGTCCGCCAAGTGGTTCTGGCATAGCTGAAAGGTGATGTTGGCGTGACCGCCAGGTGGTTCCACCCAGCCCAGCAGGTGATTCCGGAGTGTCTGCCGAGTGGTTCTGGTGTAGCCGGCAGGTGATTTTGGCGTGTCGAGCAGGTGCTTCCGCCGAGCTCGGCAGGTGGTTCCGGCGTGTCCGGAACATGGTTCTGGCACGTCTGAGAGATGGTTCCGGCATGCCCGGCAGGTGATTCCGGAGTGTCCGACATGTAGTTCTGGCACCTCTGAGAGGTGGTTCCGGCATGCCCGGCAGTTGGTTACGGAGTGTCTGCCGAGTGGTTCTGGCGGTGCCGGCAGTTGATTCTGGCGTATCCAGCAGGTGGTTCTGGGGAGTGGATCAGGTGGTTCCGGCATACTCGGCAGGTGGTACCGGCGTGTCGGGAACTTGGTTCTGGTAAGTCTGAGAGGTGGTTCCGGCATGCCCGACAGGTGATTCCGGAGTGTTCGCCAAGTGGTTCTGGCGTAGCCGGCAGGTCATTTTGCATGTCCGGCTGTGGTTCCGGCGAGTCGACCCGGTGGTTCCGGCTTGTCCAGCAGGTGGTTCTGGCCTGCCCGGCAGGTGATTCCGGAGTGTCCGGCCTGTGGTTCTGGCACCTCTGAGAGGTGGCTCCGGCATGCCCGACAGGTGATTCCGGAGTGTCTGCCGAGTGGTTCTGGGGTAGCCGGCAGTTGATTTTGGCGTGTCCACTACGTGGTTCTGGGGAGTGGATCAGCTGGTTCCAGCATACTCGGCAGGTGGTACCGGCGTGTCCAGAACATGGTTCTGGCAAGTCTGAGAGGTGGTTCCGGCACGCCCGACAGGTAATTCCGGAGCGTCCGCCAAGTGTTTCTGGCGTACCCGGCAGGTGATTTTGGCATGTCCGACAGGTGTTTCTTGCGAGTCGAGCAGGTGGCTGAGGCATGCTCAGCTGGTGCTTCCGGCGTCTCTGGCACGTGGTTCTGCTGTGTCTGAGAGCTGGTTCTGGCATGTCCGGCAGATGATTCCGGAGTGTCCACCAAGTGGTTCTGGTATACCTGGAAGGTGATTTTGGCGTGTCAGGAAGGTGGTTCCGGCTATTTGAGCAGGTGGATCAGGCGTGCTCGCCAGGGGCTTCAGGCGGGTCTGGCAGGTGGTTTCGGTCTGTTGGGGACTGGTTCCGGCATCTCAGGCACATGGTTCTGGCACGTCTGAGAGGTGGTTGCGGCCGGCCCGACAGGTGTTTCCGGAGTGTCCGCCAAGTGGTTCTGGCGTAGCTGAAAGGTGATGTTGGCGTGACCGGCAGGTGGTTCCAGCCAGCCCGGCAGGTGAGTCAGGAGTGTCTGCCGAGTGGTTCTGGCGAAGCCGGCTGGTGATTTTGGCGTGTCCAGCAGGTGGTACCGGCGTGTCCGGAACATGGTTCTGGCACGTCTGAGAGATGGTTCCGGCATGCCCGGCAGGTGATTCCGGAGTGTCCGGCATGTGGTTCTGGCACCTCTGAGAGGTGGTTCCGGCATGCCCGGCATGTGGTTCCGGAGTGTCTGCCGAGTGGTTCTGGCGTAGCCGGCAGGTGATTCTGGCGTGTCCAGCATGTGGTTCTGGGGAGTGGATCAGGTGGTTCCGGCATACTCGGCAGGTGGTACCGGCGTGTCTGGAACATGGTTCTGGCAAGTCTGAGAGGTGGTTCCGGCATGCCCGACAGGTGATTCCGGAGTGTTCGCCAAGTGGTTCTGGCGTAGCCGGCAGGTCATTTTGCATGTCCGGCGGTGGTTCCGGCGAGTCGAGCCGGTGGTTCCGGCGCATCCAGCAGGTGTTTCCGGTCTGTCCGGCAGGTGGTTTTGGCGTGACCGGCACGAGGTTCTGGCACGTCTGAGAGTTTGTTCCGGCATGCCCGACAGGTGATTCCGGAGTGTCCGCCACGTGGTTCTGCGTACCCGGCAGGTGATTTTGGCGTGTCTGGCAGGTGTTTCTTGCAAGTCGAGCATTTGGCTCAGGCATGCTCAGCAGGTGCTTCCGGCGTGTCTGGCACGTGGTTCTGGTGTGTCTGAGAGCTGGTTCTGGCATGCCCGGCAGGTGATTCCGGAGTGTCCGGCATGTGGTTCTGGCACCTCTGAGAGGTGGTTCCGGCATGCCCAGCAGGTGATACCGGAGTGTTCGCCAAGTGGTTCTGGCGTACCCGGCAGGTGATTTTGGCGTGTCTGGCAGGTGTTTCTTGCAAGTCGAGCATATAGCTCAGGGATGCTCAGCAGGTGCTTCCAGCGTGTTCGGCACGTGGTTCTGGTGTGTCTGAGAGCTGGTTCTGGCATGTCCGGCAGATGATTCCAGAGTGTCCACCAAGTGGTTGTGGCATACCCGGCAGATGATTTTACCGTGTCAGGTAGGTGGTTCCCGCGATTCGAGTAGGTGGTTCCAGCGTGTTCGGCAGGTGGTTCAGGCGGGTCTGACAGGTGGTTTCGGTCTTTTCAAGGTGTGGTTCCGGCATCTCAGGCACATGGTTCTGGCACGTGTGATAGGTGGTTCCGGCCGGCCCATCAGGTGTTTCCATGCTGTCCGCCAAGTGCTTCTGGCATAGCTGGCAGGTGATGTTGGCGTGACCGGCAGGCGGTTCCAGCCATCCCGGCAGGTTATTCCGAAGTGTTCACCAAATGGTTGTGGCGTAGCCGGCAGGTGATTTTGGCGTGTCCAGCAGGTGGTTTTGGCGAGTCGAGCAGGTGGTTCTGGCGTGCTCGGCAGGTGCTTCCGGTGTCATTGGCATGTGGTTCCGGCATGTCTGAGAGGTGGTTCCGCCATGCCCGGCCGGTGATTCCGGAGTGTTCGCCAAGTGGTTCTGTCGTAGCCGGCAGGTGATTTTGCATGTCCGGCAATGGTTCCGGCGAGTCGAGCTGTGGTTCTGGCGTGTCCAGCAGGTGGTTCTGGTCTGTCCGGCAGGTGGTTCTGGGGTGTCCGGCACGAGGTTCTGGCACGTCTGAAAGGTTGAGTCGGCTTGCCCTTCACGTGATTCCGGCTTGTCCTCCAAGTGGTTCTGGTGTAGCGGGCAGGTGATTTTGGCGTGTCCGGCAGGTGTGACCGGTGAGTCAAGCATGTGGTTCCGGCGAGTGTTTCCTGTGTTTCCGGTCTGTCCGGGAGATGGTTCCGGCCTGTCCGGCACGTGCTTCTGGCACTTCTGAGAGGTTGTGCTGGCATGCCCGGCAGGTGATTCTGGAGTGTCCGCCAAGTGGTTCTGGCGTAGCCGGCAGGTGATTTTTGGGTATCCGGCAGGTGGTTCTGGGGAGTGGATCAGGAACTTCCGGCATTCTCGGCAGGTGCTTCCGCCGTCTCCGACATGTGGTTGTGGCACCTCTGAGAGGTGGTTCCAGCATGCCCGGCAGGTGATTCCGGAGTGTGCGACAAGTGGTTGTGGCGTAGCCGGCTGGTGATTCTGGCGTGTCCGGCAGGTGGTTCTGGGAAGTGGATCAGGAACTTCTGGCATTCTCGGCAGGTGCTTCCGCCGTCTCCGGCATGTGGTTGTGGCACCTCTGAGAGGTGGTTCCAGCATGCCCGGCAGCTGATTCCGGAGTGTCCGACAAGTGGTTGTGGCGTTGCCGTCTGGTGATTCTGGAGTGTCCGGCAGGTGGTTCTGGCGATTCAAGCAGGTGGTCCCGGCGTGTCAGGCAGCTGGTTCCGGTCTGTCCTGGAGGTGGTTCCGGAGTGTCTGCCGAGTGGTTCTGGCGTAGCCGGCAGGTGATTTTGGCATGTCCAGCAGGTGGTTCTGGGGAGTGGAGCAGGTGGTTCCGGCATACTCGGCAGGTGGTTCTGGGGTGTCCGGCAAATGGTTCTGGCACGTCTGATAGGTGGTTCCGGCATGCCCGGCAGGTGATCCTGGAGAGTCCTCCAAGTGGTTCTGGCGTACCCTGCAGGTGTTTCTGGTGTGTCCGGCAGGTGGCTCTGGTGAGTCGAGCAGGTGCTTCTGGCGTGCTCGGCAGGTGGTTCAGGCAGGTCCGGCAGGTGTTTGCCGTCTGTCCATGACGTGGTCCCGGCATGCCCGCAAGGTGATTCTGGAGTGTCCACCAAGTGGTTTTGGCGTAGCTGGCATATTGTTTTGGCCTGTCAGGCAGGTGGTTCTTGCATGTCCAGCAGGTGTTTCCGGCGAGCTCGGCAGGTGCTTCCGGTCTCTCCGGCACGTGGTTGTGGCACGTCTGAGAGATGGTTCCGGCATGCCCGGCAGGTGATTCCGGAGTGTCCTGCATGTGGTTCTGCCACCTCTGAGAGGTGGTTCCGGCATGCCCGCCAGGTGGTTCCAGAGTGTCTGCGGAGTGGTTCTGGCGTAGCCGGCAGGTGATTCCGGCATGTCCAGCAGGTGGTTCTGGGGAGTGGATCAGGTGGTTCTGGCATACTCGGCACGTGGTACCGGCGTGTCCGGAACATGGTTCTGGCAAGTCTGAGATGTGGTTCCGGCATGCCCGACATGTGATTCCGGAGTGTTCGCCAAGTGGTTCTGCCGTAGCTGGCAGGTCATTTTGCATGTCCGGCGGTGGTTCCAGCGAGTCGAGCCGGTGGTTCCGGCGTGTCCAGCAGGTGGATCCTGTCTGTCCGGCAGGTGGTTCTGGCGTGTTTGGCACGAGGTCTGGCACATCTGAGAGGTGGTTCGGGCATGCCCGACAGGTTCTTCTGGAGTGTCCACCACGTGGTTCTGGCGTACCCGGCAGGTGATTTTGGCGTGTCTGGCAGGTGTTTCTTGCAAGTCGAGCATGTGGCTCAGGCATGCTCAGCACGTGCTTCCGGCGTGTCCGGCACGTGGTTCTGGTGTGTCTGAGAGCTGGTTCTGGCATGTCCGGCAGATGATTCCAGAGTGTCCACGAAGTGGTTCTGGTATACTTGGCTGGTGATTTTGGCGTATCAGGAAGGTGGTTCCGGCTAGTTGAGCAGGTGGATCAGACGTGCTCGCCCGGGGGTTCAGGTGGGTCTGGCAGGTGGTTTCGGTCTGTTCAGGGTGTGGTTCCGGCAGCTCAGGCACATGGTTCTGGCACGTCTGAGAGGTGGTTCCGGACGGCCCGACAGGTGTTTCCGGAGTGTCCGCCAAGTGGTTCTGGCGTAGCTGAAAGGTGATGTTGGCGTGACCGGCAGGTGGTTCCAGCAAGCCCGGCAGGTGATTCCGGAGTGTCTGCCGTGTGGTTCTGGCGTAGCTGGCAGGTGATTTTGCATGTCCGGCAATCGTTCCGGCGAGTCGAGCCGGTGGTTCCGGCATGTCCGGCAGGTGATTCCGGCATGTCCAGCAGGTGGTTTCGGCATTCCCGGCAGGTGATTCCGGAGTGTCTGCCGAGTGGTTCTGGCGTAGACGGCAGGTGATTCTGGCGTGTCCAGCAGGTGGTTCTGGGGAGTGGATCAGGTGGTTCGGGCATACTCGGCAGGTGGTACCGGCGTGTCCGGAAGATGGTTCTGGCAAGCCTGATAGGTGGTTCCGGCATGCCCGGCTGCTGATTCGGGAGTGTTCGCCAAGTGGATCTGGCGTAGCCGGCAGGTGATTTTGCATGTCCGGCGGTGGTTCCGGCGAGTCGAGCTGGTGGTTCCGGCGTGTCCGGCAGGTGGTTCCGGTCTGTCCGGCAGGTGGTTCTGGCGTGTCCGGCACGAGGTTCTGGCACGTCTGAGAGGTGGTTCCGGCACGCCCGACAGGTGGTTCCGGAGCATCCGCCAAGTGTTTCTGGCGTACCCTGCAGGTGATTTTGGCATGTCCGAAAGGTGTTTCTTGCGAGTCGAGCAGGTGGCTCAGGCATGCTCAGCTGGTGCTTCCGGCGTCTCTGGCACGTGGTTCTGGTGTGTCTGAGAGCTGGTTCTGTCATGTCCGGCAGATGATTCCGGAGTGTCCACCAAGTGGTTCTGGTATACCTTGGCAGGTGATTTTGGCGTGTCAGGAAGGTGGTTCCGGCTAGTTGAGCAGGTGGATCAGGCGTGCTCGCCGTGGGGTTCAGGCGGGTCTGGCAGGTGGTTTCGGTCTGTTCGGGGAGTGGTTCCGGCATCTCAGGCACATGGTTCTGGCACGTCTGAGAGGTGGTTGCGGCCTGCCCGACAGGTGTTTCCGGAGTGTCCGCCAAGTGGTTCTGGCGTAGCTGAAAGGTGATGTTGGCGTGACCGGCAGGTGGTTAAAGCCTGCCCGGCAGGTGATTCCGGAGTGTCTGCCGAGTTGTTCTGCTGTAGCCGGCAGGTGATTTTGACGTGTCCAGCAGGTGGTTCCGGCGAGCTCGGCAGGTGGTACCCGCGTGTCCGGAACATGGTTCTGGCACGTCTGAGAGATGGTTCCGGCATGCCCGGCAGGTGATTCCGGAGTGTCCGGCATGTGGTTCTGGCACCTCTGAGAGGTGGTTCCGGCATGCCCGGCAGGTGGTTCCGGAGTGTCTGCCGAGTGGTTCTGGCGTAGCCGGCAGGTGATTCTGGCGTGTCCAGCAGGTGGTTCTGGGGAGTGGATCAGGTGGTTCCGGCATACTCGGCAGGTGGTACCGGCGTGTCCGGAACATGGTTCTGGCAAGTCTGAGAGGTGGTTCCGGCATGCCCGACAGGTGATTCCGGAGTGTTCGCCAAGTGGTTCTGGCGTAGCCGGCAGGTCATTTTGCATGTCCGGCGGTGGTTCCGGCGATTCGAGCCGGTGGTTCCGGCGTGTCCAGCAGGTGGTTCCGGTCTGTCCGGCAGGTGGTTCTGGCATGTCCGGCACGAGGTTGTGGCACGTCTGAGAGTTGGTTCCGGCATGCCCGACAGGTGATTTCGGAGTGTCCGCCACGTGGTTGTGGCGTACCCGGCAGGTGATTTTGGCGTGTCTGTCAGGTGTTTCTTGCAAGTCGAGCATTTGGCTCAGGCATGATCAGCAGGTGCTTCCGGCGTGTCCGGCACGTGGTTCTGGTGTGTCTGAGAGCTGGTTCTGGCATGTCCGGCAGATGATTCCGGAGTGTCCACCAAGTGGTTGTGGCATACCCGGCAGGTGATTTTAGCGTGTCAGGTAGGTGGTTCCGGCAAGTCGAGTAGGTGGTTCCGGCGTGCTCGTCACGTGGTTCAGGCGGGTCTGGCAGGTGGTTTCGGTCTATTCGGGGTGTGGTTCCGGCATCTCAGGCACATGGTTCTGGCACATCTGATATGTGGTTCCGGCCGGCCCGACAGGTGTTTCCATGGTGTCCGCCAAGTGGTTCTTGCACAGCTGGCACGTGATGTTGGCGTGACCGGCAGGTGGTTCCAGCCAGCCCGACAGGTGATTCCGAAGAGTTCACCAAATGGTTGTGGCGTAGCCGGCAGGTTATTTTGGCGTGTGCAGCAGGTGTTTCCGGTCTGTCCGGCAGGTGGTTCTGGCGTGACCGGCACGAGGTTCTGGCACGTCTGAGAGTTGGTTCCATCATGCCCGACAGGTGATTCCGGAGAGTTCGCCAACGGGTTCTGGCGTACCCGGCAGGTGATTTTGCGTGTGCGGCAATGGTTCCGGTGAGTCGAGACGGTGGTTCCGGCATGTCCGGCAGGTGGTTCCGGCATGCCCGGCAGGTGATTCCGGAGTGTCCGCCATGTGGTTCTGGCACCTCTGAGAGGTGGTTCCGGCAGGCCCGGCAGGTGATACCGGAGTGTCCGGCATTTGGTTCTGGCACCTGTGAGAGGTGGTTCAGGAATGCCTGGCATTTGGTTCCGGAGTGTCTGCCGAGTGGTTCTGGCGTATCCGGCAGTTGATTTTGGCGTGTCCACTAGGTGGTTCTGGGGAGTGGATCAGCTGGTTCCGGCATACTCGGCAGGTGGTACCGGCGTGTCCAGAACATGGTTCTGGCAAGTCTGAGAGGTGGTTCCGGCACGCCCGACAGGTGATTCCGGAGCGTCCGTCATGTGTTTCTGGCGTACCCGGCATGTGATTTTGGCATGTCCGACAGGTGTTTCTTGCGAGTCGAGCAGGTGGCTCAGGCATGCTCAGCTGGTGCTTCCGGCGTCTCTGGCACGTGGTTCTGGTGTGTCTGAGAGCTGGTTCTGGCATGTCCGGCAGATGAGTCCGGAGTGTCCACCAAGTGGTTCTGGTAGACCTGGCAGGTGATTTTGGCATGTCAGGAAGGTGGTTCCGGCTAGTTGAGCAGGTGGATCAGGCGTGCTCGCCAGGGGGTTCAGGCGGGTCTGGCAGGTGGTTTCGGTCTGTTCGGGGAGTGGTTCCGGCATCTCAGGCACATGGTTCTGCAACGTCTGAGAGGTGGTTCCGGCCGGCCCGACAGGTGATTCCGGAGTGTCCGCCACGTGCTTCTGGCGTACCCGGCAGGTTATTTTGGCGTGTCTGGCAGGTGTTCTTGCAAGTCGAGCATTTGGCTCAGGAATGCTCAGCAGGTGCTTCCGGCGTGTCTGGCACGTGGTTCTGGTGTGTCGGAGAGCTGGTTCTGGCATGTCCGGCAGATGATTCCGGAGTGTCCACCTAGTAGTTTTGGCATACCCGGCAGGTGATTGTAGCGTGTCAGGTAGGTGGTTCCAGCGAGTCGAGTAGGTGGTTCCGGCGTGCGCGGCAGCTGGTTCAGGCGCGTCTGGCAGGTGGTTTCGGTCTGTTCGGGGTGTGGTTCCGGCATCTCAGGCACATGGTTCTGGCACATCTGATAGGTGGTTCCGGCCTGCCCGACAGGTGTTTCCATGGTGTCCGCCAAGTGGTTCTGGCATAGCTGGCAGGTGATGTTGGCGTGACCGGCAGGTGGTTCCAGCCAGCCCGGCAGGTGATTCCGAAGAGTTTGCCCAATGTTGTGGCGTAGCCGGCAGGTGATTTTGGCGTGTCCAGCAGGTGGTTTTGGCGAGTCGAGCAGGTGGTTCTGGCGTGCTCGGCAGGTGCTTCCGGTGTCATTGGCATGTGGTTCCGGCATATCTGAGAGGTGGTTCCGCCATGCCCGGCAGGTGATTCCGGAGTGTCTGCCGAGTGGTCCTGGTGTAGCCGGCAGGTGATTTTGGCGTGTCGAGCAGGTGCTTCCGCCGAGCTCGGCAGGTGGTTCCGGCGTGTCCGGAACATGGTTCTGGCACGTCTGAGAGATGGTTCCGGCATGCCCGGCAGGTGATTCCGGAGTGTCCGACATGTAGTTCTGGCACCTCTGAGAGGTGGTTCCGGCATGCCCGGCAGTTGGTTACGGAGTGTCTGCCGAGTGGTTCTGGCGCTGCCGGCAGTTGATTCTGGCGTATCCAGCAGGTGGTTCTGGGGAGTGGATCAGGTGGTTCCGGCATACTCGGCAGGTGGTACCGGCGTGTCGGGAACTTGGTTCTGGTAAGTCTGAGAGGTGGTTCCGGCATGCCCGACAGGTGATTCCGGAGTGTTCGCCAAGTGGTTCTGGCGTAGCCGGCAGGTCATTTTGCATGTCCGGCTGTGGTTCCGGCGAGTCGACCCGGTGGTTCCGGCTTGTCCAGCAGGTGGTTCTGGCCTGCCCGGCAGGTGATTCCGGAGTGTCCGGCCTGTGGTTCTGGCACCTCTGAGAGGTGGCTCCGGCATGCCCGACAGGTGATTCCGGAGTGTCTGCCGAGTGGTTCTGGGGTAGCCGGCAGTTGATTTTGGCGTGTCCACTAGGTGGTTCTGGGGAGTGGATCAGCTGGTTCCAGCATACTCGGCAGGTGGTACCGGCGTGTCCAGAACATGGTTCTGGCATGTCTGAGAGGTGGTTCCGGCACGCCCGACAGGTAATTCCGGAGCGTCCGCCAAGTGTTTCTGGCGTACCCGGCAGGTGATTTTGGCATGTCCGACAGGTGTTTCTTGCGAGTCGAGCAGGTGGCTGAGGCATGCTCAGCTGGTGCTTCCGGCGTCTCTGGCACGTGGTTCTGCTGTGTCTGAGAGCTGGTTCTGGCATGTCCAGCAGATGATTCCAGAGTGTCCACCAAGTGGTTCTGGTATACCTGGAAGGTGATTTTGGCGTGTCAGGAAGGTGGTTCCGGCTATTTGAGCAGGTGGATCAGGCGTGCTCGCCAGGGGCTTCAGGCGGGTCTGGCAGGTGGTTTCGGTCTGTTGGGGAGTGGTTCCGGCATCTCAGGCACATGGTTCTGGCACGTCTGAGAGGTGGTTGCGGCCGGCCCGACAGGTGTTTCCGGAGTGTCCGCCAAGTGGTTCTGGCGTAGCTGAAAGGTGATGTTGGCGTGACCGGCAGGTGGTTCCAGCCAGCCCGGCAGGTGAGTCAGGAGTGTCTGCCGAGTGGTTCTGGCGAAGCCGGCTGGTGATTTTGGCGTGTCCAGCAGGTGGTACCGGCGTGTCCGGAACATGGTTCTGGCACGTCTGAGAGATGGTTCCGGCATGCCCGGCAGGTGATTCCGGAGTGTCCGGCCTGTGGTTCTGGCACCTCTGAGAGGTGGTTCCGGCATGCCCGGCATGTGGTTCCGGAGTGTCTGCAGAGTGGTTCTGGCGTAGCCGGCAGGTGATTCTGGCGTGTCCAGCATGTGGTTCTGGGGAGTGGATCAGGTGGTTCCGGCATACTCGGCAGGTGGTACCGGCGTGTCTGGAACATGGTTCTGGCAAGTCTGAGAGGTGGTTCCGGCATGCCCGACAGGTGATTCCGGAGTGTTCGCCAAGTGGTTCTGGCGTAGCCGGCAGGTCATTTTGCATGTCCGGCGGTGGTTCCGGCGAGTCGAGCCGGTGGTTCCGGCGCATCCAGCAGGTGTTTCCGGTCTGTCCGGCAGGTGGTTTTGGCGTGACCGGCACGAGGTTCTGGCACGTCTGAGAGTTTGTTCCGGCATGCCCGACAGGTGATTCCGGAGTGTCCGCCACGTGGTTCTGCGTACCCGGCAGGTGATTTTGGCGTGTCTGGCAGGTGTTTCTTGCAAGTCGAGCATTTGGCTCAGGCATGCTCAGAAGGTGCTTCCGGCGTGTCTGGCAAGTGGTTCTGGTGTGTCTGAGAGCTGGTTCTGGCATGCCCGGCAGGTGATTCCGGAGTGTCCGGCATGTGGTTCTGGCACCTCTGAGAGGTGGTTCCGGCATGCCCAGCAGGTGATACCGGAGTGTTCGCCAAGTGGTTCTGGCGTACCCGGCAGGTGATTTTGGCGTGTCTGGCAGGTGTTTCTTGCAAGTCGAGCATATGGCTCAGGGATGCTCAGCAGGTGCTTCCAGCGTGTTCGGCACGTGGTTCTGGTGTGTCTGAGAGCTGGTTCTGGCATGTCCGGCAGATGATTCCGGAGTGTCCACCAAGTGGTTCTGGCATACCCGGCAGGTGATTTTACCGTGTCAGGTAGGTGGTTCCCGCGAGTCGAGTAGGTGGTTCCAGCGTGTTCGGCAGGTGGTTCAGGCGGGTCTGACAGGTGGTTTCGGTCTTTTCAAGGTGTGGTTCCGGCATCTCAGGCACATGGTTCTGGCACGTGTGATAGGTGGTTCCGGCCGGCCCATCAGGTGTTTCCATGCTGTCCGCCAAGTGCTTCTGGCATAGCTGGCAGGTGATGTTGGCGTGACCAGCAGGTGGTTCCAGCAAGCCAGGCTAGTGATTCCGAAGAGTTCACCAAATGGTTGTGGCGTAGCCGGCAGGTGATTTTGGCGTGTCCAGCAGGTGGTTTTGGCGAGTCGAGCAGGTGGTTCTGGCGTGCTCGGCAGGTGCTTCCGGTGTCATTGGCATGTGGTTCCGGCATGTCTGACAGGCGGTTCCGCCATGCCCGGCAGGTGATTCCGGAGTGTCTGCCGCGTGGTTCTGGCGTAGCCGACAGGTGATTATGGCGTGCTCAGCAGATGGTTCCGGCGAACTCGGCAGGTGGTACCGGCGTGTCCGGAACATGGTTCTGGCACGTCTGAGAGATGGTTCCGGCATGCCCGGCAGGTGATTCCGGAGTGTCTGTTATGTGGTTCTGGCACCTCTGAGAAGTGGTTCCGGCATGCCCGACAGGTGATTCCGGAGTGTTCGCCAAGTGGTTCTGGCGTAGCCGGCAGGTCATTTTGCATGTCCGGCGGTGGTTCCGGCGAGTCGAGCCGGTGGTTCCAGCGTGTCCAGCAGGTGTTTCCGGTCTGTCCGGCAGGTGGTTCCGGCGTGACCGGCACGAGGTTCTGGCACCTCTGAGAGTTGGTTCCGGCATGCCCGACAGGTGATTCCGGAGTGTACGCCACGTGGTTCTTGCGTACCCGGCAGGTGATTTTGGCGTGTCTGTCAGGTATTTCTTGCAAGTCGAGCATGTGGCTCAGGCATGATCAGCAGGTGCTTCCGGCCTGTCCGGCACGTGGTTCTGGTGTGTCTGAGAGCTGGTTCTGGCATGTCCGGCAGATGATTCCGGAGTGTCCACCAAGTGGTTGTGGCATACCCGGAAGGTGATTTTAGCGTGTCAGGTAGGTGGTTCCAGCGATTCGAGTAGGTGGTTCCGGAGTGCTCGGCAGGTGGCTCAGGCGGGTCTGGCAGGTGGTTTCGGTCTGTTCGGGGTTTGGTTCCGGCATGTCAGGCACATGGTTCTGGCACGTCTGATAGGTGGTTCCGGCCGGCCCGACAGGTGTTTCCATGGTGTCCGCCAAGTGGTTCTGGCATAGCTGGCAGGTGATATTGGCGTGACCGGCAGGTGGTTCCAGCCAGCCCGGCAGGTGATTCCGAAGTGTTCACCAAATGGTTGTGGCGTAGCCGGCAGGTGATTTTGGCGTGTCCAGCAGGTGGTTTTGGCGAGTCGAGCAGGTGGTTCTGGCGTGCTCGGCAGGTGCTTCCGGTGTCATTGGCATGTGGTTCCGGCATGTCTGAGAGCTGGTTCCGCCATGCCCGGCAGGTGATTCCGGAGTGTTCCCCAAGTGGTTCTGGCATAGCCGGCAGGTGATTTTGCATGTCCGGCAATGGTTCCGGCGAGTCGAGCCGGTGGTTCCGGCATGTCCAGCAGGTGGTTCCGGCATGCCCGGCAGGTGATTCCGGAGTGTCCGGCATGTGGTTCTGGCACCTCTGAGAGGTGGTTCCGGCATGCCCGGCAGGTGATACCGCAGTGTTCGCCAAGTGGTTCTGGCGTAGCCGGCAGGTGATTTTGCATGTCCGGCAATGGTTCCAGCGAGTCGAGCCGTGGTTTCGGAATGTCCGGCAGGTGGTTCCGGCATGTCCGGCAGGTGGTTCCGGCATGTCCAGCACGTGTTTAAATCATGCCCGGCAGGTGATTCCGGAGTGTCCGGCATGTGGTTCTGACACCTCTGAGAGGTGGTTCCGGCATGCCCGGCAGGTGATACCGGAGTGTCCGGCATTTGGTTCTGGCACCTCTGAGAGGTGGTTTCGGACTGCCTGGCATGTGATTCCGGAGTGTCTGCCCAGTGGTTCTGGCGTAGCCGGCAGTTGATTTTGGCGTGTGCACTAGGTGGTTCTGGGGAGTGGATCAGCTGGTTCCGGCATACTCGGCAGGTGGTACCGGCGTGTCCAGAACATGGTTCTGGCAAGTCTGAGAGTTGGTTCCGGCACGCCCGACAGGTGATTCCGGAGCGTCGGCCAAGTGTTTCTGGCGTACCCGGCAGGTGATTTTCGCCTGTCCGACAGGTGTATCTTGCGAGTCGAGCAGGTGGCTGAGGCATGCTCAGCTGGTGCTTCCGGCGTCTCTGGCACGTGGTTCTGGTGTGTCTGAGAGCTGGTTCTGGCATGTCCGTCAGATGATTCCGGAGTGTCCACGAAGTGGTTCTTGTATACCTGGCAGGTGATTTTGGCGTGTCAGGAAGTTGGTTCCGGCTAGTTGAGCAGGTGGATCAGGCGTGCTCGACAGGGGGTTCAGGCGGGTCTGGCAGGTGGTTTCGGTGTGTTCGGGGAGTGGTTCCGGCATCTCAGGCTCATGGTTCTGGCACGTCTGAGAGGTGGTTCCGGCCTGCCCGACAGGTGTTTCCATGGTGTCCGCCAAGTGGTTCTGGCATAGCTGGCAGGTGATGTTGGCGTGACCGGCAGGTGGTTCCAGCAAGCCCGGCAGGTGATTCCGAAGAGTTCACCAAATGGTTGTGGCGTAGCCGGAAGGTGATTTTGGCGTGTCCAGCAGGTGGTTTTGGCGAGTCGAGCAGGTGGTTCTGGCGTGCTCGGCAGGTGCTTCCGGTGTCATTGGCATGTGGTTCCAGCATGTCTGAGAGCTGGTTCTGGCATGCCCGGCAGGTGATTCCGGAGTGTTCGCCAAGTGGTTCTGGCGTAGCCGGCAGGTGATTTTGCATGTCCGGCGGTGGTTCCGGCGAGTCAAGCCGGTGGTTCCAGCGTGTCCAGCAGGTGGATCCGGTCTGTCCGGCAGGTGGTTCTGGGGTGTCCGGAACGAAGTTCTGGCACGTCTGAGAGGTTGTGTCGTGATGCAGTTCACGTGATTCCGGCTTGTCCGCCAAGTGGTTCTGGTTTAGGGGGCAGGTGATTTTGGCATGTCAGGCAGGTGGGACCGGTGAGTCAAGCAGGTGGTTCGGGCGAGTGTTTCCTGTGTTTCCGGTCTGTCCGGGAGATGGTTCCGCCCTGTCTGGCACGTGCTTCTGGCACTTCTGAGAGGTTGTGCTGGCATGCCCGGCAGGTGATTCTGGAGTGTCCGCCAAGTGGTTGTGGCGTAGCCGGCTGGTGGTTCTGGCGAGTCAAGCAGGTGGTCCCGGCGTGTCCGGCAGGTGGTTCCGGTCTGTCCTGGAGTTGGTTCCGGAGTGTCTGCCGAGTGGTTCTGGTGTAGCCGTATGTGATTTTGGCGTGTCCAGCAAGTGCTTCCGACGAGCTCGGCAGGTGGTATCGGCGTGTCTGGAACATGGTTCTGGCCCATCTGAGAGATGGTTCCGGCATGCCCGGTAGGTGATTCCGGAGTGTCCGCCAAGTGTTTCTGGCATACCCAGCAGGTGATTATGGCATGTCCGACAGGTGTTTCTTGCGAGTCGAGCAGGTGGCTCAGGCATGCTCAGCAGGTTCTTCCGGCGTCTCTGGCACATGGTTCTGGTGTGTCTGAGAGCTGATTCTGACATGTCCAGCAGATGATTCCGGAGTGTCCACCAAGTGGTTCTGGTATACCTGGCAGGTGATTTTGGCGTGTCAGGAAGGTGGTTCCCGCTAGTTGAGCAGGTGGATCAGGCATGCTCGCCAGGGGGTTGAGGCGGGTCTGGCAGGTGGTTTCCGTCATTTCGGGGTGTGGTTCCGGCATCTCAGGCACATGGTCCTGGCACGTCTGAGAGGTGGTTCCGGCCGGCCCGAAAGGTTTTTCCGGAGTGTCCGCCAAGTGGTTCTGGCGTAGCTGGCAGGTGATGTTGGCGTGACCGGCAGGTGGTTCCAGCCAGCCCGGCAGGTGATTCCGGAGTGTTCGCCAAGTGGTTCTGGCATAGCCGGCAGGTGATTTGGCATGTCCGGCAATGGTTCCGGCGAGTCGAGCCGGTGGTTCCGGAATGTCCGGCAGGTGGTTCCGGCATGCGCGGCAGGTGATGCCGGAGTTTCCGTCATGTGGTTCTGGCACCTCTGAGAGGTGGTTCCGGCATGCCCGGCAGGTGATACCGGAGTGTCCGGCATTTGGTTCTGGCACCTATGAGAGGTGGTTCCGGATTGCCTGGCCTGTGATTACGGAGTGTCTGCCGAGTGGTTCTGGCGTAGCCGGCAGTTGATTTTGGCGTGTCCACTAGGTGGTTCTGTGGAGTGGATCAGCTGGTTCCGGCATACTCGGCAGGTGGTACCGGCGTGTCCAGAACATGGTTCTGGCAAGTCTGAGAGGTGGTTCCGGCACGCCCGACAGGTGATTCCGGAGCGTCCGCCAAGTGTTTCTGGCGTACCCGGCAGGTGATTTTCGCCTGTCCGACAGGTGTATTTTGCGAGTCGAGCAGGTGGCTGAGGCATGCTCAGCTGGTGCTTCCGGCGTCTCTGGCACGTGGTTCTGGTGTGTCTGAGAGCTGGTTCTGGCATCTCCGGCAGATGATTCCGGAGTGTCCACCAAGTGGTTCTTGTATACCTGACAGG
The DNA here is from genome assembly GCF_041296265.1 of Equus caballus. Taxonomy (NCBI): domain Eukaryota; kingdom Metazoa; phylum Chordata; class Mammalia; order Perissodactyla; family Equidae; genus Equus; species Equus caballus. The sequence continues at coordinate 6,353,809 of NC_091708.1, read as the reverse complement.
TGATTTTGGCGTGTCAGGAAGTTTGTTCCGGCTAGTTGAGCAGGTGGATCAGGCGTGCTGGCCAGGGGCTTCAGGCGGGTCTGGCAGGTGGTTTCGGTCTGTTCGGGGCGTGGTTCCGGCATCTCAGGCTCATGGTTCTGGCACGTCTGAGAGGTGGTTCCGGCCGGCCCGACAGGTGTTTCCATGGTGTCCGCCAAGTGGTTCTGGCATAGCTGGCAGGTGATGTTGGCGTGACCGGCAGGTGGTTCCAGCAAGCCCGGCAGGTGATTCCGAAGAGTTCACCAAATGGTTGTGGCGTAGCCGGCAGGTGATTTTGGCGTGTCAGGAAGGTGGTTCCGGCTAGTTGAGCAGGTGGATCAGGCGTGCTCGCCAGGGGGTTCAGGCGGGTCTGGCAGGTGGTTTCGGTCTGTTCGGGGAGTGGTTCCGGCATCTCAGGCACATGGTTCTGGCACGTCTGAGAAGTGGTTCCGGCCGGCCGGAGAGATGTTTCCGGAGTTTCCGCCAAGTGGTTCTGGCGTAGCTGAGAGGTGATGTTGGCGTGACCGGCATGTGGTTCCAGCCAGCCCGACAGGTGATTCCGGAGTGTTCGCCAAGTGGTTCTGGCGTAGCCGGCAGGTCATTTTGCATGTCTGGCGGTGGTTCCGGCGAGTCTAGCCGGTGGTTCCGGTGTGTCCGGCAGGTTGTTCTGACGTGACCGGCACGAGGTTCTGGCACGTCTGAGCGTTGGTTCCGGCATGCCCGACAGGTGATTCCGGAGTGTCCGCCACGTGGTTCTGGCGTACCCGGCAGGTGATTTTGGCATGTCTGGCAGGTGTTTCTTGCAAGTCGAACATTTGGCTCAGGCATGCTCAGCAGGTGCTTCCGGCGTGCCTGGCACGTGGTTCTGGTGTGTTTGAGAGCTGGTTCTGGCATGTCCGGCAGATGATTCCGGAGTGTCCACCAAGTGGTTCTGGCATAGCTGTCAGGTGATTTTGCATGTCCGGCAATGGTTCCGGCGAGTCGAGCCGGTGGTTCCGGCATGTCCGGCAGGTGGTTCCGGCATGCCCGGCAGGTGATTCCGGACTGTCCGGCATGTGGTTCTGGCACCTCTGAGAGGTGGTTCTGGCATGCCCGGCAGGTGATACCGGAGTGTTCGCCAAGTGGTTCTGGCGTAGCCCGCAGGTGATTTGGCATGTCTGGCAATGGTTCCGGCGAATCGAGACGGTGATTCCGGAATGTCCGGCAGGTGGTTCCGGCATGTCCGGCAGGTGGTTCCAGGATGTCCAGCACGTGGTTCCAGCATGCCCGGCAGGTGATTCCGGAGTGTCCGGCATGTGATTCTGGCACCTCTGAGACGTGGTTCCGGCATGCCCGGCAGGTGATTCCGGAGTGTCTGCCGAGTGGTTCTGGCGTAGCCGGCAGGTGATTTTGGCGTGTCCAGCAGGTGGTTTTGGCGAGTTGAGCAGGTGGTTCTGGCGTGCTAGGCAGGTGTTTCCGGTGTCATTGGCATGTCGTTCCGGCATGTCTGAGAGGTGGTTCCGGCATGCCTGGCAGGTGGTTCCGGAGAGTCTGCCGAGTGGTTCTGGACCCAGCCCGGCAGGGGATTCCGAAGAGTTCACCAAATGCTTGTGGCGTAGCCGGCAGGTGATTTTGGCGTGTCAGGAAGGTGGTTCCGGCTAGTTGAGCAGGTGGATCAGGCGTGCTCGCCAGGGGGTTCAGGCGGGTCTGGCAGGTGGTTTCGGTCTGTTCGGGGAGTGGTTCCGGCATCTCAGGCTCATGGTTCTGGCACGTCTGAGAGGTGGTTCCGGCACGCCCGACTGGTGATTCTGCAGCGTCCGCCAAGTGTTTCTGGCGTACCCGGCAGGTGATTTTGGCTTGTCCGACAGGTGTTTCTTGCGAGTCGTGCAGGTGGCTCAGGCATGCTCAGCAGGTGCTTCCGGCGTCTCTGGCACGTGGTTCTGGTGTGTCTGAGAGCTGGTTCTGGCATGTCCGGCAGATGATTCCGGAGTGTCCACCAAGTTGTTCTGGTATACCTGGCAGGTGATTTTGGCGTGTCAGGAAGGTGGTTCCGGCTAGTTGAGCAGGTGGATCAGGCGTGCTCTCCAGGGGGTTCAGGCGGGTCTGGCAGGTGGTTTCGGTCTGTTCGGGGAGTGGTTCCGGCATCTCAGGCACATGGTTCTGGCACGTCTGAGAGGTGGTTCCTGCCGGCCAGACAGGTGTTTCCGGAGTGTCCGCCAAGTGGTTCTGGCACCTCTGAGAGGTGGTTCCGGCATGCCCGGCAGGTGACACCGGAGTGTCCAGCATGTGGTTCTGGCACCTCTGAGAGGTGGTTCTGGCATGCCCCGCAGGTGATACCGGAGTCTCCGCCATTTGCTTCTGGCACCTCTGAGTGGTGGTTCCGGAATGCCTGGCATGTGATTCCGGAGTGTCTGCCGAGTGGTTCTGGCGTAGCCGGCAGTTGATTTTGCATGTCCGTCAATGGTTCCGGCGAGTCAAGCCGGTGGTTCCGGCATGTCCAGCAGGTGGTTACGGCATGCCCGGCAGGTGATTCCGGAGTGTCCGGCATGTGGTTCTGGCACCTCTGAGAGGTGGTTCAGGAATGCCTGGCATGTGATTCCGGAGTGTCTGCCGAGTGGTTCTGGCGTAGCCGGCAGTTGATTTTGGCGTGTCCACGAGGTGGTTCTGGGGAGTGGATCAGCTGGTTCCGGCATACTCGGCAGGTGGTACCGGCGTGTCCAGAACATGGTTCTGGCAAGTCTGAGAGGTGGTTCCGGCACGCCCGACAGGTGATTCTGCAGCGTCCGCCAAGTGTTTTTGGCGTACCCTGCAGGTGATTTTGGCTTGTCCGACAGGTGTTTCTTGCGAGTCGTGCAGGTGGCTCAGGCATGCTCAGCAGGTGCTTCCGGCGTCTCTGGCACGTGGTTCTGGTGTGTCTGAGAGCTGGTTCTGGCATGTCCGGCAGATGATTCCGGAGTGTCCACCAAGTTGTTCTGGTATACCTGGCAGGTGATTTTGGCGTGTCAGGAAGGTGGTTCCGGCTAGTTGAGCAGGTGGATCAGGCGTGCTCGCCAGGGGGTTCAGGCGGGTCTGGCAGGTGGTTTCGGTCTGTTCGGGGAGTGGTTCCGGCATCTCAGGCACATGGTTCTGGCACATCTGAGACGTGGTTCCGGCCGGCCGGAGAGGTGTTTCCGGAGTGTCCGCCAAGTGGTTCTGGCATAACTGAAAGGTGATGTTGGCGTGACCGGCAGGTGGTTCCAGCCGGCCCGGCAGGTGATTCCGGAGTGTCTGCTGTGTGGTTCTGGCGTAGCTGGCAGGTGGTTTTGGCGTGTACAGCAGGTGGTTCCAGCGAGCTCGGCAGGTGGTACCAGCATGTCCGGAAGAATGTTCTTGCACGTCTGAGAGATGGTTCCGGCATGCCCGGCAGGTGATTCGGGAGTGTCCGGCATGTGGTTCTGGCACCTCTGAGAGGTGGTTCCCGGCATGCCCGGCAGGTGATTCCGGAGTGTTCGGCATGTGGTTCTGGCACCTCTGAGAGGTGGTTCCGGCATGCCCGGCAGGTGGTTCCGGAGTGTCTGCCGAGTGGCTCTTGCGTAGTCGGCAGGTGATTCTGGCGTGTAGAGCAGGTGGTTCTGGGGAGTGGATCAGGTGGTTCAGGCATACTCGGCAGGTGGTACCGGCGTGTCCGGAACATGGTTCTGGCAAGTCTGAGAGGCGGTTCCGGCATGCCCGACACGTGATTCCGGAGTGTCCGCCACGTGGTTCTGGCATACCCGGCAGGTGATTTTGGCGTGTCTGGCAGGTGTTTCTTGCAAGTGGAGCATATGGCTCAGGGTTGCTCAGCAGGTGCTTCCAGCGTGTTCGGCACATGGTTCTGGTGTGTCTGAGAGCTGGTTCTGGCATGTCCGGCAGATGATTCCGGAGTGTCCACCAAGTGGTTGTGGCATACCCGGCAGGTGATTTTAGCGTGTCAGGTGGGTGGTTCCAGCGAGTCGAGTAGGTGGTTCCGGCGTGCTCGGAAGGTGGTTCAGGCGGGTCTGGCAGGTGGTTTCGTCTGTTCGGGGTGTGGTTCCGGCATCTCAGGCACATGGTTCTGGCACGTCTGATAGGTGGTTCCGGCCGGCCCGACAGGTGTTTCCATGCTGTCCGCCAAGTGGTTCTGGCATAGCTGGCAGGTGATGTTGGCGTGACCGGCAGGTGGTTCCAGCCAGCCCGGCAGGTGATTCCGAAGAGTTCACCAAATGGTTCTGGCGTACCCGGCAGGTGATTTTGGCGTGTCTGGCAGGTGTTTCTTGCAAGTCGAGCATTTGGCTCAGGCATGCTCAGCAGGTGCTTCCGGCGTATCTGGCACGTGGTTCTGGTGTGTCTGAGAGCTGGTTCTGGCATGCCCGGCAGGTGATTCCGGAGTGTCCGGCATGTGGTTCTGGCACCTCTGAGAGGTGGTTCCGGCACGCCCGACAGGTGATTCCAGAGCGTCCGCCCAGTGTTTCTGGCGTACCCGGCAGGTGATTTACGCCTGTCCGACAGGTGTATCTTGCGAGTCGAGCAGGTGCCTCAGGCATGCTCAGCTGGTGCTTCCGACGTCTCTGGCACGTGGTTCTGGTGTGTCTGAGAGCTGGTTGTGGCATCTCCGGCAGATGATTCCGGAGTGTCCACCAAGTGGTTGTTGTATACCTGGCAGGTGATTTTGGCATGTCAGGAAGTTGGTTCCGGCTAGTTGAGCAGGTGGATCAGGCGTGCTCGCCATGGGGTTCAGGCGGGTCTGGCTGGTGGTTTCGGTCTGTTCGGGGAGTGGTTCCGGCATCTCAGGCTCATGGTTCTGGCACGCCTGAGAGGTTGTTCCGGCCGGCCCGACAGGTGTTTCCATGGTGTCCGCCAAGTGGTTCTGGCATAGCTGGCAGGTGA